>NC_083282.1:15270125-15619292 GCF_963506605.1 Zootoca vivipara | reverse complement strand
CTTTTCAAAATCCAGCTTACCATACCTTCTGGATAAAGAGGAGAAATGTAGTTTTGAAAAAGGTTTTTCTATTGTTGTTGAAGCTAGACTAGTGCTTATTGCTTTAATATTTCTACAAGAACTGATTTGTGATTCACCTAAAACGTGGTATACAGTTATAAACAAACTGGAGTCCAAGTTCCCACAGTAAAAATAAAATGGGAAGAGAAAAAAATCCATAGCATCATTCTAGGGCTACAGTATGTAATGGAAATCACAGAATAACGCCAGCAAAATGTAAGTCAGAGTAAGTTCTCTGGGCTGTTAAATTCTGCATTAATGTACCCCTTCCTACCTAATCTGAGCAACTTATGCAATGTCCTACCTGTGGCTGAAATTGAGGAACAGGAGGGCCTGGCATGCCTTGAGATTGCTCATCCATTGTTTCAAATCACAACACTTTCAAGTGACCTGTACAAAAATATGAATGACCTTTATAAAAAAGACGATACAATCAAATATTGTTGAATATAACCTTCCTCTTTGGTTTTATTTCTATAGCATCATTAGCTTACACAGGCAGGACAAAGGACTTTACCATCTATTTATATAGCTGGTATGTTTTGTTGTTTTTGTTTTTCCACTGATGTTATGTTTTTTGAAATATTAATGTATTATATGAATCCCCCCCCCCTTTCCCCTCTGCTATTATGTATTGTATATTTTTCTTTGCTGTAAGTTGCTTGGAAACCTTTGGGTGACAAGCGACTAACAAGTTGTTGTTGCTATTGTTGTTGTTACAGTGTCAGACCACAGAAATGTATAAGCAGGAGGGAAATGTGTGCCCCTGAAGTTACATTTGCTTGGTTCAAGTAGGGAAAGATGAGGATTAAGGGGTTAAACTAGGTAAAGAAAGGGACCCCTGACCATTAGGTCCAGTCATTCTGGGGTTGCAGCGCTCATCTCGCGTTATTGGCCGAGGGAGCCGGCGTACAGCTTCCAGGTCATGTGGCCAGCATGACTAAGCCGCTTCTGGAGAACCAGAGCAGCGCACGGAAATGCCATTTACCTTCCCGCCAGAGCGGTACCTATTCATCTACTTGCACTTTGACGTACTTTGAAACTGCTAGGTTGGCAGGAGCTGGGACCAACTAGCTCACCCCGTCGCGGGGATTCGAACTGCTGACCTTCTGATTGGCAAGCCCTAGGCTCTGTGGTTTAACCCACAGCGCCACCCACGTCCCTCCTAAGGGGTTAAACTAAGAGGTAGCCTATTATGTCCTTATACATTCAAGTCAATTGTGTGACATGAAAATACTCTTTACGTCAGAGCTTTATAAACTTTTCATGTTGGTGACACACTTTTAGACATACATCATTTTGCGACACAGTAATTCAGTTTTGCCTCATTTCGTAATTCAGTTTTACTAGCAAACCGGAGGTTAAGCTAACCCCTTTCTAGCCCTAGGAGGAGCGTGGGGAGCGTTTGTGCGATACACACAGACACATTGCAGCCGACACACTAACATGTCGCGACACACAGTCGCGACCACTACTTTTTAAGTGGTCAACCATCTGAGGGCAAGTTCACACATGAATGCTCATGAATCAATAAAATCAACACTTGCTCGACAAGTGATTTTCAATCTTTTCAGACCCACAACCCACCTTTAGCCCTAACATGAATTTGGGGACCCATTTATTTATTTATTTATTTTTAAAAACCATATAACTGTATATAACATACAACTGTATAGCAATAGTGCTGCTGCTGTGACCCACTTAGGTGAGGCTGCAACCCAACTCACCAGCTGTAAACCAATGTAAAAGACAGTCACAGATAAAATAACTCCCCCTCTCTCTATATATATTACTCATTTTCTATCTTTTTTAAATAAATAAAAAAACAACCCAAAATCAAAAACCAAAATTCCCTTTAAAAATCCTTTTCGTCAAATGCGCATTTCCCAGGAGCAAAGTGTAAGAGAAGATTAGGACTCATTTTAAAGAAAGAAAATTGACTACATTTTGTAGCCTGTCATTTTCTCTCAACATCGCTGCTTCTATTCATGTAGGTCTGAGATCAGAATCAAATGTGAAAGCATTCTGATCGATATAAAAAACAGCTAGCTACAAAGAACAAAAAAGCTTCTCTACAACCCCTTATTAAAACAAAACCAAAAATGCAAATATTTTTAACCTAGAAACGCTGAAGGAGTCTATCCAATTGGGAAACAGCATCAAAAGGAAAACACTTTTTAACAGACAAGTTACTTTAAAAAATAAAATAAAACTGTTTCCTAACCCAAAGTTTTGGACATAGTGTAAATCATCTTACTTCTTTAAATGTCAGTTTTATGCTTTTTCTCTTTCCAGGAGTTTTTAAGCTGTGGAAATCGTTCAGAATAAGGTAACATCAATATTTTGCCCTTTTAACTCTTAAACCAGAAGCAAAGCTTTTCTACAGAACTGTTCTTATTGGTCTTTGCCCTTTGTTGAATATTGGCAATAAAACTGCTCCATAGCAAATGCTTTTCCCATCTACTTTGCATCTCAAAAACAAATGTCGCTAGCATTTTTACAATGAATTGAGTAGCACACATCTTTAAGATAATAGCTGGTACAGAAGCTGAATTTACCATCCATACAATCCAGCTTCGTTATGCATTATTTTTGTCCTGGCTGTCATGTAACAGTTTTTAATTCAATTAACAAAATCTCTTGTTTAAATATTTTCCTCCTCTTAAAAAAAAATAAAAAAATATCAACTTTCAAACTGCGTGCTGAGAAACCCCACAGGTTCTCTGGAAACTTATCAGACGATCATTCAATTAGAACATCATAACAGAGTAACTTTCTTAAAAGTCACTGAATAAGCAAAACACTATCAGATAGGTTTTCAAACACATGGTTCACTCTGTCAGTCATGGAGGTCAATGGTGAGTCCAACAAGCCTGGCTAAAATCCCACATGTACTGGGAGACCACACCTTAAAAGTGACCCTAGAATTTCCTCTAATCTAAAGAGGTTCTGTTACAGATAAAGAGGGCATTCAAGTGGTGGGGGGGCAAGGAATCAAAATGGAAAGTGTTCTTGAAGGTCAAGCTATGGTTTCCAATGCTCTTATTTCAGACTTTTTGGAAATTAGTGCATCCCATTCAGACATACTGCTTCACTTGCTCAGTGCCTGCTAAATAAGAAGGAATAGGTAAGGGTAGCAAACATTGGGTTCAGACTCGGCAAAACCAAAACTTTTAAAATTAATTCTGCCCACTTATTCAAAGGCTGGAAGTGACAATCTCTCAAAGGACATCCTGTGTATACCCTCTTATCCAGGGCAGTCTCGAGCAGGTCGGCCGCCCTGGCGCTGAGGGGCGGAGATCGCTCCGGCGCCCCCGCCCTCGCAGGCCGCAGCATGCTTTCCAGCGCCCTGGCGCACCGCGCCACCGGGGTTCTACCTAGAGCCGGCCCTGCTCTTACCTATATATATATAGGTATACAGGGCTCCACTTTTCTACATAACCGCTTGACCAATCGTCCTGAAATTTTGACACAACGATCCAGGCCACTCCCCGAGTGTTGTTTGAAAAAAAACCACACATCTCACACCTCCACAGGTAAAAACCTGTTTTTCAACAAAGTAAAACAGCGCCCTCAAGTGGATTTCCTCCCACAGTACACCCCCTCCCTTCCTGTGAAATCTACACCACACCCACAAACCAAATAATGACATCACCAACCAAGCAACTGAAACCACCAAGGCGGCCATTACCAGACGCGTAGGCCCCTGCCAGGCTGCTAGGCCCGCACTAGGCCGGGGGGGGGGGAAGAGGGCGAGCGCCTGGATCGCAGGTCGCAGCACAGTCTTTGTTTTATGTAGGCCCTTGCCAGGCCGCCAGGCCACCACTAGGCCTGGGGGTGAGAGGGCAAGCACATGGATCGGAGGCCGCAGCACGGCCTTTGTTTTATGTAGGCCCCTGCCAGGCCCCCAGGCCCCCACTAGGCCCGGGGGGCATAACCCACAGCAACACACTTGGGGACACGGCAAGGGGTTTTTACTTTAAAATTTAGCGGGCGTTGTGTCACATGCGAAGCTCCGGCAGCCATTTTTAGTAAGGGCAGTCATGCCCCTTTTAACCTACGCTTTATACTATGACTGATTGCAAGCCTCTGTGTCTTTAAAAAACAACCATGCGCTTTCTCTCCCCAGTTTAAGTCCTCGGATATCTGCAGTGGCCACCCCCACCCCCCACCCCATTTACAATCTCCTACCTTCCCCTTGCCACTTCCTGGGTTTTTTATGGAACTGAACAGCTCGGGTGCTTTGGAACTCGCCTTCTGTTGCTACGGGGCTGTGGGTTTTTGCTATTTGATCCCCCCCCCCAGTCAGGATTATTAAAGTAGTTCTCTAGGTTCTCTGGGTCACCTACTCCAAAATTAGAAAATCCAAATAACAAAACACACACAAACCAAAACACACAACAACGCCCAAATCATACAATACCCACCAAAATAAATGACAACCCAAAAAATAAAATTAAACAATAATAATTTCTGCTTCCCATGTTCTTATTTTAAAAAATAATAATCTAAAAATATAAAAATGTTCACGATGCGTGCGCAGGGGCCAATGTATGGTGATACAGGGGGGAGGGGACAACACTCCCCGGGGGAAACAGAGGGAAGGGTGTCCTACCGAAACACAGGGATGAGCCAGGGAGTTGGAGGGAGGAGGGGTGGGATACATCATGGATCGGGACAGGGTGGGGGGAATCACAGGGATGACCCACAGCAATGCGTGGCTGGGCCAGCTAGTTACTTTATAAATGGGGAGGGGTTTACCAATAATCTCATAAACATTATTGTACCCTTCAATTCCTAACTGACAGGAACACCAAAAATTTAGTAGAACACCTAAAACACAGAAAAAACTGAAAGTGGTGATAAGATCCAAATATTGCTGGCAGCGACATTTTTTTCCACAACGCTTGGCAAACACACTGTTATTTAGGATGCATGATGAGGTCAATGTTGGCAACTCCTTGCAAGATCCCAACAAGTTTTTGAACACAAGGCTCAAAAATACAAAGAAGTCTTAGTGCAGTAATACTACATTGGAAAAAATCTCTGTCTAGGCAAGTCTGCAAAAAAGAGAATTTAAATGCCCAAGCAGTCTGCAGAGGAATTTAAGGCCACAAGTGTCTTAAACTATGATGTGGATATCACTAATTGGATCTGATACCTTATTATGTAAGCTTGCAGTAATAATCTCACATTTCTTTTAAAAAAATTTAATCAGGAAAGAATGACACCAGTGTAGCATAGCAGAACAGGTGCTCGATTTTGGGGGCACCTGGGTTCAAATCTTTGCTTAGCCATGATGCTACCTGGGAGTCCTCCAGCAAATTTCTCTTGGCCTGACCTACCAGACAATATTACTGCTGGCATAAAATAAGATAACCCCATGTGAACTCCAACATAAATCTTACAATATTATATGTCTGCCACTAATAACATAGCGGAAGACTATACACATAGGGAGTTTGGACAATTCATCTCAATTTAAGCTGAAACATGTATGCACCTGTTGCTTGCATGCACACCAAGTGTTGAAGTTTGCTTACTAGCTCAGCTTATTCCAAAGATGTTAACCATAGTTTCCCAGATGAAACAGGAAGCTATGAAAGACTTCCTGGTTGGTTGGTTGGTTGGTTGGTTTGCTTCCTTGCTTGTTCATGTGAAAGGAGGGGCAAAAGTCCATGCTCAGCAAGAAGGCCCATTAATATCTCAGCTAATTACACGTTTACAGATACAATTCTTTTAAATTTCTGGTTTAGATACAATACAAAATAGAAAGGAAGAACTTGTATAGACACAGAAGGCAACAAAATTAATTCTCACCATTTAGCTGTATTTTTAGCATTTAATAGATGATTTCAATTTTCTGCTATAAAGAGGAAGACTAATATTTGAACGAAACAACTATCTGTTGACTCCTCTACCTCCTCTGCATTATCATACGTATTAAAGTAACACCTGTACAAAGCAGCTATGCTTTGTAGTATGGCAGACTTACATTTTAGCAAAATAAATACAGCAAATAAGGCATGCATGTTGTTAATGCCTTCATTGTTTTCACAGGTGTGAGGACGATGCTTAGTATTTACAACTTGCCACTGGCTAATCACAGCACACATTTTATTACTTCTGTTTTTTCATTTGTTTTAGGTAACCTGTTGGTTTTCAGGCTTTCTTCAAGTCAGAAAACCATTTTCCTTTTTTACTCATTAGATGGACCAACTTGTGCATGTTCTAGGCTGTGCACAGAGTTCGAATCCCAGCCTGTTGCACCACACCGCCAACCACTGACACAAGGATCACACTTGACACTGGAAACATACAAATACAGTCATACCTCAGGTTACAAGCTGCTTCAGGTTGCGTCTTTTTGGGTTGCGCTCTGCACCGAACCCAAAAGTACCGGAACAGGTTACTTCCAGGTTTCTGCATGCACACATGCACAGAAGCACTAAATCACGCTTTGCGCATGCACAGAAGTGCCTAATCGCGACCCGAGTGTCCACTGTACAGATCTCTCTCTCTTTTTCCCTCCACCCCAAAAAAACCCCACACCTTACAGGTAGCAACCTCTAGAGCACGGGTGTCAAACACAAGGCCCGCGGGCCTAATCCGGCCCGCCAGACCTCGTCATGTGGCCCGCGTAGCCGCCGCTGACAGTAGCTGTTGACAGTAGTTCTGGACCCTGCGATTGGCCGAGGGTCAAAACCGGGGGCGGGGCTGCAGGCGGAGGCCGGGGCGCTGGAGCCGCGCTGACGGCCTTGGCCAGGGAATTTCAATTTCGAATGAGGCTGAGGTGGCCAGACGGGGAAGTGAGATGCATGAGGAGGAGGAGGAAGCCCGCCGAGGAGGTAGGAAAGCCCTACAGGCGCCGCCGGCAAAGTTGGTGCCGGGACGGAGCAGCGCTGGATTTTTTTTGGGCGGGCTTTGCTGTTGTCTCCGGGAGCGAGTGAGGCGGCACTGGGGAGCCACCGCCCGCCGCTTCCCTTCCTCTCCTCGGCTGCATCCGGGAGGAGGGCGAGCGAGCGGGCGAAAGGGACGCGGAGTGAGCCTGAGGGGGAAGTAGGCGAAGCGCAACAACCGCTCTCTTGATGGAGCCGGGTTTCTCTTCCCTCATCCCCCGTTTTCTCCTCATAGACACTCGGGAGGGTGCCTGGCTTTTGCTCTGCCCCCCACCCCCGAGCAGCCCTTTGGCTTCTCAGTTCCGGCGGAGCGGCACGGGTTCCTGCTCTTTCCGCTCTGCCGCCGCCTCCTCTCAGCCCCTCGTGATGTAGGGCTCCAGATGGAGTCACCTTGCGGTTTGAGTAGGTGGGAGGGGAATTTTTTTGGGGGGGAGGTTTTCAAGCCTCCTCTGCCTGCAGTCCCGGTAGGGAGAGGCGGCGGCGAAGACGACAGCAGCGCGGGTGAGGGGAAGAGCAGCTCTGAGGAGAAGATGCACGTCGGCTGGGGCTGCCGCCGCCTTCCTCCTCGGGAAATCCGCTGCCCTCCCTCAGCGCGAGGGGAAGGGACTCTGGCGCTGAGGAGGGAGGATGCAAAAGCAAAGCAGGGAGTTGGCGCTGCACCGCATGTTCTTGCCCCTCTCCAAAGCATGGGGTGGGTTGCAGTGTGTGGCATCCTGCCTAGCGGGGTTTGGGTGTGCGCAGGGCGGGAGAGGGAAGCCCTCTTTCCATCTACAGGTTTTTAATCCCAGCAGTGGCTTTCTCCTTCCTGCCGAAGGTTTAGTTGAGCCCCCCCCCCTCCGGAAGCCGTCGATCCCCACCTTTTGTTCAAATTTCCCTCGTTTACATCCCCTCCCACACACGCGCCACAGCGCAGGAATGTGATCCGCGTGGGGGCGGGAATGAGCTTACATTATTACAAAAAATAGTAATAATTGAATGCAGTGACAATAATTTATGATAATAAAGAGTGGACACAACCGGCCCTTTGAGGGTGACCAAACTGCTGATGCGGCCCCCGATGATTTTAAGTTTGACACCCCTGCTCTAGAGGATGCAGCAGATCCAGATCAGGACCTCATATTGGGGAGAGAGAAGTTCAGGATTCTGGTGAAAACTGTGCCCCTAGATGCTGTTTGCCCAGAAACTAAAGACTTACAGCAGGCATCCCCAAACTTTGGCCCTCCAGATGTTTTGGACTACAATTCCCATCAACCCTGACCACTGGTCCTGTTAGCTAGGGATCATGGGAGTTGTAGGCCAAAACATCTGAAGGCCACAGTTTGGGGATGCCTGACTTACAGGCACAAAGGCTATTTTATCCCATGTGTTGCACCGAATCTTAGTTCTGCTCAGTGTATACTACCAACTTAGGTCCATCAATTTCTTTGTAGAACTCAGATATAACCCTATGTATTTTCAATTGTAATAACTAGTATTGCAACACAGAGCATATCCAACACCCTTCTGTAGGTGCACATTGCAGGAAAAGATCAGCGGTAAGAAAATCAATATCTTTCAGGGGGTCTTGCAAGTTTTACTGATCTTATCACTGAGGAACCCATGTCCATGTTTCACTTGGGGAAGTTGGGGGGTTCCCAGAATGCAATGCCACCTATCTAATCCACATATTCTCAACCTGTGGGTTGCAGGTCAAAGCTAGAGTATCAGAACAAGGGAACAAACCATATGCAACCAAGGCTGGCCCCAGAAAGGCCCCTAGCTACTGATTTAAATCTATTTGTTCGGCTATAAATTCTTGGGAGGGGGTGTCATTTTCTTTAAAGCTGCACAGTGCAAACCATGCAGATAACATGAACAGTCTGGAGGCATTAGCCCAGGCATCCCCAAACTTCGGCCCTCCAGATGTTTTGGACTACAATCCCCATCATCCCTGACCACTGGTCCTGTTAGCTAGGGATCATGGGAGTTGTAGGCCAAAACATCTTGAGCGCCGCAGTTTGGGGATGCCTGCATTATCCCAACCTAAAACATTAAGCAGTACTCTTAAAAAACTGCAGGGTTTTTTTTAACATATTTGCACACAACCAAATTAAGGCTGCACAATTACTGTGCTTACACTGGAGAATGGGTTCTCAAAATGAACCCTCAAAGTGACTTGAATGTCTCAGCATAATTTGGGACAAGCAGAATTGTATTTGTTTCCAAACCTCATTCTTACCCCAGGAAAATTATAGGAAATTTAAAAAACACTGGGGATGAATGTGCTACAGACTGCTTACTATTTAGTATAGGTTCAATGGTTGTGTTCTCTTCCTTTGGGCCCACGGGGCCAGCAAACACTTATTTATCATATAATACACATACTAATAGTGATCTCAATGTTCAGAGTGCCATTCTTTATGCAGTGAAAACAACACCATCTATGCATAAGAGGGAGGAGTCACCAGGCTTGGGGGAGCTCACATATTTGTGTAAGTACAAAGAAACTTTGGAAAAGAACCCAAAGGGGGACACACACACACACACACACCCCAAAAAAGCTTAATGGGCATTGAATATACCTCATTGTTACAAAAGACTGGATCACTGTTGTGGATGGTGGGGGACTCAGAAAATCTGGTGGAAAGGGAAATAGAAAATCCTGAACCTAAGCGGTCCAAGCCGCAACATTTTGTTGCAGGTACCACTCATTTCTTTTATAGCCTATCTTCGTTAAATGATGTAATTCAAGTCAGCACACATGAGGCACTCGGGTGGTCTCCTATCCAGGGAGTGACCAGACCCAGAACTTCTTAGGTATCACTTTTAATAAATCCTATTAGAAGAAACACCTACCATCTTTCTTCCCATCTTCTACTATAAATATATCTATGTACTATTCTCAATAGCAATAGTAAGACAAAACCGGATACTGCAAGTGGGAAGGCCTCAAAGAAACAGAGGTGCTTCCTCTTGCTTGGATTTAGAGCTACTGTGTGAAACAGGGAGCAGTTCTGATTCAGAGGCCCAATCAGCCACCAATCACTCCGCTACATCTGGAAGCATTTTGAGAAGCTCAGATGTCAAACAAGGAAAGAAACCCACCTATCTACACAGCCTGCTTGGGGGCAGGGGTGGATTCAACACTGACACAACAAGACTAGCCATTCAAATATATGTCTGGAATTTTATTCCAGATATGCACAAGGTAAGTGGCTTTGTTTTGTTTTTTTAAAGTCTCAATTACTCAAAAAAAGCACTACAACGTTAAACATAGGTGGCAATTTAGCAGTGTCACAACAAAGGTCATCTCTTGATGTATACTACCGTGTTTCCCCTTTTTTAAGACACCGTCTTACAACTTTTTTTACTCAAAAAAGAACACGGTGTCTTATTTTCAGGGGATGTCTTGTACGGTACCTTAAGGCCTCCTCGGAGGGGCCAGGCCACTGGTTCGGGGTGCTGCTGGGCGCTCTGCGCGGCACCGAGGCGGCAGGCTGCTGGCTCGGCGCTCCGCCCAGCACTGCTGGGCGCTTCGGAGCGCTCCGCTCTGCAGCCGCCGCTTCCGGCGGCGGGGGGCAGGCCTCGGGCAGCTCTCCCCCCAAAAGAGGGGGCCAGGCGCTACAGGGCGCTCCGAGCGCTCGGCGCTTCGGAGCGCTCCGCTCTGCAGCCGCCGCTTCCGGCGGCGGGGGGCAGGCCTCGGGCAGCTCTCCCCCCAAAAGAAGAGGCCAGGCGCTGCAGGGCGCTCCGAGCGCTCGGCGCTTCGGAGCACTCCGCTCTGCAGCCGCCGGCCTCGGGCAGCCAAACAAAAAGAGAAGAGGCCAGGCGCTGCAGGGCGCTCCGAGCGCTCGGCGCTTCGGAGTGCTCCGCTCTGCAGCCGCCGGTTACGGCGGCGGGGCGGCAGGCCTCGGGCAGCTCCTCCCCCCAAAAAAAAGAAGAGGCCAGGCGCTGCAGGGCGCTCCGAGCGCTCGGCGCTGCAGCCGCCGGTTATGGCGGCGGGGCGGCAGGCCTCGGGCAGCTCCCCCCCCCCGCAAAAGAAGAAGCCAGGTGCTGCAGGGCGCTCCGAGCGCTCGCTGCTTCGGAGCGCTCCGCTCTGCAACCGCCGGTTCCGGTGGCGGGGCGGCAGGCCTCGGGCAGCCCAAAAAAAAGAAAAGAAAAGAAGAGGCCAGGCGCTGCAGGGCGCTCCATGCGTTCTCTGCAGCAACAGCAGCCGGTTCCAGGCCCCTCTGGCTGGCTGGGGCACTCGGCGGTCTCGCATGGAGGTATGTCTTATTTTCGGGGGGTGTCTTAGATCTCGCTAATGCTAAAAAATGCTGCCATGGCTTACTTTCTGACTACGTCTTAAAAAAGGGGAAACACGGTACAAATGGTTATTAAATAGTTTATGTAAGACTAAAGAGATTATAACTCCCTCTTCTAAAAAAAGTTTTTTCAAAATCATGCTATATTTATTTATATTATTTATTGAATTTATATACTGCCCTATACACACAGGTCTCAGGGTGGTTCACAGGATAAAATCAGAATATAAATCACAAAATACATAATAAAAAACCGCAATAACCCCCAATATCATTATCCTGACGAATAAGTTTAGTGTCACTGATGAAAGTATCTTACATTACAACAAAAAAGTCACACTGGGCACAATCCAGCAAACAATGGTGCATAAATGGGGGTGGGAGGACATGAAGAGGGATTCGGTCCACCTGAGCTCTTTGGTTTGAGCAATGTAGACTTTTAAGGTTCTGCAAATGTCCAGGGAATGCCAACTCTTTTCTCCTCTTTCAAGTTCTTGCTGCAAGTGGAAGATAGAAGCGACTTTAGGAAGGAAGGCTGGATTGGTACAGATCACAACCCTCTCCTTGTGAAAGCTTCGAGAGTGCTCTCGGAGTGCAGTTCTGAAAATCTGCAAGCTGAAGTAATAGCCACTAATAAGGCAAGCTTGAAGGATAGCAGTTTGAGGGAGACCTTCTCCACTGGTTTGAAGGGAAGCTTCTCTAAAACACCTTGTGGAGGTCCTAGAATGGGAATAGGTGGCTGGTCAGAGGACACTTTAGAGTTGCCCCTCTAAGGAATCATTTTCAAGAGCAGATGGGAAGAGAAGCGGGCAATGGATGGTCATGACAGGATGGAGGAAAGGATGGTGAAAACTTCTGGTTTCTTGTAGCAGTGGCTTGTGGACTTGTTTGACACTTGTTTGACACAAGAGTCAAAATGGTATCTACCCTGTTTCTCCGAAAATAAGACGTAGCCATAAAATAAGCCATAGCAGGATTTTTAAGCATTCAAGGAATATAAGCCATACCCTGAAAATAAGCCATAGTGTTGTAGGGCTAGGTGAGCTGCTCTCAAAGCTCTAGCCAACTGATGCTCATTGACACTTCCACAGCAGACCATAGGCCTTCAATGTTTAGATCTCCACAGTGAGCTCCCCACCCAGTGAGCTTGGTAGCAAGAAGAGCAGTGGCAGAGAGATCTGTCCTGTCCTTCCTACTCTCCATTGCCATGATGATGACCACTTGTTCAGAACCATGTTAATAACTCCACGGAAAGGATATTTAGTCAGAAAAATTCCATCAGTGCATTTTGAAGAAGGATATGATTATTTGGACCAAATCTAGTAAACTTGTGCTGCAGGGATAATGTTTATATTTTCTTTCATGTACTAAAAAAAATTGAAAGATGCCCCTTCTGTGCATCTGTTTCTTCCTGTACCACTGCAGGCTACAAGACACAAGCTTAGCTTCTCAACTGACCTTTTGTACAAATATAAGTGACACCCTGGTCAGCAGCCCAAGACACCAAAAATGCTTGGACAGGATATGACGGTCCCCCAGATCTGATGTCAGAGCAAGTGCCCAACCCAGCCACTGTAACCTGAGGAAAATGTTGTTCTGATCGCAAAATATAGTAATAACATGCGTACATGAAATAAAGTCCAAATCTTCCTAATATTTTCTTAGCCCTTGAGTTGCACAAATTAAAACATCCTGTTTCTACTTGTGGTAGACAGCCAGTGGGAAACAAATATTTATTGAAGGAAATTACAGCAAATTGAGACTAGCTGAGCCCCTGAGCAGTTTTCAAACCAGGTCCCAGGCAGCTGCATTTTCAAGCATTAGGCCTACAACTACTTCATCATTTTTCTCATCTTTCCATGGCATTGTTGGGAAGTGTGGGGAGGGGACTCAGAAAAACAGCCCCCATCACCACAGCCAATGGAAAGAAATAGATGATGAGAGTAAACAATAGCAGAAAATCAGTGGCAACAATGTCTTCCTTTTTGTAAAAAGAAAAACAAAGTTTCATTTCGTTCACATAAGCATAATGCTTGTCAGGCCTGACAGGCACCTCACAGAATACAGAAGCATTGGAGCCATGGCACTATTAATCCCCACCCCCAAAATTGCTGGACCAGATATGGCTGGGTCATATTGAGCCTATTGCAGTCTCTCTCACCTTGATCTACCCCACAGGGTTGTTGTGAGGATAAAAAGGACAGGGGAAGAACAATACACGCAGTCTTGAGCTGCTTTGAAGAAATGCAGGTTATAAATGCAAGTAATAATAATACCAAGCAGTGTAGCACCATTCACTTCAATGGAAGTAATTGGTATTAAGGGAGAATATCTTTTCAGTTCTCAAAACTTTTATTTTAAGAAAGGGGGGTGTTATTTGTCTTAATCTCAAGATTCAACCATTTCTCCTACATGCATTTCATGTTGCCCTTTCCTGTCAGGTACATTTCAAGAAATAAACATTCTGTTTGGTTCACAAGCCAAAAGCAAGCAAACAAAACAACGATTTTATGTCATTCAGAGGTGTCAAAGCTATGAAATGCACACTTCTGGAAGTATGGTCTCTTTTCTAAACAGATAGAGCCTGTAGGGGTTTTTTTTGTCTGGGCGGGGAAGATGTGAAATACCAAGTAGCCACCAGTGATATTTCTTTCACTTATTAAAAATATTAAAATGTTATGTAAAATATCTGCTACACGTATCTAGATTTCACTGAGGCTTTCCCTCTCCGCATTTTTTTTTAAAAAAATTAAAATGGAATTTTTCTATTAGCTATTTTTACACCAACTCTTCCACCATTCCCAAACTTTTTAAACTCAGTAGGCACTCAGTACAATTCAATATACAGTATTCTACTCATAGACTAGCGCAGAGATCATAGAATTACAGAGTTGGAAGCAACCCAAGGATCATATAGTCCAGGGGTGGCCAACTCCCAAGAGACTCTGATCTACTCACAGAGTTAAAAACTGGGAGTGATCTACCCCCTTTTGGGGGGTTCAGGTCAAAGCTGTTGAGTTTTTTTAAGGAAGGGAAGCCCTGTTTTGGGGGGGTTAGGTCAAACTAGTTGAGCTTCTTTTAGGAGGGAGGAAGGCCCATTTTTGTTTAGGGCTTCAGGTCATAGTTCAACTTTTTTTAGGGAGGAGGAAAATTTTGGGTGAGCTTTTTTAGGGGTGCCAGTGATCTAGCAGTGATCTACCACAGACATCCAGTGATCTACTGGTAGATCACAATCTACCTGTTGGACATGCCTGATATAGTCCAACACCCTGCAATGCAGGAATCTCAGCTAAGGTAGTGAGCTCAATAAGGTACTCTAAGTATAGATAGGATTTCTGGCTGAGTACAAAACATATGTGTCTCTAGTCCAAAACCTTTTAAAAAAAAAAACTTTTTTCAATCCAGAGCCTTTAAAACTAATGGAAGTCAAATCCCTGAATTCAGTAGCGTAAGACTTGTAACCAACATAAATGTGCATTAGCTTAAATCCCACTTTTTTTAAAAAAAAATGCAATGGTATGCAACCAAGTACCGAGTCTAGGTTGAGCTTTCTAGCCCTCATGAATGCAGGAATAATTTTAAAAAATAGAATTACAAATAGTGTTGGAGGCAAGTAACATAAGGGGATAAGTTTCTTTACCTTTTTCAACTCAGCTGATTTTCCAAACCATATAACAAGGTAATCTCAAGGACTGGCTCAAGGACATCTACGTGTAGAAAAATAAAATGTATGTTGTCTACTAATTGTAGTTTGGCATGCACATGAAATCAGTTATGCAAATCACATTAATTATCTGCAAATAAGATATGCAAATTAGCTGCAGCTGCCTTTTGATTCATGATATATTTACGATGTGGCCCTCAGCACAGAGGAATTTGGCTGCCTTTTGATACAGTGATACAAAGGGATGTTTTTCCCACTCCTTCCAAGTTTCCTACTGTGGAGTTGGGCAACTCCTCTTGTACCCAAGGGCTGCAATCAGACATCACTATAAAACCAAATTCCTACAGCTAATATGTACATGTAATTAAATCCAGATCCCCACAATTGGTATGTACTTAAAAGTAGCATAAGATGCAAGATTATGATCCTTGCTTTAATTTGGCGAATGCCAGGCTGTAACTAGTGAATGCAGTCTGTTTTTTCCATAATAATATTCACTTGGAATTTGAGAAGGGGGGAAATCTCAAATCAACTTTTCAAAAAGATTCTCTATATTTATCCTACATCTGAGCTTACATTGTTAACATGTTTTTCAAGTTGAGCTCTGCTAGAAAATATTGCTAAAACATTCTGATTTTCTCAAATGGAGCTAGGTACAGGGGCTTATCCTCCTGAATGTTTTATTTCTGAGCTCAGGTTCCTTCCCTGATGCTCCATTTCACTTAATCAAAATAGCCAGGGGGGCTGGCTTGCTGCACATGCAGCTTGGGGATTTTCCTGGGAAGGCTGTTAGCTCTTCCTTCCCCAAAGCAGAAGTCCTTTCCTCAAAAGCTCCTCACTTTAGTGCCTCAGGCCAGTGACCACTGACTTCCCATCCACACCACATAAGCAATCCCAACCTTGCATTTACCGTAATTGCTAATGGCAAAAGTAGAAACACTTTTCGGTATTAATGGCTCCTCCCTCAAAACATATGACTTTTTTGCTTCTGATTAATGTCCATTCTCCCTCTCTTACATGCAAGGACAAATTCATGGAGTTATTCACAAAGCTATCAATGGCTATAGAGAGCTGGAGCAATATGCCTCTGGATACAAGTTGTTGGGGACCATGAGTAGCAGAATACTATTGCGCTTAGTGTCACTGTGAGATTGAAATATTGTAGTGAACCAAAAAGGCATCTAGTAGGGTTCTTTCAAGGTTCCTATTACTTTGAGGAGAAGCAGAGAAAGTCAACTCCATGCTATATGTGTGGGTTTTAACTTTAATTTAAAAAAAACTAAAAATGGGGAAAAGTACGATATATATGTGTTTAAATTTGTATTAATGAAACACTGTTACATGTAACTGTGTATTTTTGTAACTTTTTGTTTAAATTGTCTGCTGTTGCTTCAGTTTTCTGTACACAGCTTACAGAAATTTTTAATAATAATTATAATTTTATTAGTTATACCCTGCTCAACTAGCTAGGTTTTTAATATGTTAAGCGGTATAGAAATTAAATAATCAATCAATTAATTCCTAAAGGTTATCATTTGGCTACGGAACAGAACTGCTCATCTGTAGTTACCGTATTTTTCCGTGTATTGGATGCCCTATGTATAGGACAACCCCTATTTTGGGGGACTCCAAGTTAAGAAAATGGGGGGAAATTGACCTGAATTGTTGATGAAAATTGTTCACCCGCCAGACCAACACTGACAGCCACGCACCTCTAACAAGCCGCCTATCAGCTGGGGAAGCTAAACTAAGTCAAGGTTTGGCTTAGCATGCTATTCAGTCTAAACCAGGACCCCTGGTTAACCTCTCTCAGTACTAACCACAAGCCATAACCAAGAAGGAACTATGGCTTAGTGCAATGCAGTAAAAAGAACCAGAGAAGAACTAAGTGTGAGCTCCTCTCCAACAGCCCACACAATCTCACTGACTAAGCCTTAGTTTAGCTTACTGTGTAGTGTGAACAAGGTCTATGATTGCTTTGCATCAGCTTTATTAATTAATTTTAGTACAAAACTGTAGGAGTGTAGGATAGTAAACGAATTTAAACACTCAGTCCTAGTGGGAACCTAGCGTTTTCAGCACCAGCATTCATGCCCCAGAACTTACGAACTAATAGTTTTAAAAAAGAATACCTTTGAACATGTGGTTTATAGGATTTAATTGGGTCAGTTTTCACTGCCAGACCCAAATTTCCGAACATGTGATGTGATAGATGAAATAAGAATATTGTGAGCATGTTTAACGAACAGTGCTTTCCCCACATCTATTTGAGTATCTTGAAGGATATGTCCTTGTGAACATAGAATGTATGAGGGCAAGCAAAGTTATCTTGGCTTTTTAAAAAAACAACACCACTAAAGACTTCAAATTATAATTTAGATAACTGTGATTTGAACACCTACATTATTCTGTTAGACAGTCTTTAACAACTTCAATGTCTCCAGTCCTTCAGATTTTGTACAATTTAAAATATGGCTTCAGACAAAAGAAATTAATGGCTGACCAGGAATTTAGGGTATTAGTAATAAGTGAAGATGACATATAGCAGGATCTGCTCTTTCATGAAACCACAATGTGATACTTCTTTTAATTAGATTATCATAACACTCTAAAAAAAATAGATGTCAAAGTAATTTATTTTTAAAAAAACACCTTTGGCTAAGCTAAATTTAAGGCTCCAAAAGTGAGACGGTTTTTGCAGATTTCAATTTAGTTTCTAACCCATAACTCAAAACAATCATTTATTTACTCTTACATCATTGTGGGTCAAGACTTCCTTGTTCAGAACACAGTTGCATTTCACATTAGTGGCAAGATTGGAAAAATGACTTAATTAATGTAAACACCATCTCAACAATTTTTTAAAACTTATACAAGCACTTTCACTGTTACAGAGTGAACTTAGGGGACTCAACCTACGTTCTTTACTCACTGTTGGTGCCAATGGAAGTTTCCCTCTCAAGGCAAACAATAATTGCAGGAGGGAGTTCATCAAGATGATTTTTACCAGCTTCCTTGCACATAGTCTCAATCCTGAATCGCATCCATCCCACCCCAGCAGCAGCTTCTTACTCCTTGTTTAATTATCTAGATTGCTAAGTGCTGGTGTAGAGTAGTAGCTAAGAGACTATGCTATGAATCAAGAAATCCCCAGTTTGAATCTTATCTCTGCCATGAATTTCCTGGGTAGCTTTAGACAAGCTACACACACATTCAGCCTCAATCTCTCATTTGCTATATGGGAATAACAATACTGTCTGAACTTACAAAACTGTTGGAAGAATTACAAGAAGAAATCGTAAGTGAAGTGCTTTGAACAGTCTAATCACATTATATAAATGCTAAATATTATGATTAAAGGCATCCCCAGGTTAAAAAGAGCCATGGACCTTTTGGGGAAAGGTGATGATGAGCACTGATAACTTCAAAAGACTGTCTGAAGCAAAACATTTTTTGGGGGGGGTGTCTTACAAGCCCAAATCAGTGGGTGTTTACTCAGAGGAAAGCCCCACTGTATTCAGCGGGGCCTGTTCTTAAGCTCAGCTTGATTTTGGAAACCTGGAAGGTTATTAAATCTACATCTCAGGATATTAAAGCAGCTGGCATATGAAACAGGAGGTCCATTAACAAAGATTTTAGATAAATCAATAATGTGCAAGGGGAGATGCTGATGACTTACAAAATAACACATCTACAATCCTTTATTTAAGGAAGGGAACAAGAGAGCAATACATGACTCAGCAGATCTGTTAGTTTGACCTGAACCCTAGGACAAATGTTAAAATAAATGTTCAACTGAAGACTTGCAAGAATATGAAGGCTTGCCTCTCTCCCTATGCTCCTATTCATATATTATGACCCATTTATTAACTGGTTGGTCTTCTGCAAGTGCCACCACCATCCAAGATGAGGCAGATGGCTACCAGAGTACCAACTGTGGAACACCCTCTCCAAAGATGTTCATCTGATATCTACAGTTTTGCCAAGCTTTTTGGATATAGTTTTATTCCTGCAGTTATAATCTACTTCTAGGATTTTGTAGCATTTGGCTTATTGTTATGTTTGTATTTATACTGAGCAGAACTTAGTTGGATACTGTAGATCAGGCATCCCCAAACTTTGGTCCTCCAGATGTTTTGGACTACAATTCCCATCTTCCCCGACCACTGGTCCTGTTAGCTAGGGATCATGGGAGTTGTAGGCCAAAACATCTGAAGGGCCACAGTTTGGGGATGCCTGCAGTAGATGCACTGAAATTTATAGACTTAAGTTAGCAATGCCCATTAATTTCAGTGAGTCTACTTTAAGGATAACTAACGTTGGACCCAACCGATTTTACTTGTTTTACACTGTTAACATAACATAAAGAAGTACATAAGGCGAAGAGCTGCCCCATTGTCTGTCTACCCCTAGTCTTGTGTCCTCTACATCTTCCACCTCTCAACACTACTTCCCTAATATACAATCTTTAACAACTGATATATGCTGTTCTCTATAATCCAAATGAAAGCACACTGTAGAGGGTCCATCTTAGTTCTTAAAATGTCAGACTTAAATGTTTATTATTTAAGAGCATGCACCTTTTTATACATTAACAACATAGCATTGAACTCATCTTCTTAGTTGGCCCCAATCAACAGAGAAAGAGGTCTGGGACTTGGGGTGGGGGGGAACCAATGGAAAGTTTTGGTACATAAAAGCCAAGTTGTAAACAAACACAAGACTGTAGAATGTCTTTACTGATTATGAAACATAGAAGTTAAGACAGGCAGCCTAACACAATTTCCATGCCTTTTGCTGCACAAGTGAATTTGTAAGCCCCTTATCTCCTGGCTTAAGCTAAAGGGGTTTTAATCAAGAGTCTATACGCCTATAGAAACAGAAATTACACAACTAGTTCATTCATACCTTCAAGTTTCAGTCTCTGAGAAACTTGTCTCTGTCAAATAACCTTCCTATGGTGAAAGTGTGCTTGTAAATTCAGCATTACAGGAATACTTAGCAAAAAATAGTCTCTACTCTAAAAATATTGGCTTCAAGTAAAAAAGTAATCCAAAAGGACTGCTACAAGGCACTGAACTCTTATTTCCCAGTTGCTTTAAATAAAATAAAAAAATGGAAGGCAGCAGAGGGTGGGTGGGATAATATCTGTAGTTAAAACAGTGACAGAAATGCCAAAACTGCATTACATTAGTGAAGTCCATTTATTCCACCTCTAGAACTGTTGCATTTTATGGTTAGGACTATGTCAAATACCTTCCAGTCTTCTAAAAATCTAGCTTACTGTTGATTTAGCAGTCAACCATTTAAAATGAGTACACAGCAGTATGTTATATTTGAGTGTATTCCAGACTCTGCACCCCTAGAGACTTTTTCATTCAGGCACACACAATGTGGCAACAAAGCTAAATGCTACCCACCTGCCATATGTGGTGACCCACCAGGGGCTTGATAAACCTGTTTTTTCTGTCTGCCTGAGACTACAAAATAGGGGGCTGGCAGGCATCTGGCAGGCCACAAAGCATGAGTAGTGTGCCGTGTTCAAGTTTGAGGGCAGGGTCACAAGTTGCCCAGCCTATTTAATCTATTTGTTCCCCAACATCTTATGTGTTAACAAAAACAGAAAACATTAGGGTACTTCAGCTATTGTTTATTTTCTAACTTCTACAGGAAATAAAACTTTCAGTCTGCTTTAGTTACTGACGATAAAGAAAGTTTAATGCAAAGAAAACCTATTCATTTCCTCACCAACAGTACAGATATTATGGGGAATAAATGACCTTGGGGTGGAAAAGAAACAACACAAGTAGCAGTAGGTAGGAAACTCATTAGCTGAACTAAAAGAACACTGAACAGTACTCCTGCCATGCATCAAAACTTTCTGGAGCATCCAACTGGAACATACAGTACAGCAAACCTGGGGGTGGGAAGGAGGCTTGGAAGCCTGGGGAAAATAATTTAGATCTTCAGCATCTAAATGGCAATCAATCTAAAGTGTCTTGGAGCACTAGTAAAATACTATTAAAATATGCACTGTGATAACGTTATGACTATAAACAAAAGGCTACCAATTCTAAAAGTTCCAAAGTTTCAAAGACCTTAAGGCATCCTGAAAATTATCAAATACTGTACACTTGTTCAATGGGAACCTAATTCCCATTAGTACCAAATAAATGACGTAAGTGCCCCATTCATAGTCGATGTTCCACTATTCACACTAAGACAACTAGGGACCCAATATAGTTTTATCATCATAGTGAGGAAAATACTTTTCATTTCTGAAAAGGCAATAAATGATGGGCTGATTAAAGATGATTAATGGACTTGGGCTTCAATATTTTCCTTTGTTTGAAACACAGACACAATGAAATATATTTATCATGTCAAAAAAAAAGTCTGCGGTATAAGAATTTATAATTGGATGAAAAACAGCACTATTGTCACACAAAGAAAGCTGGCAACACATAAATCATTATAAGGAATTTAACATTTTAAGGATATTAGAGAAAATGGCATTTTTTAGTGTTCCATTAGTCTGTTACCTTGAAGGGTTTTCCCCTTTTGGGTTGTAAATTCAAATAAACCAAGCTATAATTGAAGATAACATATATAAGAATGCACACATGATTGCATCCAATATTGCACAATTTGTATCCCTGGTACAATGAAGACTGTAACCCGATGCAGAATTAGGTGTGCCAAAACTCTTGATTTAAAAGAGTGGCAATCCTAATCGTGTCTACTGAGAACTAAGCTCCACTGTATTCAATGAGACTTGCCCCTAGGTAAGTGTGTACAGGATTGCAGCCTTAGGCATGGCTAATTCTGCATAGGATCAGACTGAAGAGAGATTAGGTGAAATCCAGTTCTGTTTTGTTATAACATCTCTGCTGGAACACAGGCCTCTAATATTGTTGTACAATGATCCTAAATATCTTTGGGTGGTAGTCAGCCAAGTTATATTCAGAATAGACCCACTGAAATTAATGAACATGCATAAGTTTGATCTATTAATTTCAATGGGTCCACCTTAAATAAAACATAGTTGAACACAATTTGTAGTAAATTAAATAAACTATTAATTACTTTTCAGTAGTTTTACCTAGTGAACAATTCAACTCTGTGTATGCTTACTTAAAAAACCCACTGAGTGCAAGATTACAATCCTATGCAATTTACTCAAGAGTTAGCCTCACTGAGCTTAGTAGTAGCATAGCTTCAAGCTGTAAGTTTTTTCAGTACCAGTTATAAATCCTTAGGTTTATTTTTTATTATTCCTGCGTTCCCACACTTACATCATAACACATTGTTGATATTTCTGGTTTTCCTCTCTGCCTTTTTCAGCTAAATGGGAACTTCTGGAAGGCTCATCTCTCACCAGAAAATGAGAGATGTGCTGTCACTGGAACATCTATTCACCAGGAACAGAATCCAAAAAAATGAAGAAAGTAAGAGCCAATTGTTTTTAAATACACTACCTTTAAAAGTGGTAGTAAGGGAATGGAAAGAAAGAAAGGGAATGGTGAGGAAAGAGGTGTAAGAAATCTCACCTTGTACCTCAACTGTTGGTGAAGTTAACAGACAACCACCTTTCTTTAAATGCTGCAAAGTCCAGGCCCTTTAGTATCCTGCACAATCAAGAGTGTTCAGCCACCAAAGATGACCTTGCTTAAAGAAGCAAAGATGCTTGCTTAAAATGAATTTAAGGGTCTGCCTACACAACCACTTATAGTGTAATAATTTCCTGTCTTCAACTTTCCATTAATTTACATCATGTTTGTTATGCACTAAAATTGCATAGTTGCCAAGTTTTCCCTTTTCTCACGAGGAAGCCTATTCAGCATAAGGGAATTTCCCTTAAAAAAAGGGATAACTTGGCAGCTATGAAATTGACTACAGCCAATTCGCTGTCTGTAACCACCAGCAGTTCAACAAGCCACCCGAGACTGAAAAACATGATTGATAGACTGTTTACAGCTTTAGTGAGTTACAATATACATGATGAAAAAGCTACTCTAAATAAAATAGAGAGTAAACACAATTAACAAGTCATTTCCATGAGATCTTGAACCTAGGTACCAAGGTCATGAAAGAACTTCTACATGTGTACTTGACTTCCATGGAAGCATCTCAAAGATGACTCACCCTTCCGTACTAAGCTACAGACAATCTACCGGTACTTTATAAGCTCGTACTAAGCAACAGGCAATCTACGTTATAAGCACGCATCTCAGAGGGCTTTTGCCTTATACTGGCAGAATGCTACTGCCACAAAAGACTGTAGAAAACACTTGGAATTACTTATTTGTTTCCCTTGGTATTGGGATCATTAACACCAATACTTACATGTGTCCTACCACTTCCTAGGAAACAGGCACATCTGTATTTAAATACCATAGGTCTGTATAATTTTCAGCATCTTATGCAGCTCTGGCTCCTCGACATTTCAGAATGTCAATACCTTGTTTATAAATGGCAAAGTTATTCAGCTGATGCTAAAGCAAGAAAACTGGTGTTCTGTGCAACAAGATAGAGACTTGGAAGCTATGCATCCAGAAATAGGGCAAATTCAGCTCTTTATCAGTAACTGAAACATAGCAATAACTTGCAAACAACAGGGAGAAGTACAATTTTCCTCCAGATAAATAATTCACCGCTTTATACATGCACAAACAACACAGGATGGGTATACTTAAGGCTGTACTTTACAGCATAGTCTACCGTAAACTTATTGAATGTTATAATCCTAACCCCACTTAACTGGAAGTATAACCCCACTGAATTCAACTGGGGTTACTTCAGAACAGGCAGTTAGGGCTAAACTAAGATCAGTAAAGTCTCTTGCTGCAGTGTAACCTTCTAACCAGCGTAACATTGCTAGAGGTTTACATTAAAAGGGTTTTAAATACTACCACAGACATTTAGCAATGGCACAACGCCAGCACCAATACTTATACCCTCAAGCCCAGCTGTGAAACTGAAGGGAAGGGTGGAGATATTGTAACCAAAGAACTGTAGAGTTGGAAGGGACTACGAGGGTCATCTAGTCCAACCCCCTCAACGCAGGAATATTTTGCGCAACATGGGGCCCAAACCCACAATCCTGAGATTAAGAATCCCATGCTCTACCAACTGAGCTATCCCAGTGTACATCCAGCGTATAACCAAGTACATCCTGTAAGCCTAAAGTCAGCACACCCCAATATAGATTACAGGGCTACCTGGGAGACAGAGGGGAGAAACTGCTTCCTTATGCCGATGCACTTTTGAGTGACGCAAAAAATAAATAAATATGAATTTGCACAAAAGAAAAAGATATGACAGCAGGGAAAGGGCTGCTGGTGCCTTTTGTGAACCATGCTACGGGGCTCTTAGCCCAAGCCTGCCTTCTGGACTGCAAGCATCACCACCAGCATCAGAAGTCCTTAGGTTGCCTGAGGAGGAAGGAATAATGGGTTTTGAACCTCATTTGGTGCTTCATTGTGGGGGCACCTCCACACCCACCCTTGGAAGTGTGCTGTATGTTGTCCCACCAATCCCTTGGCGCTGCTAACAACCCCCAGCCTGCCATTATAGGGCAAACAGACGCAAACCCCCTGAGCAAAAATAGTTTTGGCGCGAGTTCAGTGCAGCTCCACTCAGTGCAGAAGGCCTTCTACCAAGGTTTCAATACGCGCCTACCGTATTTAATTATGCAAGGGCCAAAGACTGAGCGGGGTGGGGGGAGGTGCGGAGGTGACTAAGGTTGACAACTGACAACTCCCCCCCCCTAAAACAAACAAACGAGGGGAGCCCCTATGAAGGAAGGGCATTGGGACAGGGGCCATCTCAGAAGACCGCCTTCCCTTTTCCAGAGAACTCTTTTCTCCAAAGCGCGCAAGCGCAGTCGCACTCTCCCCCCCCCGCCCCGTCCACATCTCCACACAAACACACCCCCGTCTTACTTACAACCAGCCCGTGAAACGGTGGGGGTGGGGGGAAGGGGAGAGGGAAGGAAACGGCACTGACGGCGACCAATGAGAGGCAGGGACACCATGCGAAGCAGCCAATGGAGACCGCCTGGTGGGAGGGCCGCGCTCACGAGCAGGTCCCGGGCGAAGTATCTATGGCGGAGCGAGCGCGCGGGCGCCGAGGCCAAAAAGAAAAAGAAAAGAGGGTTGATGGGTTTTTTTGAAGGCGGGGACCATCTACCGAACGGGGCTTGCGAACTTCTCCTCAGCCGTTTCCTCGCGCGGCGTCATTTCTCTCTCAGCAGCAGCAGCTTCCTCCACCCACCAAGCGCGCGCGCACGCCCCTCCGCCGCCGCCACCCCTCGCCTCGGTACTTTCGGTTACCTCAGAAGGCTGGGCTGGCGTCGGTTTCAGTTATTTTTCAAATCTCCCTCAGGCAGAGACGCGGTAATACGTGGGAGAGGGGGGAGTGAGGGTTTTGTGTGGAGAAGGAGCGCAGCCCTCAGCCTCCTTCTTTCCCCCCCTCCTCCTACTCGCTCTCTCGCTCGCTCTTCCGTCTCCTGGTGCCGCCGCTGTCAAGGCTGTAAACATCCCGGCATCCCCGAGGACAAGAAGGCGGGGTCGGGCGCACCGCCTACCGGCCCTGCCTCCCTTCCAGCCGCCGGCCGGCCGCCCGGATGGCTGGCTGGCTGGACGGCCGTCGCTGGCTCCCCGCGCGCGCAGTTACTACACACGCGCGGAGAGCACGTCCTGGCCGCCGCCAGAAGGAGATGGAGGCAAAAAGGTAACCGTGGCTTCGCCTTACAAAAAAGTTGGGGGCGCGAGAAAGGAAGGGAAACAGCGCGGGGAAACGGCTCCACGCCGTTTCTTTTCTCGCACACACACACACGTTATGGGCTTCACGCGTTCTGCCCAGTAAGGACTCCTGATTGACTGGTTCGGTTCATGACCTAGGAACCGACGGGGAGTGTCTAGAGCCACCCCAATAAAATATCTCCCCAAAAAGTTGCCATTCCAATGGTGTGCGTGTACCACGTCATGTGATCGATTATACTGGGAAGGGCTTACCCCCCCACACACACACACACATTATTTTATTCAAGTTGGCATCCCTGGATCATGACATTTAGAGCAGGCAGCTTGCTTCTCCTTACCATCACCCTCACCCCAGTCAATACACACGTGATTGTCCCGCTTTGAATGTGTGCACTTTGCAAGGGATACTCCCCCCCCCCGAAATATCCCCAAATGCCCCATCTCTGCAGCAGTGGGTGCTGTCTCCCCAGTTTCCTGGCTTCAGAGGCAGATTACACCTTACAGCAAGATTTCCCAAACTTGGGTCTCCAGCTGTTTTTGGACTACAACTCCCATCATCCCTAGCTAGCAGGACAAGTGATCAGGGATGAAGTAGTCCAAAAACAGCTGGAGATCCAAGTTTGGGAAACCTTGCCCTACCATGTTTCTCAGACTTAGGTCCCCAGCTGTTGTTCCCACTGATATCTAGGGGTAATGGGAGTTGTAGTCTAAAAAGTTTCAGGCAGTTGGAGGATTGAAAAAGTTCAACTTACCGTACTCTTGCTTCAGATCTGGGGTGTATTCAGTTTTACAGTTTCCCTTCATTGGACTAGTTCTGCACATCCTTCTCAGCAGTTTAAAGTGCAGATACATTTGCTTTGGCTATGCCGCTGGTGATTCCTGCAGCAGCACAGCTGGGGTTTTTTAAGTGCAGTCAGCAGAGAGCCAGCTGAATGCAGCACAGTATACAAATATTTAGACAAGCAGGTCTGTCTCTCACATACTGCAGGAAAGACCAGTCTTACGTTATTGTGCCCTGAATAATAAAGTGGAGCTGCCTTCACATAGTTTTATAAGTCCATATATCACATGTATAAAATGGAACAGACAAATACAGTGGTGCCTCGCTTAACGAATGCCCTGCTTAACAAAATTTCTGCTTAACGAAAGGATTTTTTGAGCAGAGGTTGCCTCGCTAGACGAATTTGTTTTATGAAAAATTTGTCTAGTGAATTGTGGTTTCCCATAGGAATGCATGGAAATTCAATTAATGTGTTCCTATGGGCAAAAAAAATTCCATGCATTCCTATGGGATTCGCTAGACGAATTTTTCGTTATAAGAAAAGACCCGTGGAATGAATTAAATTTGTCTAGCGAGGCACCACTGTACAGTTCTTTCAACTGTGTTGCACCATTTTCTTCAGCCTTCGGTTCTCAAATGTTGTTGAACAACAACTATCAGGCTCAGTCATTTTAGTCAATGGCCAGGGATGATAGTAGTCCCAACAACGTCTGCAGACCTATACTCTTAATGTGTATATACCATACCTAAACCATATGGTGTGAAATGCTTGTGACATAATGAACACAAAATAAATATGCTGGAATGCAGCTTCCTAGTTAACACAAAAGCAAGAATGTACAAATGTATACAGTGGATAAGCATACCCACCTGTAAAACATGTCTCCCTGGTGTTAACTTTATTTATTTATCTATCTATCTATCTATTTGTTATATTATTATCCCAGCTTTCCTCCAGAGAGCTAAAGATGGCATACATGGTTCATTCCCTTTCCATTTTATCCATATAACAACACTCAGGTTAGGCTGAGCAGCCATGACTAGTCCAAGGTCACCCAGTGAACTACATACCGGTAGCTGAGTGGGAATCTGAACCCTGTTTTCCCAGGTCCTAGTCCACATTCAAACCACTACAGTTTATTGTACCTCTGCATATCTACGAAGCAGTTAACGTACCAGTAGAAGGCATGTGATTGAAGGCCATATCTGGAGAAAACTTGTCACAGCTTGCTTATAGAAGAATGGGCCTCAGAAGCAAATTGTCCAACAACCAACTTTTACTTCATAATGAAACATTAATTCCATTGACAAGTAATGCAAATTTCTCTTTCTTAAATCCAACTACAGGAGCTAATGAATAAACGGAAGTAGTACTATGAAAATGAGAACTGTTTCTACTGCATTTTCACTTTTAGCAGGCAAAAATAATAATATTTCAGTTGAATAAGAGAAATATATTCCCCACAACAAAGCATCTTTCAGATCTGGAAAGCATCACTGCAATTTTATTTAAGCAAGTTTGTAGAGAGATGAATGAATACCTTTCAGTATTGAAACGAGTTTTATTTCTTCACTTACTCTCATGAAAATATCCCTTCTGGCACCCTCGGCAACCTCTTTCATTTTTAGATCAGCTATTTATGCAGTATAAGCAATGATATTTCTAACAAAGGCCCTGAGGAAATTAGTAAGTCAGTTGGCCTCTCTTCTCTAGAGTTACTAGAATCATCAATAATTCAGCAAACATTCTGTTTAATACAGCATTTAGGTAATTGGGTACAGTCGGCCAAAAGAAATGGACTTGAACATGTTGAAAAGCACTATGGTTCTGGCTGTAGAATGAGGTTCCACAGCAATATTTTAGAGAGCTTCTTCCTCAACTAAATCACAAATTTCCAGAAGTGTACTGTACTTTAAAATCTGAATGCCACTGGTACAAAGAATGATAGACCCACGTGCAGAGTCTCATCATGCTTCCACTACAGTTTATAAAGATCCCACAACAGCTAATCAGCTACCAAGAACCATGAAAAATGGGCCACCATTGGTTCATCAATGTGGACAGCAATCTTAAAAACACCGAAAAGGGAGTACCGGTAATGTCACAGTGGTCGGATGGGACTACTTCAGAGTAACGACTCTCCACCGCTCTGCATTTTATCTTTTTATTGGTGCTGCGTATTTACAGTGCTAAAGGTAGAGCTATTTACAGAGACACATCTTTTCAGCTTTCATCAGAACCTCCGAATGGCTTTTGGCGCGTCTTGCGCCAGCATAACAACTTGGGGAGCCCCATCCTCTTCCCCCGACGCTTTCTGTGAAGTTCCGGAGTTGGGGGGATGGGTCTGCCCCCCCTCTTTCCTCCTTCCTGTCCCACCTGGGACGCTGGCTCTTCTACCCTGCCAGAGCCTTGGATCCCACTTCCTGTTTCCCCACTGGAGCTGGAGCTCTCCCTGCTCTCAGTCGTGCTCTGGGCTGGGCTGGAACTCAGGAGGGGAGGGGCTTCGCGATACCCCTTGCCCCTCACATCCATCCCCCCCCCAGGCCCCCCTTCCTCCCTCCTGGGCGGTTGCACGGGTGTTGGTGGTGACTGAAAGCCTAAGAACTCCGTGCTGTCCGAGCCGGTTGGTGTGAACACCTCCCCCCAATCCCGTTGTCCCCCTCCTCCCTCCTGGGAAGAGGGAAAGCCCAAAAAATCCGTGGCCTCAGAGCTGGTGGGGGTGAAAATCTGCTGCCAGTCCACCTCTTCTCCTGACTGAGTGGACCTCGGAGATACCCATATCTCCTCCTCCGTGCTTCCCATCTCCATGGTGAACTGCTTTCCCCCTCCTGTGCGTCCTCCTCCTCCCCCTCCCTTTCCATGTGCCAGGGCTTGGGCCTGTGTGGGAAGAGGGCGTGAAATTCTTCCACTAAGAATTCCTCCTGTATCTGGGTGGCTGGGACCCATTCATTTTGGGATGGCGGGGCGTCCTCCCATGCCATAAGGTACTCCAGGCCCCCCACCCCCCTTCGTGAATCAAGGATGGCCGTTGCTTCATTGAGTGGCTCCCTGCCTCCTCTCTCCCCCCCCTCCCTCGGGGGTCTGTGCGCCGTCTCGGAATCTGCTACTTTCCCTGTACGGAGACAGCAGCGATCTATGAAACACTGGGTGCACCCTCATGTCCTCTGGCAGTGCCAGCCTGTATGCCACCGGGTTTACCTGCTGCGTGACCGTGAAGGGGCCCAACCTTCTGGGTGCCAGCTTCTTGCACCTCCCTCTGGTGGGAAGGCCCTCCGAGGACAGCCAAACCTTGTCCCCCACCCTGATGACCTCCCCCGGTCGCCTGTGGCGATCTGCCCCCTTCTTGTACGCTTCCTTGGCCCTCTCCAAGTGTTCTCTGAGCTGCTGGTGCACCGTCTCCAGCTCCTCTGCCCAATCCTCTGCCTGCGGGCCCTCCTCCTCCCCCTCCCTCTCCGGGAAAGATCTGAGGTCGCGCCCGTAGTTGGCCTTAAAGGGCGACACCCCTGTGGAGACGTGCACCGCATTGTTGTAGGCAAATTCTGCCAGTGGCAGACGATCCACCCAGTCCGTTTGCCTCTGGCTGACGTAGCATCTCAGGTACTGCTGCAGAATGGCGTTGACCCGCTCCGCCTGTCCATTGGTCTGCGGGTGCCGAGCCGTCAACAAGCTGACCTCCACCTGCAGGAGGTTCATGAGCCGCCTCCAGAACCTGGAAACAAATTGGCGGCCTCTATCCGAAATAACTCTTAAAGGTAATCCATGCAGTCTGAATACGTGGTCAACGAACAGTTTGGCTGTCTCTTCTGCAGAGACCGCCCTGGCACACGGTATAAAATGGCACATTTTGGACATAAGGTCCACCACCACCAACACTGCGGTCTTGCCCCTGGACGACGGCAGGTCTGTGATGAAGTCCATGGACACTACTTCCCACGGCCTGTGCGGGGTGGCTAATGGCTCCAGCAACCCTGCTGGTGCTGCTCTGACTACCTTTGCCCGCTGGCAGGTGTCACAGCCCCGTACATAGTCTCGAACATCTTCCCGCACCCCTGGCCACCAGAAGTGTCTCATGACTAGGTGAGTGGTTTTGTCCCTTCCGAAATGACCCGCCATCGGGTTGTCGTGCATCTGCTTGAGGACCTTACCTCTGAGCTGGTTGGTGGGCAGGTACAGGGCTCCCCTGTAAAAAAGCAACCCCCTCCTTTCCTCAAAGTCTTTTGCCTGCTCCCTCCCCCCTCGCAGCTCTCTGAAGATGCGGGTGGCAAACTCATCTGCTGCCGTCAGTGCTGTGAGTTCTGCCTCGCTCACCACTGCTGCTCCGCAGGACCATGCTGATGGGGGGAAAATGTGTCGGGGTGCTGGTGGCAACTCCTCCTCCATGTACTCTGGCTTGCGGGAGAGGGCATCCGCCCTGACGTTCTGCTCCCCCGGTATGTAGTGGATGGAGAAGTTGAAGTGTGAGAAGAACTCTGCCCATCGTATCTGCCGCTGGTTGAGCACCCTGGCCGTTCTCCAGAACTCCAGGTTCTTGTGGTCCGTGCACACCTGAATGGGGTGCTTGGCGCCCACCAAGAAATGTCTCCAGTGTTTAAACGCAGCGTGGATCGCGAGAAGTTCCTTATCAAACACCGTGTAATTGCGTTCTGGCTGTGTCAGCTTTCTAGAGAAAAAGGCACAGGGTCTCCACTCTCTGTTGGCATCCAGTTGCAACAGGATCGCTCCCAAAGCTCTGTCTGAAGCATCGGTCTCAACGCGTAGGGGCGCATCCTGCACCACGTGGAACAGGTTCTGGTCGGAAGCGAACACCTTCTTGAGGCTTTCGAACGCTGCTTGCGCTTCCTGTGTCCACCTGAACTTCTGCTTGCCTCTCAGGCAGTCCGTGATGGGAGCCGTAACGCGCGAGAAGTTCTTGATGAACTTCCTGTAGAAGTTGGCGAAGCCTAGTAGGCGTTGGGCATCCTTGCGCGTCCTGGGGCTGTGCCAGTCCAGGATGGCCTGCACCTTGTCCTTGTCCATCGCCAGCCCCTTGTCTGACAGTTTGTAGCCCAGGAAGTCCACCTCCTTGGTGTGAAACTTACACTTCTCCAGCTTCACATACAGGTGGTGCTCCTTCAGGCGCTGCAACACCTCTCTGACATCCTTCACATGCTGCTCTGGGTCATTGGAGTAAATAAGGATGTCATCCAAGAAGACCAGGCATTTCTTGAAGAGAAGGGACCCCAGGACGTGGTGCATGAAGGCCTGGAAGCATGCTGAGCCCCCTTGCAAACCGAAGGGCATCACCAGATATTCAAAAGAGCCCAGAGGCGTGAACATCGTGGTCTTCCACTCATCGCCTTCCCGGATCCTGATGAAGTTGTACGCCCCCCTCAGGTCGAGCTTGGTGAAGATCTTGCCCCTGTGTGCCGCTGTCAGCAGATCGTCCACTCTGGGCATCGGGAAAGCCACCGGTTCTGTCATGTTGTTCAGGCGCCTGAAATCCACCACTAGACGGCGCTGTTGCGTGTCTTTCTTGTCCACCCAGAAGACCGGGCTGTCCCCTGCTGCCTTGCTTTCTCTGATGAACCCCCTCTTGAGGTTCTTGTCTATAAACGCACGCAGATCCTCCAGCTCCTGATCTGACATGGAGTACAGCTTGGCTGGGGGTAGCGTGGCCCCCGGCACCAGGTTGATCTGGCAGTCAAATGATCTGTGCGGGGGCAGGTGGTCGGATTCCGCTTCACTGAAGACCTCCTGCAGGTCCCAGTACTGCTTGGGTATCGTCTCACCCCCCTTGACGTGCATGGTGGCCACCGTGGCTATTGGAGGCCCCTCCCCTGGTTGGTGTTGCATGCAATGCTCCAGACAATAGTCTGAGCCAAACGTGATACATCTCTGGTGCCAACTGATGGAGGGGTCATGGCGCGCCAGCCAGCTCATGCCCAAGACGATGGGGGGGTCTGAGATGGTGGTGACGTTGAAAGCCAGTGTCTCTGAGTGTCGCCCCACCGTCATTCTCATGGGGGGGTCTGGTGGGTGATGGCCCCTCCCAGCAACTCCCTGCCGTCAATGGTGGAGACGTGCAGGGGAAAATCCAGCTGCAGAAGTTGGATCTGGTGCGCTTCTGCAAAGTTTCTCGAAAAGAAGTTGGCCGACGCCCCTGAATCGATTAACGCGAGGACCGTCAGGGGATACCCATTAGGGAGCGTTAGCGTCACTTCTAGAACCACCCCTGCTCTGGGGGGTGTGGGCTGGCGCTGCTCCTCGCTGTGCGGGCGGGTGGGTTGGGGCTGTTGTGTGCTGACTGCGCCTGGCTGCTGCCCCTTGTCTCTTGCAGCCAGGCTGTCTCGTTTCCCTGCTGTGGTGCTGCGTCAGTGGGGGAGGGCACAACCGTTCCCGCCTTTCCTTGCCATTCCCTGCGATGTGGGCAGTCTCTGACGAGATGCTGAGGGGAGTTGCAGAGAAAGCAATTCCCGCCTCTTCCCTCCTTGCGTCTTGGCACCGCTGGGGTTTGAAAAGCCCCCGCGCGCGCGCTATCAATTTGCATGGGTTCCTGGTCTTGGCTGGCCCCTGGCATGGCGTGAGATGGCTGTTGGGGGAGTGGTTTCTCCTGCGACCGTGGGAACCAAGCCCGCTTTGCGCGCGTTGCTTGCTTGTCGTTCCACCGGGATTCCTGTCTCACCCCCACCGCCAGAGCCGCTTTGCTCAGCTGATCCATATTACTGGGCTTTGGACCTCTCGAGAGCTCATCTTTCACATCCTCATTCAACCCCAGGTAGAACGCCGCTTCCATCGGAGGCGAGTGCAGTTCCCACCCCAGTCTGTGCACCAGCATGGTGAATCTCGCCCAATATTCGCGAACTGTCATTGTTCTTTGTCTTAAATTATGCAGTTCCTCTTTGGTCTGGTCCATATGGCTATCGGACGCATGCATAGTTTTTAAAGCCTCTAAAAATAGTTTGACATTCTTCATGCAAGGATTTTTTGTCGCGATTAACGGTCTGAGCCACTCCCTGGCTGCCCCGGTAAGGTGTTCCACAATAAACGCTACCCTGTGCCCATCATCAGGGAACTCATCATGGTGCAGCTCAAGAGCATACACGATCTCAGTCTCAAAGCCATGATATTCCCTCGGGTCTCCATTGAACTTGCTTACTAGGGTCCCTGCTCTCCTTCCTGGCAGCACTTGGAGTTGGGCTCCCCCTCCTCCCTTGTTTCTCTCTGCATCCAACTTGTTTTGGAGGTCCACGGCTACCGCCCTTAACTGCTGCTCTTTGTCCTGAAGTGCTCTCACCTGTTCAGCAAGGTTGTGCCTGTCCTCTTTAATTTTCTCCGTTTCTTGCTTCGCCGCCTTTAATTCCCCCTGTGCCTGCAACGCCAGTTCCTGCAGGTCCTGCTGGGCTTTCTCCGCGATCTGCCGCCATGTCTCCGCTTCTGGCGCGCTCATCCCGGCAACTCCAAAGTAGCCCAAAAAAGATTCGGAGGTTGCTGTCACAGTGGTCGGATGGGACTACTTCAGAGTAACGACTCTCCACCGCTCTGCATTTTATCTTTTTATTGGTGCTGCGTATTTACAGTGCTAAAGGCAGAGCTATTTACAGAGACACATCTTTTCAGCTTTCATCAGAACCTCCGAATGGCTTTTGGCGCGTCTTGCGCCAGCATAACAACTTGGGGAGCCCCATCCTCTTCCCCCGACGCTTTCTGCGAAGTTCCGGAGTTGGGGGGATGGGTCTGCCCCCCCTCTTTCCTCCTTCCTGTCCCACCTGGGACGCTGGCTCTTCTACCCTGCCAGAGCCTTGGATCCCACTTCCTGTTTCCCCACTGGAGCTGGAGCTCTCCCTGCTCTCAGTCGTGCTCTGGGCTGGGCTGGAACTCAGGAGGGGAGGGGCTTCGCGATACCCCTTGCCCCTCACAGGTAAGTTCTATTGAACACAGTAGAATTTACTTCCAAGTAAATATGCTAAGGTTTGCACTGTTAGTTTCATTTGGAAATAACCCAAGAAGGGAGATAAAAAGTTTGAATAATATTCTTTGGTTTTTTCCTTCATCTATTTGAGTAGCAAGGGGAACAGGTGGTGCTGTGGTCTAAACCACTTAGCCTCTTTGGGCTTGCCAGTCAGAAGGTCAGCAGTTCAAGTCCACGCAACAGGGTGACCTCCCTTTGCTCTGTCCTAGCTCCTGCCAACTTAGCAGTTTCAAAGCATACTAGCGTGAGTAGATAAATAGGTACTCCTGTGGTATTTAAAAGATACGATACTGTTCTGTTTTGGAAATACAATAATTATATAGGTCTTGTAGAGGGCAGTTAAGTAAACCTGCAAAAAAGTAGAAGAAACTATACAAACTACAGGCAGTAATTACTGGAAGACGACCAGAATATTGGTTCACCAGCTAGTGCTCCTAAACCTCTAAACTAATTGATTTCAATAGGACTTAGGTGCATCTAATGCAGGCATCCCCAAACTGTGGCCCTCTAGATGTTTTGGCCTACAACTCCCATGATCCCTAGCTAACAGGACCAGTGATCAGGGAAGATGGGAATTGTAGTCCAAAACATCTGGAGGGCCAAAGTTTAGGGATCCCTGATCTAATGCTTCTCTGGACTGGGAACAGAAAATATTGGGACTACTAAGTAAGTCAGGGTGATATTAAATTGATTTCAAACGGTCTGCTCCAAGTAGGACTTTGTTTGATATCACCCTCAACCTGCAGTGGGTCAAATCGTTTAAACTAAGCAGCATTGACAGTGATATGCTTTTGTCATAATTTTGTAGTGGTGAGGTCTTGAACAAGGCATTCTTCTCAGATAATGGCAATTACTTAGAACTCTGTGCCCATTTTATTGGACAGTGATGGAATGATGACAGTGGAAATTTATGAAACCTAAGGGAAAGGAATTTCCTCATAAATTTGTTTTGGTTTCTCAATGCCTGCGCTTGCTAGGAGAACTTATTATGACATTACATTCAAAGTCCTGGATGCAAACAGTTTAATCCCTAAGGACTCAATACCAGTTTTGCTCTGTTGAATAGATGGCAGGCATGCTGGAGGAGCAGCACAGTCAGTGCATATTCCCTCCACATGGCTAACCATGTAACTTCCATGATGTGACTAGCAATGTGAAACCTTGACCCTGTTCTTAAATGTGAATCTTTCTGTTTTGGAGGGGCAATGCATTAGGATAATAACAAATAACATCTTTAAGTTTCAATATGATATGCCATTACCATTAGGAAGTGGGCTAGGAAATAATTTAGGGGCATATATGGTGGAATTTTACTGCTACTGCTGTGTTAAGTACATCCTGCAAGCTGCCTACCGTGTTTCTCATATTATAAGACACGTCTTATATTTATTTTTTCCTCAAAAAAACACACTATGGCTTATTTTCAAGGGATGTCTTATTTTTTTCCTCCTCCTCCTGCCGCAACCAGCAATGCTGCTGCGCCTATCACTATGGCTTATTTTCGGGGTATGGCTTATATTCCTTGAATGCTTAAAAATCCTGCTATGGCTTATTTTATGGGTATGTCTTAAAATATGAGAAACAGGGTAGATAAGAGACCATTCAAGTCTCTCTGAGTGTAAAAAATAAGAGCAGTATACATTTATGGCGGTTCGAATCCCCGTGACGCGGTGAGCTCCCGTTGTTCAGTCCCTGCTCCTGCCAACCTACCGGTAGCAGTTTGAAAGCATGTCAAAAGTGCAAGTAGATAAATAGGTATCGCTCCGGCGGGAAGGTAAACAGTGTTTCCATGTGCTGCTCTGGTTCGCCAGAAGTGGCTTAGTCATGCTGGCCACATGACCTGGAAGCTGTATGCCAGCTCCCTCTGCCAATAAAGCAAGATGAGCGCTGCAACCCCAGAGTCGTCCACGACTGGACCTAATGGTCAGGGGTCCCTTACCTTTACTATACGTTTATGGCAGCATAACCTGTATATTGGAATGCAGAGGATTTCTGCTTAGCAGAGGATGAGATGATCTAAAATGCAGGGACGGAGTGGCAGATTGACTCTACTTATCCATAATTGTTTTTCTGTAATGGGATTGCATGGCTAGAATTAAACCCTATTGGGAGAATACTGTAATGGCTAAAGAGAATCAGTTTCAGGAACAAAAGCATTGAAAGGATTCTGCATCCCATACCACTAGTCCATGGTACATTGTATAGGAATTTGACCTGATCTATATTCTCAGTACTAGATCCTGATTTTGTGTGTCCTTCAGTGAGATGCACTAGCTGCCCCCTGGTAGCCCATCCCCTGCCACCAGGTCAGCTTACTGCCTTCACATTCCTCTGTCAGTGACACTTCAGATTAGCATGGCTCAGACCAAGCAGTATCTCCATCGGACCCTGCTGCCAGGCAGCTGAGTTTGAGCCCACTGTTGACTTTTGCCTCTGCTTGATGTGGAAATCAATGTGAGTGTCTTACCTTACAATTTCCATTCTTTTGTGTATGCCAAGTTTTGAGTGCCTTATTTTTTCATTTAAATTGAAAGGGCGGTGGTTGGGTTTTTTATGTTACCATCACTTTCAAACAAATTATAATTAACCAGTAGACATAGATATGGAATCTTACTTTTTCCTACCTTTCATGTGCAGATCCAGATACACAGAGAAGACATTTTTAAAAGACACTTTAGTAAAGATTTGCATACACCCTTGATCTTGAAATTATAAAATTTGACATAAGGTTCACACTTCTAAGTACAATATTTAATGAGATGCAGAATTTTGAAAATGGCAGTGTTCACTAAAACTTCTATGTATTGTGGGATTTGTAAGGATGTCTACTCATTGAGGACAATTTATCTGTCAAAGATCATCAATCAGCAGGAATTTTCACATTAAATCATTATATTTGGTTGGTTAAGAGTGATCATCACCTTGAGATAAGACAATCAGTTCAACACAATCTTACATGATAGAAAAACCTACAGGGTAACCCAGTGGTCTAAGATAGCCTTAGAGAGTGGTTGGCAAAAGACTAGGTAGAGATAGCTCCTGTGCTTTTAACAGCTGCATGACAGAAATATAGATGAAACTCTTCCCATTACATTTATTATAGTACCTATGATTCCCATTGCCTAACATTATGGAATCTTTTTAAGATTCTTGTCAAGGTGCTGTTGCGGCTACGCTTGAGTAACAACGTCCGAGCTCTGTCTTTAAAAGTTTTATTGTGCATAGTATTTACAGTGCAAAGATGGCAACGAACATGACCTCTCAGTCACTCGCAGAATCCGGGAGTGGACGCTTCCTGTTGCGCGTCCAGCATAAGAACTTGGGAACCTCAAAACGCCGCCCCCAACCTTACGTTTAGGTGCGCGCCTTAAATCAGGCGACGGAAGCGGCTGCCTGCTCCCCTCCACCTGTTGGTCAGGGCGGTGCAAGGGCTCTCCTACATCGCTGAGCCTTAACTGCTCCATCCCACTAACTTCCTCAATTCCCCCACCTGACCTGCTGCTGCTGCTCTCACTGGTCGAGGTGCTGGTGTGGAGGATGGGCGGAGGCTCCCTGTACTGAGGTCCCCTGACAGTTCTTATGGTGAATCTTTTGCCACTTAATAAAAAAAAACACCCAAAACTAAGATGAGTTTATATATTGGTTAAATTGACCCATTTCCCCAGACTTTGGCTGCATTTCTCAATTACTATTTAAAATCACAAACATGAAAAGTGAACTTTAATAGCAGACTTTATTCACCCTTTTAAAATATGCCTCTTTTGCATCTTTCTGAAAGCAAGATAATCGTGTCATATTCTGAACTGCACCATGATTGATAGTCTCAGTCCTTGGGATGCAAACAATTACCTGCTTGAAAGGAAACTGAACAAAACCAGTGTATTGACATTTAACTTATCTCTATGGTTACGATTTAGTTTTTTAAAATAAATGCATCAATTGCTGTATCTGACAGTGCCCATTTAAACATACAATCCCATCTTAGAAAATCAGGAACTGTAAGATGTTTTGATATCAAAGGGGCTTTTAACAAAGGTAGAACTGAGGTTTTAAATGTCAAACTTAACTTTCCAAGGCCTGGCATGTTTCTCTGACTAAGGTATTTGCATTTTATGAGAAAACACAGCATTGGAAAGCTTAACCAAATCCACAACAACATGTACTTGCCTATGACATTAAACAAAACTATATACTTTATTCACTTAACAAGGCTGCTTCTGAAGTAAATGTTGCTTCATTTACAGTTGGACTGGTAACTCATATGAGAAACCATTTAACTATGCCATATTTATGTATATTATGCCTCCATTAATTCTTTGCTCCAGTGGGTAAAATCAAAATTATATTTCCATACAGAAACCTAATTTAGCAAAACAGCCCAATAATGGAACTGATGTCATAGAACCACAGAAGTGTAGAGTTGAAAGGGATCACGAGTCATCTAGTCCAAACCCCTGCAATGCAGGAATCTTGCCCAACATGGGACTCTCGTTCATGATCCTGAGATTAAGAGTCACATGCTCTACCAATTCACTATCCCTCTTCAGAACATTCAGCTCATCATTAACTGCTATATAGCATGGAAAGCTCAGGGTTTTGTTTACCAAGGACAAATTAGACATTACATGCAGATACACATAAGATTACAACAACATCCAGGACTGTGGTGCCTGTGGCCCTCCAGTTGTTCGACTCCAAACCAGCCCCAGCTAGCATCATCAGTTATCAAACAGTAGTTTGTTAAGACTACTGGGAATTGTAGTTCTGTGAAGCATCTCAACTCTCAGCACCCTTAACAGATGACTGTTCCCAGAATTCTCTGAGGAAAGACATGGCTTTTGAAGTGGTATAAGAGCACGTTAAGTATATGGTGTGCACATGTTCTGCAGCCTTCACCCAAAATGTTATTTTTATTGAGTGGTAACTGGTAAGCCACTCTGGGAACCTTTACAGCTGAAGATATAAATGCTTTGGAAAACTTACAAATAAAATCATCAAATTGTAGAGTTGGAAGGGACCCTGAGGGTTGTCTAGTTCAGCCCCCTACAGCGCAGGAATCTCAACTAAAGCATCTATGACAGATGGCTATTAAACCTCTGCTTAAACACCTCCAGTGAAGGAGAGTCCACTGCCTTCCAAGGGAGTCTGTCCCACTGTGAAACAGCTCTTACCATCGGAACGTTCCTGATGTTTAGTGGGAATCTTCTTTCCTGTACCATAACTTGAATCCATTGGTTCAGATACTACCCTCCTCCAAAACAAGAGAAAACAAGCTTGCTCCATCTTCCATGTAACAGCCCCTAGATATCGAAAGATAGCTATCATATCTCCTCTCAGTCTCCTCTTTTCCAGGCTAAACATACCAAACTCACCTAGATACTTTTCACATGTACTACTGGCAAGCCAGGTTTCCCCCATCTTATATTTGTGCAGCTGGCTCTTTCTGCTTATGTGTAGATCCTTCCATTTGTTCCTACTGAAATTCATTTTGTTCGGTTGGGCCCACTTTTCCAATATGCTAAGATCATATTGAATCATGATTCTGTCTTCTGTGGCATTAACTACCCCTCCCACTTTGGTGTCATCTGCAAATTTGATGAGCATCCCCTAAATTCTTGCATCCAAGTTGTTTTTTATAAAGATGTTGAACAACAATGGGCCAAGGACAGAACCCCACTTCTCACTTTTTTACAGGATGACAAGGAACAATTAGTGACCACTCTTTGGCTTTGGTCAGTCATCCAACTACAAATCCACCTAACAGTTACCTCATCCAGCTCACAGCTTTTCTGCAAGAATTTAATAGGGGAATTTGTCAAAAAGCCTTGCTGAAATCAAGATACACTATGTCTACAGCATTCCCTTGATCCACCAAGCTTGTAACTTGATAAAAAAGAAAAAGATATGAGATTCCACCGGCATGTCTTATTTTTGAGAAACCCATGTTGGGTCTTAGTAATTAGAGCATCATTTTTAAGTGCTCATAGTTTAATTATTGTGTGAAAGCTACCATATTCTGCATGGTGTAGCAAGAGGTTGGGGAACATACCAGGAGAAAGGCTGAAAACAGTGCCTTCTGTACAATCTAGAAGTTTTGAGTGAACCTCAAAGTTCCTCCAAAGTTCATGATCTTAATTTGTTTTTGCAGACACTTATTGTTACACAACAAACATGAAATAAAAAGACCAGTACAAACAGTAACCAGAGTAAATGGATAGTGGAGTCTTTCAGCTCAGCTGATGTACACAGTGGTTGCTTTGACCACATGGCTTCGCAACTACTTTTAAGACCTTTCAAGTCCTCATACATGGCAGAAGGGAGAATTCTCCACTATAAGCACAATGCTCTATCTGCAAGGATTCCAAAATCACCAGTGATATATTCATGATATATGCACCTTTTAAGTAAAGGATAGAATTTGAATGTTCAGTGCTGGATTAAGCACACAACTATATTATATGGTATCCCAGTTTGGATAAATGCCTTCAACCAGGCTACTGAAAGACTGAAGCTTTCCTTTGGGGGAAGGGAATGGTGTACCAAATTGTGTCCCCTAAGCTGCCCTATGTCTTGAAAGAAACCAAAAAGACTTTTAGTAACAAAAGCATGGCTGCGAACGTTTGAGTTTTTGTTGTAGCTGCATTATAGATCAGAACCTAATAGTCTTGCTGTGGCCATGTCTGCTGAATATCAATAATTAGGATGGCTAAGAAGGATTGAGAACAAAATTAAACTGATAGGTATCTCACTAAACTCCTTGTACTGGTTATCAGAAAAACCTGCATTTGAGATAATTAAATGCAGATGATTAGACAATGAATTTCCATAACTTAGTAGCCAAATCAAAAATAGGGTTCCCCCCAATGCCATTTTTACACCTGAAAACCAGGACCTGTCAGGAATTTTCCTGACGTATGGCAAGTCTAGAAATAACATCTATGCAAGTCTGGGGGTGGTGCGATGTGGACAGCAAATGGCAACGTATCTCTCCTGTTTGACCAACCCAAATCAACAGGTCGTACATGCTAGCAAGACTGAATGTGCTACCTTCGGCAATGCTACAGGGGAGATTCCAGAAGATACCACTTGCAGAGAGACTATGCACCTGTGGACAGAGTCCTATAGAATCAGTCATGCATGTTCTATTGCACTGCCCCTTGTATCAGACGATTTGATCTAAGTTCATTAATCAGTTGGTTGTTAGCAGGGAGTGGCATGCAGATTAATGTAAGGTAGCCTTCCTTATTTTTACTCAGGATGGGGATAAGATGGAGATAGTAACCAGGTTTCTGCAACAAAATGAGGATTAATGAATGTTATACATTATTTTAATTGCTAGATGTTGCAGAGTGATTTTATTGCACTGAACTTTACTGGAATATTGTCTAGATGACAATAAAGGTTTGAGAATTGGGATAGAAGCTGAAAGCACTGCAGCCGCAAGACTTGCATCCCCTGCAATAGCACTGTGGGTTTTCTATTCGTATCAAGAAGGAGAAATACAGAAGTGTCAGAGCAGACTTGACTCTGCTGCATTTATCTAGGATAGGATGCCACTTTAGCAGGACTGATACAATCCAGGTGATTTATGCCATAATAGATGGAGTAATCCCATAGGATATGGCTACCATGGCTTCCCTTGATGATTCCTCTTTCTTTGTGATTCTGCTTCCCTTTAAACACAGGTTCAGTTCTCTGTAAGTTCTCTGTTCTCTCAGTGAGCAGATCACAATTTCCAGGGATCAGGTAAATAATTTTTCCCAACCAAAATTGTCACCCATACATTATTTCAGTCAGCAGATTACTCACAAATGTTTCCCTGTTCACATTGCTTTGAGCATTTGAGACATGCCGCTTGTTTTGTTCATAATTCATTTCTTTAAAATTCCTGTGGCTGAGTCGCTAATGAGTTGAGTTCTTGACATTGCTGTTCTTTGAACGTGTAAATCACTATGAAAATATCATTACAGTCTGTAAAAGGAGTGGAAAGAGAGAAAGCAAAAGCCAGGTATGACTTATTAATTAGGTCAATGTTAAGGATAAAATTGATAACATTGCCAAAAGTTTAGCAGCACTGGAGAAGAAAGAAACAAATGACGTGGATGGAACATGCATCCCTGTCCTTCCAAAATCCTGCCTGTCAGAGAAATAATTACTATATGAAAGAAGATGTTTACCTACTGAACTGATTTAACCATTGGTTTTTAGAATCTTGGAAACCCCCTTCTATGGTGGCTCACCTCAGAATATGGTGGCTGTTTTACCCCTTCACATGGCAGATAAACAGCAGTTATAATATGAATTCCAGAGGTGATTTGGAAAAGAGATTACTTTCTCCTGAAGTGCACAGAAGTAATGTTCTGTATATTTCAACCAATTTCAAGCTAGAACTAGGGAAAGCTTGGAGAGAGCTTGTACATGTGACTGTATCTGTATTTGGGAGTCCTGGGGAAGAAGAAAGTCTGGCTGGTTTATCAGAGTTCCATGACAGTATGTATTTCGGATAATGCCCCACACATCATTTACTTTTCCTGTATCACTCTGGCTCTGGAACTATCCTGTGTTGCTTAGATCTAAAGCTGTCTTAAAAACTGTATTCCCTCATATAAACCTGCCTGGGTTTTGAGATCTTCAGGGGAGGCCCTTTTTCAGTCCTGCCACCCTCACAGGCATGTTTTGTGGGGACATGGAAAAGGGCCTTCTTGGTGGCTGTTCCCAGACTCTGGAACTCCTTCCCTAGAAAAGCTAGACTGGCTCCCTCCTTGTTGTCTTCAATGAGTTCTTACCACATTTACTTAGAGGTAGGTCTTACCAATTTCAGTTGGATGTCAACCTTCAAGCTACAGCACCAAGGGTGAACTATCTAATTAGTCCTCTCCTCTTGTCACTTTCCTGCTTCTTGGCCTGCTTTTTATTCTCTGGTATTTTTCCTCTCACTCTCCTTCACGCCTGCTTTTCGTGAATGGCAAAAGCAGATGCATAAAGGCGTACGGATGATCAAATCTGCCAATTTCGGCTCTCTCCATTCCCCATTTGAACTTGAGACCTGTTGCATGCAAAGCACACACTCTCCCAATCATACACAACCCTTCCCAATGTTGAAATTAGAAATACATAATATACCAGATGTGAAAATCATGTTTTGCCCATGAGATTGGAAATGGTATAGTGTCATGACAAAAAATGGCTTTCCACATTTGATCTGTAAATTTTCTCAGCAGTTGTACTCTAAATTCACTTCTATGACCAAAATTTACTAGACTTCCGAGTCCAGCACTGGGTATGCAAAGCCACATCCAGATTATCAGATTTCATGGTTTCTAGGTGGACATGAGTATAAACTATTCCCACATTAGCATTTTTACCTACCTTGCTTTGTAGGTAGATTGCCCTGGAGAGGAATCATGGGGAATGCCCTGCCCTCCTAGCTGCCGCAGATAGGCTGAATTTGAATTCTGGGTTTGGCGGGAACCCAGAAGCCATTGCGACAGCCAAGAGGCATGGCAACGGCCAAGAAGGAAGGGGCATGGCTGTGGTAGGATGGGGAGCCCCGGGCCAGGCCGCAAACATTGCCCACCATTGGATTGGTGAGCGGCCATTTAGGGCCTCTGAGGGAAATGCTAACACTCTTATTTCCTAATTAAACACAAAAGTGTGGAATGTAACCAGATATGTTCACAGTATTTCTTGGGATTTTGATCTTGTGAGATTAATCAAAGAAAAGGGTTATACAAATTAATTTTTTCATACATTATTTTATTTTATTGCTCTGTGTGCACAATAACTCTCTGGATTTTCCATTGACCCCCTTTTAAAATCTTCAAGGAGAATATTTAACTCTGGGGTTGTTTCTTTACCTCCACTGAAGCTTTTTTTAAGAGACTGCTGAAGGTTTGTAATGATGAAGCAAGATTATAAAGAAAAACAGTCATTACTCTTGCAGCCCTTTTTTCTTCAATTAGTATTTCTAATCACATTAGACATGTTTCCAGTATCCAGAGAGGATGCCTGATCCCTACAGCTATCGTGAACCATTAACTTTAATTAAAATTTACAAGTCTAATGTTGTTACATCTGCTAAAAGCATTAACTGCCATGTTAATTACCAAAATGTTAATGTTGCGTTAAAATATGAATGTTCCCTTTTGACAGATCCTCTCTGGTCCCACATTCCACACCCCCACCTTGCTGGAACGTGTCCTAAAAACTGCAAAATCTGAAGGAAAAGCATGAGCAGGAACTGAAATAATAAACAATACCAGTAAAATCCTTATCTGAAGATGAAACTTCCTGGCCAAAAAGATCAGTGTCTAAAATAAATACGTAATGATTTTTTCATATCTAACATACTATGTTAGAATTGCAAAACTTTATTTAAAAATTACTCCATAAGGTTGGGATAAATTGCTCCGTAGAGGAACTAGATATTTATACTACATATTCACACAATGTGGATTTTTTTGGTTTTATTTTGCAGGTTAATATAATACATAAGACTTCATTCTCAACTCCTTACAACTTTTAGGGTAAAATAAAAAAATTCCTTCAGTAGCACCTTAAAGACCAACTAAGTTTATATTTTGGTATGAGCTTTCGTGTGCATGCATACTTTTAGGGTATTTAAGTTCAGGAGGGAGAAAGAGGAAATAAACCCTCCTTTTGTATTTGTATTACTTTGGGAGTGTATCTCAGAATTCATATTTGCATGAATTAAATTATATCCCTTGTCCGGGATATAAAGAAAAGTGTATATTTACGGAATGCATATTCAGATATCAGCCCTCAAGTGCAGGTCTGTTCACACAATGTTGCAATTTCACAACAGATTTCCTATGGAAATGTTACAGATGAAACTAACCTGGGTCATTAACAGGAAACACAGACATATCACCAGTTGGCACAGTTCCCACAGAGTGTTTGCACAGAAGTGAACTTGTAACATATACAAATAAATAAATAATCATTGTATAAGCATGAAGTATATGCAATGTGCAAGAAAATTCCCTTTCAGTGAGGTGGATCAATCTCCATGCCAGATAAAGTAATGTGGGTAGCATAAGGTTACCAGATTTTTCCCAATGAATCTGGGGACACTTTTCAACTTCAATGGATTTTGTATGGGGACTGATTTGTAAATCTGGGGACTGATTTGTAAATCTGGGGACTGTCCCTGGGAAATGGGGACATCCGGTAACCTTAGGATAGCAGCCCATACTTTTCACCTACATGTCTGAAGCTATTTGAAAACCAAGTATCTGGGCTCTAAGATTGAATCCTTTTCTTTGCCATTTTGGTCTGCTGAAGAGCAAAGATATACAGATGGAAGCTCAGGTCAGGAAACCAAAACCCTGATATTCTAATTCCTTTTCTTCTGATTTTATAGGGTCATATGCATCACATGATACCTGATTACTCCACAATTGATGGGTTGCCACTGAATTGTTCACAGTCAATTGAAAGGCATTGTGTTGAAGTAAGCAGAGGCGATAAAGTGAGGTGAGGTGATACAGTTGTTAGTGTCTGTTCTGCAATGGCTTCCACCAAAATGGAGAAAACCTTATAGGTGCATAGGAACCAAGCATAGGAAGCATAGGAAACACAGGCCTCAGTTTATTCCTGTACACTTTGAAGCTATCCTCTAACCATGGATTCCTTCTACGGTATGTCTTGTTCCTACATACTAGTTTCACTTTATGCCAAACCATTGAATTATAAACAATAAATATGCATATACAGTATAATAAACCAGTCCTTAGATCAGGGATGAGGAGAATTGGATCCTCTTGTGTTGTTGGACCAGCTCCCATCATTGCTGATCATTGACCATGCTGGCTAGGGCTGATGGAAGCTGGATTCTAAGAACATCTGGACAGCCAAAGGTTCCCCATCCCTGCCTTCCATTATACACTTTGGTGTGACTGCAGTCTTAGATGTCTTTTCTCTAAATGCATTCATATCTTTCAAAAAGTAACACACAAAGTGATTGTGAGAGGAAACTGCATTCTGGCTGAGGCCCAATTTGGACTTTAAGAAGTAGGAAGGGGGCGGCACTGTGGGTTAAACCACAGATCCTAGGGCTTGCCGATCAGAAGGTCGGCGGTTCGAATCCCCGTGACGGGGTGAGCTCCCGTTGCTCTGTCCCAGCTCCTGCCAACCTAGCAGTTCGAAAGCACATCAAATTGCAAGTAGATAAATAGGTACTGCTACAGCGGGAAGGTAAATGGCGTTTCCATGTGCTGCTCTGGTTCACCAGAAGCGGCTTTGTCATGCTGGCCACATGACCTGGAAGCTGTACGCCGGCTCCCTCGGTCAATAACGCAAGGTGAGCGCCGCAACCCCAGAGTCGGTCATGACTGGACCTAATGGTCAGGGGTCCCTTTACCTTTAAGGTACCTTTCTTTGCAAAAGAAGCAAATTTTTCAGAAGGAAAAAGAAAAACATTTCTCAGTCTAATACAGGTGTTGCCAGAGATGGTGTGAGACAGGGCCGTCTTAAGCCCTCCGGCGCCCCCCCCCCCCCCCGCCCCGTTTCCCAGCGCGGCTGTCTGGCGGGCACAGTGTGCAGCGCGGCTGCCGCAGGCACAGCATCACGGTGCCCCGCCCCCCCGGCGGCCCAGTACCCTGCCGCATTGTGCCACCCAGCCTTGCCTTAGAGCCAGCCCTGGTGTGAGATGATGGGAAAGTACTGCTGGGTCTATGGTGGCTCCTTCACACATGCAACCCATCACCTAATGCTGTGGTCACCATGTGATAAGCATTCAGGTTTATCACCAGCTGTTAAATAAATGGTTGGAAATAAAAGTTGATATCCTCCTTAAAAATCAGCTAAGAAAGTCCATCAATTTCAATGTGATTTTGTTGTGTGTTTTCAGAAGGATTTTTTTTTAAAAAAAAGATTATTTGTGGTGCATAATAAGCCAACTCAAATCATGAGCCAAATGTGTGGTTATTTTATTCCCTGTAAAGAACAATGAGACTGTCATAATGGAGCTGTTAAAATTAAGCAATCAAGAGAACAGGATGCTGAAGTGTACACTTCTGACAAGCAGCATAGAAGATCTACAGGCAAAATTAAGATTCACGCCCGTAAATTTAAAATATAGGATATGGCATGGAGTTTAACAGTACTTATTTGCAATCATACTGAGAAATTAGGTGGCATACTGTTAACTTCAGTCATTAAAATAATTATTCAACTTAGAAGAGATGTAACACAATTATATGCTAATTATGAAATTTGCCACAATCTTTAGAAGTTCAAAAATTGAACACCTTCAAAAACTATAGTACACAGACTCTAACAAAACTGTATACTAGGCCAAATGTTGTATTTGTTGCAAAATGTGACTTCTTTCTAATAATTATTTATGGGTTCCATGTTTCTTGCATATTCAAAATACAGGAAATAAATGGCTTGGGATGAATGGGAATCTCCTATAACTTCTGGTTTTGAGGAAGCAAAGTCAAGTTATGTTCTGAGGAGGAAGTAGTTTTTGAGGCTATTTTCTTAAAGCTCTCCTAGCATGGTATGATTGGGTTTTAGCACTGTTCAGTGGATGCTGGTCCATTAGGGCAAAGTACTCTGTTAAATTCATTCTGTCCTCAGCGATCCTCCACCTCCTTGCCTCCTTACTTGCAAGCCCAGGAGGTCGCCCTGGCTGTTAGCTTCTTCCTTAGTCTCAATGTTGCCCTTGTAGAGCTCTGCTGGGAGATGGATGGGGGCAAAGCTAGAATTACTCCCTTCTCCCTAACAGGAACAATGGGCACTAGCCACCACTGGCACAGCTGCTGTGTTGGGGAAAGGACTTGTGCAAACCACTCAACCTAAAAACTGATACCTGGAACAGGGATGAGCTAACTTCTGTTCTGTTTGGCCTACTTTGTTCCCCGCACTCCCTGTACTCAACTGCTTTATGTTGCATTTACACAGGAGAATACATAACCAGGATGTTTAAACAGTTAAGGCATAATTAATCTGTGTTGAGTGATCCTAAATAGGCATGCGAGAAGCAGTGCCTTCTAGATGGATTAGGTTACTATCCACCATTCCAGGGTTCTTTGCAAGAATTCAACTAGCAGCAAATCAGCTTGGCCCTCGTCATTTGTCTTTCACCTATGAAAACCAGATTTCTCATTCTGTGCTGAAATCCTATTTGCCTAGCAGCAAACAATTACATATCCACAAACAATGAAACAAAATGACCTACAACTTTGACTGTTTTCCCAAGTGTTGTCTGCAGACTCTTTATCCCTCTGGAAAAAAATGGTTTGCCAAGTTCTCATTTTCAGCTGTGAAACAATCTAAAATGGCTAGCAAATACCAGTGGTGACATGCTGGCAGAAGTTCCTCTTGTCCTGCAGAAGTGCAAATAGAACATACAAGTGCCTTCTCCAATATTAAATCATCTGCTGCCTTCTGCCCTTTACGATCAGTGATACAGATCTTGTTCCATGTTCCATCTGGACTAGGGAGTTCCATCTTAGCACCCTTTCTGTACTGGCACCTCAAGATGTCGAGTTCTGATTTCCGCTGCCAATCATATAAGAGACACATCTAAAACACTGTTTACAGACATGCATTGGTGGATTCATTTTTCATGGGTGCAGCTTGATTTCTGTTGAGCTGTTTCTACAAAATACAGTATTGTGTTAGTATTCTGTTTTGCCATGATAGAAATAGAAATCCATAAATTGATGGATACATTGTCCAAGGTTGCTGCCAGATGACCTGTCTGTTGAAGGTCCATTCTGATATGTTTGGACAAATTTCACAGGCAGTTTATATGACATTGGCTGTTCATTGAGCATTCATCCTGATTTGTTGGTGAGGAGGCTATGCAATGTCATGTCAAGCAGTTGTCATCCCATCCTTTATTGTATGCTCCCCTGGCACTTTCCTTAACTGCAAAACATCCAGCAGGTTTGATGCACAGGTGTTCCATATCCACTTCAGTTGTTCAACCTGAATTAGCACTAAAACCCACCTGCAAAACAGCAACAGTCTGGAAGCATCCCAAGACACACGGGGGAGAAAATGATGGCCTGAGGGAGCTCCATTCCCTCTTCACACACTTCAGTCCTGGGATTCATAGAGAAGGGATTTAAAGCACCAACAACCAGCCCTCCAATGTTTTGGGACTACAACTCCCATCATCCCTAGCTAACAAGACCAGTAGTCAGTAGTTTGCCTATGCCTGATTTAATCCCCAAATGCCACAGGCACATGCAACTTCCCCCCCTTGTCCACTGTAACAATCTGCCTGGCTGGGGGGGGAAAGACTTGCAGGACAAAAAAGAATAATGCTGCTTGAGCAAGGCAAGCTGTATTTACTAGTAATTTTTCTTTTAAGGGGCCTTCACAGAGAGGGGATCAAGAGAGCTCAAGTTTTCCCTACTATGAGAAGCAGTCACTCCTTTGCAGCTTCAGCTTCTGCTACTTCTACCCTGTTTCTCATATTTTAAGACATACCCATAAAATAAGCCATAGCAGGATTTTTAAGCATTCAAGGAATATAAGCCATACCCCGAAAATAAGACATAGTGATAGGCGCAGCAGCAATGCCGGCCGCAGCAGGAGGAGGAGGAAAAAATAAGGCATCCCTTGAAAATAAGCCATAGTGTGTTTTTTTGAGGAAAAAATAAATATAAGACATGTCTTATAATATGAGAAACACGGTAAGCATAAATCAGTTCCCTGAAAGCACCTTTTATTTATTCTGCTCGACTGGAATAATTCAATGGATGATTCACTTCAATGAAGTTATTTTGCATGTAGCCAGCCCAAACCCAAAGGCAATCTTCTCATGGGCTTCGCACAACACATTTTCCACTGAAAATGGTAAAAACAATAGTGATTACCTCTTTTTTTCCTTTTTAAAAAATGAAACGGGTGTCTGAAAATGTTTCCTAATTTCATGCCAGAAGGCAACTCACTTCTGTGGGCTTTGATTAGCTTGTGTACTGTTCACAGCCTGGAGCAATTTCTGTAAAAATAAGTTGGGGTTGGGCAGAGGAAAGTGGCCTCTCTCAAGACAAGTGCCAAGAGATGGCTTTTTGCTAAACCTCACCTCTAAACCTCATTTTGTAACTTGGGTACCAACAATTTAGAAAAATAGCAGGCTAAAGCAGAAAGAGCACATTTGCTACAAAATAAGCTCTATTCTGTTCCATTAAGTTACTTTGTTCTCAGTGGGAATTTGTTTTTAATTCCATTTAAGTCCCATCTTTTCCTCCAAGGAGCTCCAGTTGGCATACATATGGTTGTCCGCCTCCTCATTTAATTCTCACAACAACCATGTGAGATAGGTTATGCTGAGAGGCAGTGACTGACCCAAGTCACCCAGTGAACTTCATGGCAAAAATAGGATTTGAGCCCTGGTCTCTCATGTTCTAGTCTGACAGTCTAACCAGTACAGGCACACACACCCTATTTATGTGAGGGATACATTCCACATCATCACGTGGGTACGCCTGCCCCATTCTGTCCTCTTCTGCTGCCGATTATGGCATGTGTGGATGCAGTCACACATGCACTGAATGTGCATAAAATGGGAGTTGCCTGTATACCGAGGGCCGGCGCGTCCAGCTGCCTAGGGCGCCGTCATGGAGGGGTGCTGCCAGCCTGCCCCCTTTCCGCCGCCCTCCACCCGCCGCTTTCCCTCCTGCTGCTGCTGGCTGCAGAGGCACTTCCCTGCAATGCCCTGCAAGTGGCGCAGGGCCGCACCGCACGACGGGGAAGCAGGGGAACCTGAGCGCGCGCCCAGCGCAGCAGCGATGGCGCCGCCCAGCCGGCCGAGCGCCATGAGCCCAGTGGGGGCGAGACTCAGCGGGCTTCCGCGCTCTCCAGCCAGTCAGGCGGCCACCGCCAGCGTGCCTTAGAGCCTCTGTGCCGATTCGAGGGGCTGCTTCGCTTCTCGCACAAGCCAGAGGCACAAAGCGAGGCGCGCGTGTTCCTTCCCCTCGGTAGCGGCCACACGCCGAGCCTCCAGGCTGGATGAAAATATGCGCCTCTTACTCTCATGTTGGTGAGGAGGCTATGCAATGTCATGTCAAGCATGTCATGCTGCTGGTGGCGGGCCACACACCCCACCGGCCAGAGAGGAAACTGGGTGTCCTCGCTTCCCGCTGGGCCCGCGTCCCCTCGGCGCGTGGATTTACACAGCGCTTCGCGCGCCGCTTCGGCCACCACCACCGCCATTTCAAGCTGCAGCTTCTCGTGGCCATGGAGCTCCCTCCACACTTGAACTGCCGCTGCCTGCTGAGGAATCGGCCTTTGAGGCGCAGGACCAAGCACGGGCCTTTCAGGAGTAAGTTCAGACTTCAAGCGCAAGTTAAGGGGCACATGACAACTAGCTGACTACAGCTGTTGTGTGCAGGTTAAATCACATGTACAAACACAAATATATACTACATATTATTAAGGAACCAAGCATGGAAACGTACCCATTTTGCAGATGGGGGCTCTGAGGCCAATAATTTATATTCCCAAGGAAACAAGCCACCACCTTAGTCCTATGGAGAATTAGGTTTGGCTAACTGCATAGAATTTAATTGCAACCCTCATATAATACAGGCCCCCTGAATTTTTGTGGTCAAATAAAAAGTTTGTGGAGGACTGTAGCTCATTGACAGAGCATCTGTTTTACATGCAGATAGGGCTGAGAGATGCTCTTGCCTGAAACCCTGGAGAGTAAGTGTTATCAATACTGAGCTAAATGGACCATTGGTCTCACTCCATATAAGGCAGTTTCCTATATTCCTATCGAAAGTAGGAGGAAATGGAAACCTGTGGTTCTTGCTTGGATCATAGCAAGGTTGATTCTATGCATAAATCCCATCAGCCCCAACCCTTATGGACAACTGTATGGGGAGGTGATAGGAGTTGTAGTCCAACAACACCTGCAGGGCAACAGGTTCCACAGTCCAACTTTAGACAGAAGGGGGTTCTGCATCAGGCCCACTTTTATCAGTGGGTACCCGCAATACACAGGTGGCCTGTGCTGGTCCAATGCAGATCACTGCTTATCCAAATGGATAAATATGTATGTGCAGCCAGCTTTCCTCCTCTTAGGGCAGCTGAGAGAACAGTTGATTGGCCGGGGGGTGGGGTGGCGCCAGAAGGTGATCTCACCTAGGGTGCAAAAAACCCTAGCACCGGCCCTGTGTATACCACATTGGCAGGAATCAGTTGGAATCATTCCTCTGAAATGGGTGGCATGAGTGCAGTTTAAAATAGACTTTTTGGATACAAGCACTACCAAAATCTATGTAACTTACTTTTAAGTAGCTGTGCTTAGTTAGAGCTGCAATCCTGTATCCAGTTACCTGGGAACAAGCCACATTGAGTTAAATGCATAGAATTGCACTGTAGGATCAGGGCGTATGTGGTGTTGTTGTTGTTGTTGTTGTTGTCTTGGCTTTAAATTGCCTCACAACTATTAAGCATTGCTGAAGGTTTTATTCTTCCCATGTTGTGCTGTATGAATTTCATGTGCAATAAACTGTCCACCAGCAAATGTCTTTTCGTATAGATCAGTATTCCACAACCTGAGGTCCTCAGATATTGTTGAACTACAACCCACATATCCCCAAGTCAGCATGTGACCAATGGTCAGGGATAATGAGAGCTGTAGTCAAACAAAAACTCAGGATGAAAAGTTGAAGGAGGTTGGTTTAGGTTTATTAAATTTATTGCTTCCCACTGCAAAATGTCCCAAAGTGATTCACAAACAGGGCACAAATACAATAATTTTAAAAAATTATACATTGGCATGTTAAAAACATACAAACATCCAATTATTGGTAAAGCTCAAATGCCTCTCATCAAACCAACTATAGAGTTGATGCCCTTCAATGGATGCACATGAAAGCTAAGTCACAATGCAGAGTGCAAGCTGCTGTTTCTTTTTTTTTTTTTTAATGTTTAATCTTTATTAAGTTTAAAATCAATATAAAACAAAACAATTCTCTAAAATAAAAGCAAAATCAATACATACATATATAATCATACAAATTCAAACGAAGCTTATTCCATCTTCTCAAATATATCGTCAACTTGTCTTATATATCTTCCATTCTGTCTTCACATCTTCTTTTGTAATTCGACTTCCCCTTCTCTTCTATCCTGACTATGACATTGTTTATCCTCCTACTGCTTACATTAACTTTCCTCCTTGGAATACTACAAAATATTGGTTTCTAACCCAAGTTCTTTTAAGTATACTCCAAATTTTCCCCAATTGTCAATAAATTTTTTATTGGAACCGCCCCTAATTGAATTCGTCAATCTCGCTAAATCAATATAACCGATTAATTTCTCTTGCCAATCTCTAATAGTGGGTACTTCCTTACTTTTCCATAATTTTGCAATTAAAATTCTCGCCGCCGCTACCGAGTATAAAAATATCTTTTCATCTTTTTTTTTCACTTCCTCTTCAACCATTCCTAATAGGAAAGATTCTGGAGTCTTCTTTATGTTGTATTTGAATATTTTCTTTAACTCTTCTAACACTCCATTCCAGAAAGGTTTAATTTTTGGGCACTGCCACCAGATATGTAGGAACGTACCTACTTCTCTTTCACACCTCCAGCAATGATTATCTTTAACTTTATACATTTTATGGATTTTGACCGGCGTCAGATACCACTTATAGAACATTTTTATTAAATTTTCTCTAATTGTTTCTGACGCCGTGAATTTCCATGTTACACTCCAGAGTTTTTCCCACTTATCCATTTCTATTGCTTTCCCTAGATCCATTGCCCACTTCGTCATTGTCTCCTTCACGACTTCATCCTTCACTTCCCATTCTAGAATGGTGTTATATACTTTGGATATAATTTTCCGTTCACTATGTAGTAGACTTTTTTCAAGTAGGGATGGTTCGGACATAAACCCTCCTTTTTTCATATCCTCTTGAAACCTACTATTTAATTGATAATATTGGAGCCACCCTGCCAATTGCTGCTTAACATCTTCATATTTTTTAATTTTAAATACCCCTTCTTTTTCCTCTATTAAGTCCTTATACTTTATCCATTTTCCATCATTATTTACTTTTTTCACTGTTATTATTTCGATAGGTGACAACCATTTTGGTGTCTTCGGTTCCATCAGAGGTTTATGTCTTTCCCATACCTTCAATAGAGATTTTTTAATAACATGCGTGTTAAACCCTTTATGTATTTTTACTTTTCCATCCTGCAAGTAGGCATGCCAACCCCATCTATTTTGAAATCCCTCTAGATCTAGTAGCTCGTGATTTTCCAAGGTAATCCATTCCTTTATCCAAAGAAGGCTTGCGGCATCATGATAGATTTTTAGGTTAGGAAGCCCCAGTCCTCCTCTCTCTTTTATGTCGGTTAATAATTTAAATTTTACTCTGGCTGGTTTATTGTTCCATATAAATTTGGATAGATCTTTATTCCATTGTTTAAACATTCCACTTCCTGTTCCTAGGATTGGGAGCATTTGAAATATGAACAGCATTCTCGGTAGAACATTCATTTTAATGGTCGCTATTTTGCCCAGAAGTGATAAATTTAGTCTTTCCCATATTTCTAAATCTTTTTTAACCCCATTCCAAATTTTGACGTAATTATCCTTTACCAGATTATTAGTATTATTAGAGACCCAAATTCCTAAATATTTAGCCTTTTTAACCACCTTCAATCCTACTCTCTCTTGTAACCTTTCAATCTCCTCTTTCCTTAAGTTTTTGACCAACCTATTCGTTTTTTCTTTATTTATGCTAAACCCCGCTAACTCCCCAAATTCTCTAATTTTCTCTAATGCTTGGGGTACACTTTCCTCTGGATCCTCCAATGTAAGAATGATATCATCAGCGAACGCTTTTAATTTATGGGTGTCTCTTCCCCTTGTTATTCCTTTAATCCTCTCATCCTCTCTTATGTTTTTTAGCAGAAATTCTAAGCACAGGATGAATAATAATGGGGAAAGAGGGCAGCCCTGCCTTGTTCCTCTTTGTATCTGGATTTCCTCTGTTAATTCTCCATTTATAATCAGTTTGGCTCTCTGTTTATTATAAATTGCTCCTATACCTTTTACAAATTTTCCTCCAAAACCCAATTTTTCTATTCCTTTTTTCATAAATATCCATAGGACTTTATCAAATGCTTTTTCTGCATCCAATAATAAAAGGGCCGCTTTCTTCAAGCTGCTGTTTCTAGAGACCCTGGGAAATGACACCTCAGGCGACTCACATTAACAAATGTTTAACAAGCCATTCTCAAAACACAAAGTAAGGACTGATTAGCCAGGAGTAGGCACTAGAAAATAACTATCCTGATAAACAGGGGCAGTGTGAGCATATGCTGTCAGGACAATGGACCCTTTGCTGATCTTGAAGCCTAACTTTACCACCTTCTGAAGCCATTTCTGGAGGTCGAAGCAAAGGACTGGCTGGTATTCACTGTACAGTGGTGCCTCGCTAGACGAATGCCCTATAAGACAAATTTTTTGCTTAATGAAGAGATTTTATGAGCGGAGGTTGCCTCACTAGACAAATTCGTTTTGTGAAAAATTCATCTAGTGAATCGCGGTTTCCCATAGGAATGCATTGAAATTCAATTAATGCGTTCCTATGGGGGGGGGAAATCAATGCATTCCTATGGGATTCGCTAGACGAATTTTTCGCAAAACGAATTGACTTACAGAAGGAATTCATCTTGCGAGGAACCACTGTACTTGCTGCTTATATTCTCTCTCTCTCTCTCTCTCTCTGCCCCCCCCCGCCATTCCAGTGCAGTCCTTCTTCAACAAGCAACAGCTGGAAATTACCACTGACGCTCCAAATTGCAGTGAGGGATCCCCAGCCGCTGCCAACTGAGCTGATGCTCTCCAAAAAGCAGGCAGCTTAGGACATGTTTCCATGCTTTCCTCATTATAAGGCTGCGTGTTGGTGAAAAGGCAACTGCCTTTTTACAGGAACAAATTAAGCCTTACAAGCCTCATAATTTCTAATTGCAAACATTTGTCTTGCTGTGTTTCCTTTGGGCACCCATCTCTTCCCCTGCTCCCCCAGTCTTCATTCTGGCACACAGACCAACTTTGAAAAGCAAACTAGAAGCATCTTTTGCTTTCAGCAGTTGGTGGGGTGGGACAGGAGAGAGACTGGTTGTCAGAATGCCGTCTAGTAGTATAATGCACTGGAGAGCCATGTTACTGCCTTGTAAAACAGTGAAGCCTTCCTATTACTGGTTAATTAAAAGGCCAAAGTAAGGACACACTTTTATAACCTCTTTTAAAGATATGTTCACAATGCATGTTATCAGGAAAAACTTCAAAGGTGCATAGTGCTCCCCCCCCCCAACCGCCCACAGTATAAGCTTTTACTTGAAAACATGCTCAGAATCAATGGCAGGCTGTTGGCACCGAGCCTTCCTGAACTTGGGAATTAACTAAACTATTTTAATAAACATATGAAAAGCCATGTTGCTTCTAAATAAAACGGAGCTTTAAAATGCTACTAGGGTACTCAGAAATGTCCCAGTGAGTTCATTGAGACTTACTTCCAGTTAACTTGGTATAGTAGGGTGTGTGGAAGCTCAGGTCTGTGGGCCAAATATGGTCCTCCAGGCCCCTCTTCTTGGACCGCATAACTCTCCCCAGTCCACACTGTTAGAGTTGTTGCAAATCTGGACCATGTGCAGAGTAGAAATGAATTTGCTCTCCACCACAGGAATGAGTTACAAAACATTGCAGAACAGTCTTAAAATAGTTACAGATGAACATTGCAAGATACAATGTAGCACATTGCTCTTAACCAAGCAAGCAATGTGGTCCCATCTTTTTTAAGTCCTTAAAACAGTTCAATAACTTTCCTCTCTCTGATCCCAGAGAGAGATCCTATGCAAGTACAGTAGTACCTCGACTTACAAAGGCGATCCGTTCCGCGGCACTCTTTGGAAGTTGAAACCTTCAGAAGTCAAAGCATCCATTTTGCGCATGCACACGTGCGATTTTGCGCATGCGCAGACCACGCACACAGCGAAAATACTTCTGGGTTAGCGGACTTTGGAAGTCGAAACCTTCGGAAGTCGAGGCATTCGTAAGTCGAGGAACCACTGTATCTTGCTTGATCATCATCAAGCTTAGCTTCTACTACTGCTACTGCTGGCTTTATCACTGAGAAAAACAATTTGTTCTCAGGTTTCACTTTCCTGAAGAGAAATTGTGGCTTGGGTATCCAGCTATGAATCATTAATTAGCCTAAAGACTGAAATGGAAAATCTTCAACCTTTTCTCCCACATTTGCCAGTGAAACCTCCTGCTTAATACAAACTTCTCTGCTTTACGAATGCAAACCTTTACATAAGTTATTCAACTTCAGTGTCTATAAACATTACATTTTATGCATATTAAATCTATATATACATAAATGTAAAAGGTCCATGTTTGTACTCGATGACCTGTCTCCAAAACCGCTTGACCGATTGCATTAAAATTTGGACACAACGTTCCAGTTCAATATGCGAGTGTTTGCATAAACTTAGATTGTGACACCTGTCACAGGTAAAAATATGATTTTGTGAAAAAAAATAGCTCCCTCCAGTGGACGTCAAAGGAACAGATGCCATTTGTGTAGTACCAACACACCCCACACACACCCTCCTCCTCCTACCTCACCAGGCCGGCCCCTCCCCCACCACCGACGCCACCTCCATAGCCAGGCGGGGCCTCCAGACCCACGCCAGGTCCCGGAACCGCCTCAGCCGCCTCCAATGACAGCACGAGAGGCAGCCAGGCTGGACCCTGCCACCACCGACACCCACGCCGCCTCTACATCCAGGCCTGGTCTCGAGATCCAGGCCATACTTCCAGACCCACGCCAGCTCACGAAGCTGCCTCAGCCACCTCCGACAACGGCACAAGAGGCAGCCAGGTGGACACTGCTACCCACGCCACCTCCACATCCAGGCCAGGTCTCGAGACCCAGGCCGGACCTCCAGACCCACGCCAGCTCATGAAGCCACCTCAGCTGTCTCCAACGACGGCACGAGCGGCAGGGAGGCCGGACCCCTTCATCAACACTGACGCCACCTCCACACCCAGGCTGGGCCTCGAGAGCCAGACCGGCCCTCCAGACCCAGGCCATGCCCTGAAACTAGCTCTGCCGTGGGGCAAGCGGGAGACCCTCCCCAACATGACCAACAGGTACCCCCTCACCTACCGGGGGGACCCGCACAGACCCTCCCCAAACTACGAGTACGTTATATTGGGGGGGGACAGACAGGGGTCGGGGTCACATCCTCCCCCTATCCTGGGAAACTGGACCCCTGACTGAGCCACAGCAACGCGTGGCTGGGTACAGCTAGTATCATGTATTTAACACACACACCCTCACTGGCCCCACTATGCCTCTTGGGTATTTTTACTTAGAGTCTGATAATACTTGTTTGCTTGGATGGGTGGGGGATAGAGAGTGTGTGGAAACTAATCTGTGATACAGATGCAATATTTACATCCCTTGTTGCAACCCTTTTTGCCTCTGGCTCTATTACCCTCTCCCAACAGGGCTGCTTTTTGTTCTGATCAGAAAGCTTCCCTGCTTTGTAAAATTTTCAGGCACGAGAGGGTCATTTTATGCTTTGTGTAGGGAGGTGTGTAAATGCTTTGTATTCTTTAAAGGTTACACTGTCTCCATCTAGTGTTATGCAATGTGACTTTGGTTGGTTTGCGAACACTATTTCTGCAAAATTATGAGTGCCATAGGATGGGATGTTTATTTATTTATTGTTTTTATGGGTGGATCAATGCAACATTCCCATACAACCCTCAGTGGCCAGTGGACCTGATTGCTTTGTGTGACTTAAAACACGGGTGGGGAACCTTTTGCAAGCCAAGTGCCACATTTCCATCTAGGGAAACTAGGGGGGGGGGGGCAGTGTATGCCAGCAGCAAAAGTGGGTGGAGCAATGAATGTAACTTTTACCTTTGTACAGCAGGCTGATTTCGCCACACACACATCCCTCTCTATCCTCCATCCAGACAAGCAAGAAGCATTATTAGAGCACAAGGATGCATTCTAACTAGGCAAAACCACTCATGGAGGATGCAGTGCAGAGCCAGTAAGTGCTGTGGCATAGCCAGGATTGGGGGGGGGCAGGCTTTTGTTACGGGAGCAGAACCTCCAATTTGTTTTGATTTTTACTGATTTTTTACTGATTTTTACTGATTTAGGGAGGCAGCTCCCCCCCCCCCCGTTTGCTACACCCATGCTGGCTGTGGAGGGGCTATGATCTGGAAAGAGTCCCAAGGGTCTGATGGACAGGCCTCAAGAAGCATATTTGGCTCCCAGGCCTTAAGTTCCTCACCTTTGCCAGAGAGAGAGAGAGAGAGACCCCACAACACACACCCTTTTTGTCTTCTTTTGAGGAATCTGAGCATCCCTGATACAAGAGACTTAACTTTTTCCAGAACCTCCTGCCTTGTATATGGAAAGTCTTGTATTATTTACAGAGTGAATTGAGACAGGTCTGGCTCTAACTTCCCAAATACAGTTGTTTGCTCCTGGTGACATCATTTCTATATAAGGCCAAGAGCTTCAGCTACAAGCCTCAGCACCACACATGTCTCGCATGATTTCAGTTGCCTGTCCTGCATCTGTTCCAGAAGAATGCAATCCAAAGAAGAAATGGAGAAAGGTAATTAAGAACCAAACATTTGTATGCGTCTGCCTAAACAAAAATTAACATTCCCTCAAAGCTTGTTCTTCTTCTGACAGCTAATACTGATTATTAATGAGGCTGCCATTTGCATTTCACAATGAAATTCTCCGCTGCAGAATTGACTGGATAATTAGTGTGATTTAGAGCTGCTCCAATGCTATGGGTGTCCTGCATAGGAGGAACATGAAAACCGTGTACAGAGAGAGAGATGCAGGGCCAGCCCCAGAGCTTTTGCTGCCTGAGGTAAAGTATGAGGTGTCCCTCTCCCACATTCCATGTTCAGAAGCCAACCAGACCAGAAGCTGAATCAACACTGTGGGTGGGATAGCATCCTCTGCTGTGCATGAAGTCAGCATGCTAGTTTAGAGGATGCACCTTGGCTGGGGGTGAATTAGGAATGGCTAGAGGACTTCAGTTGGTGTGAAGCTGGTTTGCGATACAATGAATGAAACAGTAGTATCGTATAACAATGTACAGAATACATATGCATTTTGGATAACATCGTGTGAACAAAGATTAAAAACCCAGCACTGTAAACCCAGTGAGTTTACCATAAGTGGGAGTGCAAACATAGCCATGTAGTCCAATGTCACATTGTTGTCCAGAGTGCAAAACATTGCAGTGGTTAACCTTACTAACTACTTTGCAATACAACTGATTGATTTTCTGATTTCATCAGGGTTGGCAGCCACTCATTGATTGTGAATTGGATGCAGGAAAGAAAAGAGAAAAATTAAGAATGCACTGTCAGGGCTTTTACTGTGCAACGCCTGGATGTTTTTAATGATTTTTTAATGTTCTGTTGACAGGCATACGAAAAGCAGTGCAAAATGCAGAGATGATAAGACATCCCTGTAGGATTTACATAAGGGGGGGGGGAGAGAGAGATCATTTTCTATAGCACAGAACACAATGTAAGCACAACAGCAAAATTCAGCAAAATTATTTTTGCAAAACACAGGCGTGTTTCTTGTGTTTGGTTTCTAAGATGTTGTCGTAAATCAAATTTCAGGAGAAGCTTTTCTTTTTAATTCAGGCACAAATGTGAAGGAAGGTGTTGCCTTCGCAAGCGTGTGGGTTTCCAAAATAACCGGATTCCTTTTTGCCTAGCCCAGGAATCTGTGTGCAGCTGGTTCAGCACTCCTTGTGGCTTGAACAAATGGAGCACTGCTGCTGTGAAGGCGCATAGAGCACATTCAGACACAGGACTTCCCTGTGGAAAAGACTACAGCTTAGTGGTAGAGGAACTGCTTTGCATGCAAAAGGTCCTAGGTCCAATCCTCAAGCAGGGCTGGGAGCTGTCCTGTCCTAGAAACTCCTGCTAGTCCTTGCCTTGACTGGGCACTGCCGACACTGCTACGCCACTGGTGGGCAAGGGTGGCAAGGGGAGGTGAAAGTGTGTGAATGCTACTTCACTTCTTCAACAGCCGGTGACAGCACCTTGGCAGAAGTTGTGACCATAAACCTTTGAGCAGCATTTGCTATTGCAGCCAGAATACTGAATTGTGACCTTGTGTCCTATTGCAAGTAAAATTCCCCATTCAAAGCATATTCTGGATTTTGCAAGGACAGCAGCCAATTGCCATTTTTCATTTGCTGCTCAAGCTACCCTGGTGTGCAGCTTACATGCAATATATTGGGGGATATCTTTGGAGAAGGGCCATAGCTTAGTGGCCCTTCCAGCTTTTATTTCCCAGCATCTCCTGGTAGGGAGAAAGCCTCCTGTCTGAAACCCCAGAGAACTGCTGCCAGAATGTGGGCTCTCCATTTCCATGGCTGATGCGCATCAGCATGGGATGTTCTAAAACTCATTGTGATTAGAGAAAACTTCACCAGTCTCAATTGCATCAGTCTGGATTGAAACATCAAGGTGGTCCTAGTTCTTTCTTGTACACCTCAGTTTTCTGCTTTGGCTGCCTTCCTCCTTATCTGTTTACCTCCTCCCTCCTCTTCATTCAACCTGCTGCCCTTGATTCCTGAAGGGGCACTGCTAATTACACAGTAGCATTCAATTAGAAATATGATTGCCCTGTTCAATTAGGCATGCTGGTTTACCGGCTATTGTTTGCATTTTTTTTTAAAAAAAAAGCACACGAAGGAACATTGCCTTGGTTTAACAGTGTCACAGAGTGCATTTATTAATTGACAGCCACTTGAAATGCCATCTTGATGGTTGGTTAGACCGCTACTTGGTTTTCCTCCAATAACTCCAGCCTCTCGCTGTCTTTCGACTATTAAACCATGCGGCCATTGCTATCACAACACAATATGGCAATAGGGGGTGGAAGGGAAACCAGTTGTAGGAGAAGCTTTCTGTAGATGGCAGCACACTTAAGAACAACACTTTCTATACTCCTTCAGCCATATTAGATTGGCTCCAGTGCCACATCAGCAAAGACAATAATTATCATTGCAGTCACAGCCTGCTAGAGCTTAATGTTAAAGAAGGCTACTGTGAAGCATTTTATTCTGATGTACTATATTCTATTTTATTTTATTTTCAGCTGTCTAGGGAACTTCCAAATGAAAAGGCAATATAGAAAACTGTCTATCCTCACCAGGGGCCGCTGATTTCAATGGATCTACTCAGAATATGGCTTATACCACCACTGTTGCTATTCTTAAAGGAGGAAACGGTCCTGTGCATTTAATGCATGGCAAACTTTCTCCCTGAGAAGTTAAGCATAAGGATTTGTGGCAACCGCAGTCTTTGAGGATTCTAACACAGACAGCCCATTTGAAATAATTTATGCAGAAGCTAGTTTTATTGATTTCAAGCCTCCATGTATAGACCCTTAGAAATGAAGCCAGGGTGGAAACATTCTTTCAAATGTCTGTCACATCAGAACCTCTTTAACGCTTGCTCTTTCCTCACTGTAATGTTGTTAAAGAAATTGCCTGGAAAAGCTGGATCATTAAAACCAAATCCAACAAACGACGCTGTATATAAAAACGCAACAAGGAGTTTTTTAAACTTTTCGAATGGCAGAAGTAACTGTTGGATCTCACTCTGGAGCATTGACGAGATGGAAGTTTTAAATCCTCCTGTCAAAAGATGGTCACGATTAAAAACCACTAAGTTTACTTGCAGCATCCATCTCTGCTTCCGTAACGTTAACTTTAGTCTTTTCAAGCACACAGGTTGTGAGGAATAACTGGAACAATGTGTGTGTTGGTGAGGGGGAAGTATGAAAATTTATTTTGCCCCCTTCACTCTTCATCATGTTCAGAGGTGAGCATTGCTGGTTATATAGCCAAAACAGCAAATCTCACGCATGGGAGGGAAGTATCAACAGGCTTGTGGAAACCCCAAAGTTTGGGAAATTATTTTTAAAAAAATATTTGAAAGGGGGAGGAATCCCCAAACAGCTCAGTGGGGACAGAACAGTCAAAGAATTCTAGCTGACTGTTGCAGACAGGGCAGGGTCAGAATATGCAAGAAAAGGCATGGTTGAAGAAGAGCACTCCAGACTGGGACATTTCCTATAGGTTCTACTTGTAGAATTAGCTTATTAGCAGGAAAATGAAATTCTAGTTGCTCAGCTAGCAAGCTGAGGTTGTGTTCAGGTGCTTACTATGAACTAATATTAGACGGGTGCCATATCTCTTGCCTTTTCGGCACTTACTGATACCCTCCTCTTCCAATAGAGCTGTCTCCCAGATGCATCTGTATTGGGAATTTCACTTAATTATTTGATCCAGTGCTTTTCTTCTAGGAAAAAAGGTGCTAGCACTCACCATGAGGTTGTTACGGTAAGTGCCACACTTTTAACCAGTGCTTTTCTTCTAGAACCGCCTCTCCCCATCATGATAAACCGTCCCTTCATCATTTTAAGCCCTTCTTCGTGTGCCTCCTCCACGTGAGATCCAGAGGGTGACAACATGAGACAGCGCCTTTTCTGTAATGGCTCCCTGTTTGTGGAATGCTTTCCCCATGGAGCTTCTCCTGACACCTTCATTATATATTTTCAGGTGCCAGGTGAAAACAGTCCTCTTCAACCAGGCCTTTGGCTGATTAATATCCTACAGCCTTTAAAATGTATCTTTGGGAAGGGGGGGTATTGTTTTGGTTTAATTATTTACTTGTGTTTTATCTTGGATTTTATTCAGTGAACTGCCCTTAGATCTTGGGATGAAGGGTGGTATATAAATTTAATAAATAAAATTAATAAATTTGGGAGAGGGGTGCCAGTACTGCATACCCTTGAGAACCCCCACCAAAAAAATAACTGTTTTAATCTAACATTTGTGGAAAGGTGGGGTATAAATTTTAACAACAGCAACATTAACTAGATGACATAGTATGTATTGCTATATTATCCACATTTTATTTATGTTCCACCTTTCTGTTATAACTTAGGGCAGCATGTATGGTTATCTCTCCCATTACCTTCATTTTATACTCACAGCAAGTCTGTGAGCTGGGTTAGACTGGGAGATAGCAGTAGCATAACTGGAGAGGGCAGCAGTAAAAATACAATGAAAACCAGTAATACAATTAAAAATACAATCAAAAATCACACTGCATCTAGCACAGCAGATTTACAATGGTTACAATGGGCAGAAAAATAATTACATGGTCCCTCAAGACCCTCAGCTGTGTTCATGTGGTCCATGGGTGGGGGAAATGTTGGGACCCACTGGTCTATAGTGACCGGCAGTGACTCTTCAGAGTTTCAGACAAGGAATCTTCCCCAGCCCTACCTGGAGATGCCAGGGACAAAACTTGAGACCTTTTGCATGGAAAGCAGATGCGCTGCCACTGAGCCATTCTTTAATTTGTAAAACACCTAGTTGTAGGTGCTATATAAATAGAAAGAGCAGAGCAGCAGATGTGGCTAAGAGGGAACGCACTCATTTTGCAACTGACAAAATGCCTTGCCACTTCATAGACAGCAGAGATAAGTTACTTTCTCCATAGACTTAGCCAAGACCTGACAAAGAAAATGTCCGCGGTTTGACACTGCCAATTTTTGTAAGTGGCTCCTTAGGAATTGCATCTTCTACGAGCTTCTCTTAGCTTTCGTTTCTTGGACTGAGTCAGGAAACATTAAGCTTGGAGATACATCACCCCAACTCAAAAAATAAACGTATAATCTCTTTTCAAACTCCATTGTGGCCACTTTCAAACGGGGGGGGGGGCATCATTAAACCACTATCCTTTCATCCCTGTTGCCGCAATTAACTGTGAGCTGTCAGTAGGCAAAGCACTTTTCCTGTGGCTAAGAGAGGATTCAAATTTCATATTTAAAAAGCTCCTCTAATGAAGGAAGCAGAACAGTAAGAGGATTATCTCTTTCAGATCTAATACAGAAAGGCTGGAGGGCACTTTGATTTGTTTTTCCAAAGGCCGTCAACCTCCAATGCCTCGATGCATTATTTTGCCCTATTATTTATGGCGGCACTTTTAGCCTAAGACCGGATTCTGTACACATTTAATGAACTGGGGTCAGAAATGAAGGGACGCTTTCCTCATAACCCCTACTTCAAGAGCAGATCTTCTGGAATATTTTGATTCTAAAAACTAATTTGCTGCACATTCCAAAGATGAATGCTAGGAATTCTGAGTGGGAGAATGCTTTTACATTCATGCCATGCTTTTGGGCATGGGTGGCTTTTTCCGTCCATCTCTTCCCACAGTTCCAAAGACAAGTGATGTACAGTAAATGCAGGGAGCAGGGCTGTCCTGAGACATTTTGTTGCCTTAAGCAAAGAACACACGTACACATACACACACACACACCAATTTTCACACACAGAAGCTCAACAGAATCTTCCACTGCACCTGTAGGCAACAGACTAGCTCATGGGGCACAGGGCAGGGCACAGTGACCTCCAATATCTAGCCAATGCTCTGCCGCTCAGCATCTCAGGCCTCTCTATGTTTCAAGGTAGGGTTGGCACCTGCAAGGAGATATGTGCAGTTCGTATCTGCCATGCAGGAGCCACCCATCTCGCCCTTGGGATGAGGTCTGGATTGAAGAACAGAGAGCCCTATATGGTTGTCCTCTTGAGTCATGGTGTTCCTCAGTGAAGCTAGTCCAAGCAGATGAGAGAAAACACCCTTCCTTAACCAGATGTTAGCCTTGCTCAACGATCTTTGTTTCCTTTCCAGAACTTGATGCACTTGAACATCAGGAACGCTGCATGAACACTGGAGGACTTGGCCAAGGTGTGCCTTGGGGTGGAGGAGTTACAGCTAGACTTCTCACTGTGGGCAGTCATGAGGGAAACAGCCAAGGATGGGCAGTCCAAGATTAGCTCAGCCTATGCCAGGCTAACAGGTTGTTCACCCTGAAGATCCGCGGCATTACAGAACCAGTGCATGGAGACTGTGGGCTGCCCAGATGACAAGACCCCCCCCCCAACCGACCTCACAGATGTAGTCTAAAGGAAAGCAGAGTGATACGTTTGACCCCAGCTTGGCTGCCAGAGTTGCCAAAAGGATGCAAATAAGGTGCAATCCAACCATCTTGGGGACTCTCACTCTATAGGACTACCAGTTTAAATATAAAGCTTCTGGGGAGCTATCTTGGAGTTTTCTATTGCAGAATACTGCAAGAAATGAAGTTGGCTGTCGTTTCTTTGACAAATGATGCAAGAAAATGAATAAACAACACTGATGCAGCTTGGTTCAATCCAGTGCTGACAGTCGACATGCATAACCAGTTGCGATGACATCCACAGTGTCATGTTATTGTTGCCGAGTTTCTAGGGCAGTTCACAGTTCCAAGAGGACATCCTGCCCTTCTTTATTTGGTTGCTGAACAAGATGAAGGATGACAATTCTGGAAACTCAAAGCGAAGATTTTCGCAGGGAACTGCTGTTTCCTTAATGGTCTGGGTAATTATTATTCAACCTTCTCTCTCAAGGTATCTGGAGAGATCAGAGCTGCTGATGCCAGAGGCAGCTAAGGATAATACTTCTCAGCGCTGGCCCTTCCGCAAGGATATGTCTATGGAAATAATCCACCTTCCCTTCAGTGGGATTGTTTGCCATTAAATATACATGCAAGGCCTTGCTCCTCCTTGATTAGACAAGGCAATTTAACATTATGTTTTTCATTGCAGAGACGCAAACATCAGCATCTCATCTGGCCCCGCAGTGCGATCAAACAACTGATGTAAAAAATATTTTTTTTAAAAAAAACAAATCAAGGACCTTGACCAGGTATTTGAGCCGTACCTCTCTTCTGTAGAGTTTTCATTTGCTCTTTGAAAAGAGCACCCTGACATCTCTCTCGTTTGAAAAGCCACGTGAAATATTCCCTCTTTCTCCCCCACCCCTTCCCCACACATTGTGCTTACGTTGGATCAGCAAGAGTTGCAAGCACAGAGTGCCACACCAACATTTGCAAGGATTTGCTGCAGGCTTCTCATCCATTTCCAGTGACTTAAGCATTTCTTCACTTCTAGGGTGGTGAGCCCACCGTTTTTTAAATGGCAGGTCTCAGAAAGTGAGCAGGAAACCAGAACAATGCCGATTACCAGAATCATCGCTAAATGAACATAGCAGAATGAAACCGACCAGGTCAGCAAGGTTTAGGGGTATATGCCAAAAGCAAAGTATAGGCCGAAGACAATGAAATTTTCAGGCTGCAGAGGACAATTGAGCAAGATGCCCTTTGTGCATCACCACCCCAATTCTTGGCATCACTGTCACCCTTCCAGTGTTGCTCCACGTGGCTTGCCAGCCATACATAAGAAAGGGATCTAGGGGTCTTTGTAGACCACCAGCTTAACACAGGTCAACAGTGTGCTGCAGTAGCAAAAAGAAGAAGCTAATGCTATTTTTGGCTGCATCAACAGAAGTATAGTGTCCCTACCAAGGGAAGTATAGTACCACTCTATTCTGCCTTGGTCAGACCATACCTGGAATATAGTGTCCCATTTGGGGCACCACAATTTAAGAAGGATATTATCAAGATGGAACATGTGAAGAGGAGGGCAACCAAGATGATCAAGCAAACCAAGCCTTAAAAGGAATGGTTGAGGGAGCTGTGTATGTTTAGTCTGGAAAAGAGGAGAGGAAGAGGAGATATAATAGCCAGTTGAATTGCTTTTGGTTTTCATCTCCATGACATACTGGCTTCTGAAATTTATCTGCTGTCACCTTTTCTTTTTTAACATTTTAATCATATGAAAACAAGGTGTTATGAGCATTATTTTAATGGAAAGGTAAGTTATAAATATTTTTTATCATCTAACTTCCAATAATTGGATTTTGAAACTTTCATTTTATGAGCACAACTGAGTCAGTTGCCTTGGAATCAGAAAGTTTCAGCTTTACGATAGCTATAGTCAGGGTCTCCAACAAGAGAGAGAGAGAGAGAGAGAGAGAGAGAGAGAGAGAGAGAGAGAGAGAGAGAGAGACATAGTATACAACATGTTGTAGCTGGTGTTAGCTAATGGAGAACTAGACCCTTGATATGCAGTGATAAATGCCATTGTGGTTCTGAAAACTATCTGTCAGACTTGAGCTCCTTCCCCTAAGAAAAGCATTTATGCTCCTTAGGTTTCAGCAAGTGCCCTCTGCTGTTTTAGATTGGTGCTATCAGCATGTTACTCTTTATTCAGCATTAGTGCATCTGTGGCAAGGGTGTCATAGCAGAGGATACCCTTCAAAGTGATCTCATCCTAAGCTCCAAAGGTGCTTGGTGCAAATTTCTGTCCAAGCCACATTCTGCAAGGTGGAGAGACATGCTGCTGTTCGCATGCAAATTGGATTGGATGGGAACTTCTGGGCTGGCAGAAGATGTTTTTTTAAGGCCAGCATTGCAAAGAAGTGCATTTGTAGGGGAGCAGCTGGGTAAGCATTGTGGTAGTACACGGTGAAGGGTGTGGGGAATGTTGCTTCAGTGGTAGAGATTATGCTTTCCATACAGAAGATCCCAGGTTCAAACTGCAGCATGTCTGGTTTAAAAGATCAGGTAGCATATGATGGGAAAGGTATCTTTCTGAGACCCCTGGAGAAATGCTACCAACGATCCTATGCCAGATGGAAAAATCACCTAACCTGGCAGGAGACTGCTTCCTGTAATCCTATGACAGGAGCGGGGAACCTTTGTCACTGAATTACAACTTCCAAGGGTGATGGGTGCTGTGGTTCAGCAATCCCTGGAGACCAAAGGTTCCCCCCACCTGCCCTATGGAGTACCTGGCCACTGAAAACACTGGTGGTGGGAGAGGACAAAGTTAATTTAAACTTGCTAGTGTTGGGTGCAGAAAGTTGGGTGTTTCATCACTCGTCGTGATGAAAAGGCTGCTAGTCAGCCGTGGCCCATCTCAGCCACATAGCTGACATAGTACAACCAACAAGAAAAGACTCCCAGCTATAAAAAGTTGTGGAAAGCATTTGGGGAAGTGCAATATATTCCTCCACCAGAATTGCTCCCCTGTGAAAAGACACCTAGATCCCGCATGATTAGTCACTGCATCCATTGATTGATTTCTGTACACTGACCATGTGGAAATACACATTTTGCCACCTGCAGCCTCGCTTACTGGAGTCATGTGGCCCCAGCAGTGGTGGCAGGGGTGGGTGGAGTTCCGTGGGGGCATTGCCCAATGGGATACCACCACCCAAAGCGGTGGCCCTATTCAGGCATTTATACATAAAGAGTAAAAGCAACATGGAACCAAGGAAGGGAGCCATGCTGAGTAGTCCATTCACTGAGTAGATCCCTGCCCCAGGGCCGTCTTAAGCATATCTGGCGCCCTGGCGCCGTGGTGCGAAGATCCCTCCGGTGGCCCCCCCCCTCCCTGTTTCCCAGCGCAGCTGTCTGGCGGGCGCAGCGTGGCGCCCCCCTGGCGGCTCAGCACCCTGGCGCCCTGCACCACCCAGCCTTGCCATAGGGCCGGCCCTGCCCTGCATGTCTGCATGTACAGCAGAAATGTCTGCATGAAGGACTCATATATGGAAATGCCCTCTCCCTGCAGACACTTGCCCTGCACTCATATAGAGCAGAAGGCATTCCTCATTTGGGAGGCAGGGCTACTTGGCAGAGCGCGTAACGTGTTGTTTCACTCATAAACCCAATACCTGAATAGGACTAGTGCAATATTAGACATGTGTACTCAGAAGCAAGCCCTTCTGAATTCAGCAGGCCTTACTCCCAAGTATGTTTATGCAGGATTTCAGCCTAAGCGTGGCTTCATATGGCCATAGGATGGTTAAGAAATGTGGGTATTTTGCATCCTGAACATGATCAAAACCATATTATAAAGGAGACAGGGATATGTATAAGCTGCTTAGAAAGAATATTAGAATGAAAAGGTGATAATCCTATTTAATAGTTGTGGGTTGTTGTTGTTTTTCTAAGATGAAAACTTCAATTAACAGGGAAAGCTAAATTATACAGGGGCATGGGGAAATGTTAATTTTTTAAAATAAAAAAACCATGTAAAATGAGCTTGTCATTTCCTGCAGGGAGTGAGGGGGGGGGGGGACCAGACAAAAATAAGTGAAGTTTGATCTGTTTTGCTGTACTGTTTCATCTGAAAAACACAGACGGAAATCTTGCTGACAGATTCAGGGCACACCTTCCAGCAGTTAAAAGTGGTGAGTACTCCACAATGATGCTTCCCATTTTCTTCCATGCAGTTAATGACTTGCATGACCTCTCCGTCTACACCTCCTGAAAAAGGATTCCAAGACACCTTGCAAACCAAACCAGTGTGCCCTTTTCCCAGTCCCACCTCTGCTGAGCGGCACAGCGACTCAAACTTTCCTCGATCTCTTTTTTTATTGCCTCTTAATTTGTTTCCCAGCCTCTAATCCTGCTTTACCTGTTTCTCTTCTGTTTTAAAAAAATTAACGCTACCCTGCATGCGACACAGCAACAACTGTTTGCTTTGCTTTTTTTTTTGCTCTTTCAATCCTGCAAATAAGTGAGACGGAAAGCTTCATTAAAATGCAAGTGTACACCTGATAATGACTCCAGTCACCAGCCAATTTAACCCTGTAACCTTAGAAGAGCAGGTGGAAGCAATCTGGAGAATGACAAAGATGGTGGCTTATAGGTTATACCCAGTGCTATTTTTCTAGAAGAAAAGGTGCTGGAACTCACCATGAAAGCCTCCCTTGTTCTCTTGTAATGGCAATGGTGCCCACTTGAGAGATGCTGGAACTGAGTCCCAACTGGAAAAAGAAGCCCTGGTTATACCTCCCTATCCTACAGTAGTGATTCCCAACTTCTGTGTTGTGAGAAAACTGTTCATGTGCTTTTAGGAATGCCTTCGTTAAATCATTGCCCATCAAAGCAAGTGTGGTGTAGTGGTTAGCAGAGGAAGTTCATCCATTAAGGCAATTGGGGCACTGGCCCACCAACCTCAGCCTGTGCTCAGCAAGCCCCTACCTACCTGCCCTCTTCCTTACAAACAGTTGGAGATGTGTGTGGTTGCACTTACTGCTGGTCTCCCTGCCTTCCGCCCTGCCCTGCCAGTCCTAATGGGCATCAGCCACCACTGGAGGTTAGAACAAGGTATTCTAACCTTGTATTCTCCCAGGGCAATATCCACTCTTCCTTGGCCCTGGTCTGAACCCTCCTCAAGTGCTGGAATTGTCATTTTACTCCTTTTACTGCCTGGATAGCTCAGCTGGTTAGAGCAGGCATCCCCAAACTGTGGCCCTCCAGATGTTTTGGCCTACAACTCCCATGAGTCCTAGCTAACAGGACAAGTGGTTGGGGAAGATGGGAATTGTAGTCCAAAACATCTGGAGGGCCGAAGTTTGGGGGTGCCTGGATTAGAGCATGGTGCTGATAGCACCAAGGTTGCAGGTTCGATCCCCACATGCAACAGCTGTATATCTCTGCATCACAGGCGGTTGGACACCAGATGATCAACTCTTGCGTAACAATAAAAATCCTTGCCTATAAGAATGGTGGTTGAAAATATCACAGGGAATCTTGCTGTCGGCCAGCTAAGTCTGTGGAAAGAGCCCAACACTTTCGACTCTCATTCCCTCTACAAAGACCTAAACTTGGGGGGCAGGGGAACCTTGAAATTCAACAAAGCAGATGAGGAGACAAATCATATGAGGAAATCTTGAGGCACTGGGTATGTCTGTCCTATGGAACAGATGATTAAAGGTGGATATATGTTGACCATTTTCAGATACTTAATAAGGTAACAGTAGAAGATGGGGAAATAATTGTTCTCTCTGTACAGCAATAATTTTTTTAAAAGCATTTTAACTGACTGAAAAGTTAACACAGGGATCCACCTCTGTGTTCTGGGAGTGCTGGAAATAACAGGCTTTATGCTTTAAGAGGCCCACCCAGACTGGAAAGTTTAATGTCTTGGACACATTGCATTCATCCAGCCAAACTGCTCAGTACTTCTTCATGGAATCGTTCTGCCAGAGGGCTGATTTAGACACTTATCCAGTCCAATAATATTCTCAACATTGTGGGCGGATACCGTCGTGGCATCAGCATTTGAGATCCTTGGACAGAATCAGCGGCCCAGATCCATACCCTGACAGGGCCCACAGCCAATGCCTTCCCTAGCTTCTTTAGTGCCAGGCAGCACTAAATGGTAGCGCTAGCCACCATTTTGATTTCCACAACCAGCACTGAACCACTGATATATTACAAGTGAACTATTCATTTACTGTGTTTGCTATTGTTTAAGATAAAACCTGTTTGGGGGAAAAACTACTTTTGCCATTTTTATGAACATTTTTTGTTTGTTTACAGATAGTTGCCTTGGTGATATCATCTTGCATCAATTGCAGTAGTCACTATATCACCACTCTGTTCATTGTTTTACCATGTAAACCTGCCAGGGTCCACTGACAAAGAAAACTTTCCCCAAGGGCCTTGAGTCCTCTTGTGGAATAACCAGCCTCATATAACCAACATGTTTGCCCTGCACCCCAAAAATCATGGCTTGGCTTTCCCCCTCCCTATAAAAAGCTCAATAACTTTGACCTGAACCCAGGGCCGGCTCTAGGGGTAGTCTGGGTGGCGCGGGTGGCTGCGCCTGCCCACCAACCGCGGCAAGAAACGGAGTGGGGCGGGGGCACCAGAGCGATCTCTGCACCAGGGCGCCCGACGTGCTTGAGACGGCCCTGCCTGAACCCCGAAAAAGGGTGTAGATTACTGCCAGCTTGCAGTCTGTTGGGAGTTGGCCACCCCTGTCATAGAGTAAGCTGTTCTGTCAGGCTTAGCTATGTCCACTACCTTGGGAGGAACTAGGTAATAGGGCCTATTGTTCTCTCCCAGTCTACCCAAGGAGCTCAGTGTGTGAAGATGCCTGGCTCTCACAAGCCACTCTTGAGTTCCTATGCCAATAATTTAGGAACTTCCACTGCTTAGAAAACCATTTTTAACTTACCAAACATTTGGTCTTTTTCTATGCTAGGGGAAGAGGGAAGTTTTGGAACTCACAAAGGCATATTCCAACAGCCTGTATTTCCTGCATATTTTGAAATATTAAATATCTCTTGGGGGTTCTCCCATCAAAGAGTGCTTGCCGCTAACTTGGATCTCGGCATCCAAGGTTTCCCTGTTTATACCGTTTCCCACCTTGAACCAACACTCTCACTGCTATTTTTCTAGAAAAAGAGATGCCGGAACTCACCATGAAAGCCTCCTTTGTTCTCTCATAACGACAATGCTGCCCACCTGAGAGGTGCCGACACTGGGTTCCGGTGAGTTCCGGCTGGAAAAAAGCCCTGACAGCACTCACCAGGAGGCAGCACTTGTTTTGCTGCTAATGGCAGCCATCTTGTGCTGCCACTATAGCACTTTTTAGCAATGTATGAGTACCTCATATTTTACCAAGAAACGCCACTGTGCATAACATAACATAAAATGCTGGGATAGCTCAGTCGGTAGAGCATGAGACTCTAAATCTCAAGGTTGTATTGCAGGGGGTTGGACTAGATGACCTTTGTGGTCCCTTCCCATTCTACAGTTCTATTATTGTATAACATATGGCACAGGCCCATGTTTTCCCCTCAGACAATTGTTCGAACAATACTGATACTATAGCACTGAAGCATCTGAAAGAATATCCATCTATACATTGTGACCCTTCTCAGAGAAATACTCCCAACAACATCTCTCTTACAAACGAGAGGCCACTTTTATGCAACCTCCATGTGGAGCAGAGGCTGGATGCTCCTTCACTTTACAATGAGAATCATTGGGCTGGGTGAGTAGGTAAACAAGCCCATGGATACTATAAAATGGGGGAAGGAGGTCGAACCTTGTTCAGTGTAAGGGCCACATCCCCTTCTGGCCAACCTTCCAGGAGTGATGGGCAGGGCCACAGGCAAAATTGGCCAGAGCCATGTGTGTAAATTTCCCCCTTTATACCATAGGCTAGTTCCTTCACACAGCCCTCTTTATCTTTCTTCCAGGCAAGCAAGAAGGTATTTTCAGAGGACAGGTTCCAGCCAGGCGAAACCACCATATCAAGATGCAAAGCAAAGCTTTGGGAAGAGCGGGGTGTGACTGGGGAGGGGATTTGGCCTGGGGAGAGTCTCAAGGGCCAGAGAGAAAGACCTGGGGGGGGGGCTGCGCCTCAAATAGGGATGAGAGACACTGACAATTTCGGTGTCTCCCTTGACTGGAGACCTTGCATTCAGAGAAGAGCAGATTTTGAAGGAAAGCTGTGTTTCATTTCTTAGCATGAAATTTGGAAATTGCAATTAGGTAGATTTGCCTTTAAATGCAAGCTGAGCTGATTTTATCCCCCATACCTAGTCCCATCTCCCTTAAGTACCTAGCAATGCCCCTGCTTCTTGGACTTGGTTATATTAAATGGCCATCTGCAGCTAGGTTTTTGCACAGCCTGTCACCTAATGGGCTGTTAAGTCTGAATTACTGGTTTTGATTGCCCAAGGCTACTCCAAGCTACTGGAATATGTGCCTAGGTGGAAGCAGAGGATGTAGTTTTTGCAGTATGACACTGGGAGAGAGTAATGAAAATAACCTTTGAGTTGAGAGTTTACTGGGAAGGTCGCTAGGAGGTTTCTGGCTGGCAAGAATTAGCCTTTGTGTGTACAAGTGCTTTTCGGGGACGGGTGCTGGCTTGTACTAGAACTACCTATGCACATTTGCTTCTTATCCACTCATGAGGCACGTTTGTAAAATCTATAGACATTTTTAAAGCCCCACAAATCTCTGTTCACATGGGAACTGACCTTTTAAAAGGCGACTCCAGAAATAAAATAAATAATCGGATGGCAAAACTTCTATGTAAGATAACAATGTCCTTTGCTTCAGAGTGAATGGCAATGAGTTTGGGCTAACTAACCCAGCAGCATATCAAATCCTCAGGACAGAGACTGTGTCTTCTTGTAATGAGTCTTCTGTGCCAAATGCAAATAGAATGTATCATTTGTTGGTTAAGCTCTGACGGTGCCTAATAATGGAAAACAATGAGATCAGAATTGCAAATCTGACTTAGGCTTTGTATCACTTTTAACCACTAATCACTCACAGGATGAAATATCATCATCATCATCATTATTATTAATGTAGGTAAAGGTAAAGGACCCCTGGATGGTTAAGTCCAGTCAAAAGCTCATCTCGCTTCAGGCCGAGGGAGCTGGCATTTGTTCACAGACAGCTTTCCGGGTCAGGTGGCCAGCAGGACTAAACCGCTTCTGGCACAACGGGACACCAGGACGAAGCCAGACTTAACCGTCTGGGGATCCTTTACTCTTTTTTTACCTTTACCTTTACTATGACTGGCAGCCAAGGTTTCAGGCAGAGGTCCTTCCTACCTACTGGGCAACCCCACATTCTAGTATTATTGCATCTCAGGCTTCCTCCTAAAACCAGCTAACCAGGGAGGGAGGGAGCACCTACAGTGAAACACTCCCATATCTTACCTGCATTGTCCAAGGTAAGCAGAACAGCTCAGGTGGCTGCAAGCTGAAACCCCTGCTGTGGGAAGGGAATTCACCAGCCCTGCCTGCAGCAGGATCCTCTCCCTCCCTGAAACTTTCCTTTCCAAATGCATTGAACTTACATACCCAAGGGGACCCACAGCAGCGTAGCTAGCTGCTCGGGTGCCCGGGGAGGCATGTGTGCCCTACTCCTGGGGGTTTGGCAAGCCACCCATGGGGCGGGGGCAAGCCGGGGCAAGAGCTGCTTGGTTTTAAGCAATGAACACCATTAGAGCTGACCTCGCTTCAGCCTTATAAAAAAGCCCACAAAGGTTACTTGTCTGCAGAGCAAACAAACAAAATTACTAGCTGCTAAGAGGGGAGTATCAATTAAATCTTTATTATGGTCATAGACCAGCATAAATAGGGTGAGGTACAATCATTTAAAATCTATAAAACATTTTGGAAATCTAATGTTATTAAAACAGAAGGTATATGTAAAAGACTATAAGAAGCTAAAATAATCTAAAAGAAGGGTTGGGACATTTTAAACGAATAGGGAAGAACATACAAGGTTAGTATATAAAAGGCTATGACTATCAATTTACAAAGAAATTTACAAAGCACTCTGATATGAGTATTCATTCTAGTTTGTAGCGCAGGTCATCAGCCAACTAATTTTGAACGCTGCTATGCAGAACCTGGCAACATTGTACACAACCTGCTGGGTTGGTGTATGAAAGTAGCAGGGAGGTACAGAATTGTCCTGTGCGCCCTGGGTACTTATGGAGTGGTGGGGAGATGAGGCTAATATGCAGGGGCGTCTTAGCCATAGAGGTTAGTGGCGCGGGGAACCACAGCGACAAGTTCTGGAGGGCGCCATGGAAGAGGCGGAGGCTGGACCCGGTGCCTCCCCACATCAGCTCGCCGCCCTCGCCTGCCTCCGCCATACCGAGCGGCGCCTGGAGCCTCCATCCCGTCGGAGTGCTGCCCACCTGGAGGGCTGCCTCTTGCCTTTCCCATCTCCCCCTCGGCGAAGATTTGCCTAGCTGAGCCCTTAATTATAGGAAGACTGTATGATTACTTATCTCCTTGGCTTGGGAGTCACATAACTCCATACACCCCAACAATTCTCTGATTAAATTAGGAACGTCCTAAGGAAAAGTGGGACGTTCCGGGATCAAATCAGAAACCGGGACGGCTTCTGTACATAAATCTGGGACTGTCCCTGGAAAATAGGGACACTTGGAGAGTTTGCTTCTTTGCTGGCCATTTGCAATAACAAAAAAAGAAAGAAACCCCAACTATTCTACAGTTAAAGGCAAAGCTACGTGTAGTATGGTCCTGGGAGACCTGCCCCCACCAAAGCAAAGGGGCAGAAAAGCAAGATTACCAGCTTCCTGCTCGTCTTCCTTTTCAAGATGTTGCTTGAGATCGACTCAGCTTTCCAGCACAGCAGCACATACCTTTCATAATCAAAACACCCAGAAAGCTCTCTTTTGGATAGAAAAAGAACAAAGGAGGAACTTGCCCACCAGCGGAGGCATTTGGGGTGTGTGTCTTTCCTAACCTTTTTTATGGGCTCCTGCACTGCTCAGGAGCCAGCTTTACCCGGGCTGACATCTCTCTCCATAGAAACATGAGCGGGAATGGCAGCTAGCAGGAGACCAGTTAGATCTCTTGCTTACTTCAGATGTGGCTGTCAGGAGAAAGATGAAAGTGCCATTTATGGCCCCGAACACCACCCCTGGATAATGAGCAAGCAAACTACCAGCAGAAGCAACAACACAAAAGTTTCTCTCTTTTTTTGTCTAAGGAGGAGGAGGAGGAGGAATGGACGCTTTAAGAAGAGGCTAAGCATCATTTGTATTCCCGTTCCAAAAGATAACTGAACAGTGCTGACGTCACGGGAAAGAACAGCTTCAATGCAGCATCTGCCCAACACAACATGCGACAGAATGGCCAACCTTCAGAATAAATTATTTGTTTTTAAGGCTGTGCGTGTCACTTGGCACTAACATCTAACCAGCAGCTAAGAAGTGTCTTAGGAAATAAGAAGGGGACAGCGGAGAAAACAGAAGCTCAAAGACAGGCAAAGGGGGAAGAGAGACAGGCAAGGCATGTCGACAGCAAAGTTTTGATTCTATCAAATTTATTAGATGACAGGATAGAAGCTTGCCTACATGAGACTAGTCATCAAAAGCATACCTTGGCCCTATACGACATTACTGCTAATTATATTTGAAAGCATTCTTTAAAAGGCAATGCTTTTAATTGTTATTATAGAATCCTTATATTAATCCCCACAACAGCCCTATGAACTAAATAATGAATATCTACACTCGACTGCTAAGATTTTGGTGTAAAAATGAAGTAACATTGTCAGTTTTCAGAAGGCTTCTTCTTGAGAACAAGCAGTGAATTTTTTTAAAGGGTAATTGGAGATTTGACCTGTTATTTTGACAAGCAACATATTTCCTACATCTAATTATTATTAGCAATAATTGTTGTTTCAGTTTAGTTTAGTTTTTTTAATAAAAAAAAAATCCAGAGAGGCAGTTGATGTCGACTGATCCCTCTTCTTGGTTATTTTTGTTCAGTGCAAAGAGTCACTTGTTATTTCAGTACGAGATAATATGAAAATTGAGAGCGGCATACCCTCGCAGAAAGGGTTCAGAAATCACCCTTATGCTTAGGATGAAGCTGTAACAATGTGAAATGTAGTTATTTATAGAAGGCTGTCTTATACAAAGTCAGGCCGTTGGTCCATCTGAAGCAATTTTGTCTACACTGACTGGATGTGGTCCTCAAGGGATGTGGTCCTCAAGCAAACCTCCCAGGAGATGGTAAGGGGTGAGCCTGGGACCTCCTTTATGGGCTCAACCCCTGAGCTTTGGTGCTTCATAAATACCTCAGACCCCTTAGGAATACAGTAAAGTCTCAAGGTAAGAGAGATTTAAATGGAGATGGCACAGAAGGGTTTCCTGATGCCCCAAGAATGCAAATAATAATAATAATAATAATTAAAATGCTAATAATAGTTTGATGTAGCATTACCACCCCACCCCAACCTCCCCCTCTTCCCCCCTCTTTTATTCCCAACCTACGGTAATACTGTATACAACACTAATGTCTCACAACAAATGAAACTGATCTGTAGAAAACACAACTTGAAAAACTTGCACCTATTTTTGTAAACTAAGAAATCTTTAATACTTTTTGTAGTAGTACTGTAGTAGTAGTAGTTTGATGTGGGAAGTATGTTGTTTGCTAAAAAAAAACAGGTCAAATGTCCAATTATTTTTATTTTAAAATTCCCTGCTTTTTCTCCAGAAGAAAAGGCTTGTTACACCAAAATGTTAGCAACCAAGTTTGGATATTCGTGATTTACTTCATAGGGCTGTTGAATACAAGGATTTTATTTTTTTAAAAAATACAGGTATTATCAACCTGAATTCCCAGACCCTTTGTATTAAAGCTACATTTTCAATGATCCCTGATACTGAACAATTTTTGTTGAGTATTGCTGCACACACCACAATCTCCAAGCAGTAAGATTTCAGGGGTGACAGTGAAAGCCTCAGGTCTGGCTTCCTTGGAATGGAGGCTGCTGGAGACAGTGGGGTCTTTGATATAAGACATAGAGAGAGGCAAAGCATAACATGGAAAGACTCACAGCATCAGTACTCCAACACAGCTTGCCTCCCTCATTAGGTTTTTGGATTCAGCACAGAGAGTAAACCAGGCTTCCCCAAACTAAGGCCCAGGGGCCGGATGCAGCCCACGAGGCTCATTTATGTGGCCCCCGGCAACCCCTGCTGCTGCCGCCCGCTCTTAACGGCACGGCTGCCCACACCCGGGTCGCCAGAGCATCGGAAATAGATTGTGCACCTGAGCAAGCGTCATTTCCGGCACACTTCCGGGCCGGAGGAGGCCCATGCGCATGCGCACAAGCTATTTCCGGTGTTCCAGTGACCCGGAAGTGCACCGGAAATTGCGTATGCGCACAGTATGGTCGTGCGCTCTGGCCCACAGCGCAATCGGTGGTGGCGGCACCGGCCCTCGGCGAGGTAAGTAAAGCAAGCCTTTCTCAGTGCTAGCTCAAAATATGAGACTGCCCCAGATATTTTGTTACCTTGCACAATTGGTTCTGGTTTTCGTAGTGAGGAAGGGGAGAAAGAGCTATACATTTTCCTGAGGCCACATGGATAACCTCTTGACATCTTGACATACACGCCACCAGCTTTTGAGATTTCAGCTGGGGATCTTTCAAGCTTATTTTTTTCAGCCAATAAGGGATAGAAGCTTGATGTATTTCAAATGAGACTTTCTGAAGGCTAGATCCATTCTGGAGTCCATTCTGCACTCCTTGTAGAAAGGCTTTGTATTTCCCATAGTACAATGCAATACATTTTGTGTGCTCCAAGAATGTGACACTCCCAGAAGCGACATATCTTGTAGGTAGATCATGGATCTCAGCCGTGCAGTTTTCTGGGCATGGGAGATGGGAGGCACAATCTCACAGAAAAGCTTTTGCAGGCAAGAAAGGATGCTTTTAGGTCAGGAGGGGTCAGGAGGTGGGGCTTGTGTTGTGATCATGTGGGGAGATGTGACATAATGTTAATGGGATCCGAAAAGATAAGATTTCTGTGAACAAGACTATTATTGGCCTTATAGGGTTTGGTTTTGTCTTTAACTGCTCCCCCAGGAGCCACTTTCCTATTAGTCAGAGACAGAACAGTAGCTGTTCCTCTGACATATGTCAGCTCTGAGGTTGAACAGGAGAGCAATGATGCGGCTACTGGCATGTGTACCAACAGAGGCATTATTCTAACCACATTTTATGTCCAGAATGAACTGACAATCACCACACAGCAGATATTTTATACCCTAGTCTAGGTGCTATCCTACTGAGGGGGCATGTAAGAAACAGGGATTGTTTGTCCTTTGAAATGTTATTGTCATTCATTCCCATGAATAGATGGTACCTACCACATTGCATCCCTCGAGAAATGCTACTGGTCTCTTCTTGTCTCTAGACACAGGGGCAGATGGGCCTAGGCTTAAATATTTAACTTCACCAGCTTTTTCCATTCATGTCTCAGTGGGAATGATGAGCTTTTGACAGACAAGCTTACCAGTTAGCCATTCTTGTATCAGTCTGGTCATTCTGGCCAGTTACCAGTATAGGAGCACAGGAGCCAATTTCTAGAGGCCAAGGAGTCTTTGCCCCTCTCAATAAAATATTTGACCGTGTTATGTGATTGATTATGCTGGGTGGGGCTTACCTCCCCCCCCCCATATTTTATTCAAGTTAGCACCCCTGTATGGGGGTAAGTAAACCTCAGAACTCACTTGAAAAAGAGGGGAGGTTGTTGTTGTTGTTGTTCATCCCAGCCCAAGAGGAGGAGGAGGAGGAGGAGGAGGAGGAGAAGAAGAAGAAGAAGAAGAAGAAGAAGAAGAAGAAGAAGAAGAAGAAGAAGAAGAAGAAGAAGAAGAAGAAGAAGAAGAAGAAAGAAGAAAGAAGAAGAAAGAAGAAGAAAGAAGAAGAAGAAGAAGCTTGACCATCATGGTGGGATTTCTGTTCCACAGAGTACTCCACCAAATTATGCCAACCGCAGAAATCATGACCTAGGAAATATTTATACCCTTGTGAACTCATGACCAAGGGATGGTGGGAACTGCACTTCAGAAACATATGGAGGACACCACATTCACTACCACTGCCGGTGTAAACTATTCCTCTTGAAGGCCCAACTCATAGAATGATCTCTTGCTCTTTGACTCTTGGCATTTCCCTTCTGGTCATGTTACCTGTACATTTCTTAGCAATACCTGTTGCAGTGTTGTCATCAACCTTGTGGTGACAGATACGTGTTAGGCAGCACCTGTTAAGATGCATATAACCTTCCTGCTTACTTTAAAAATTTGATGTATGAAAAAATTTACTTGCACAACGTCTCAAGAACATAACAAACAATCACATTTTGCTGTCTCCAGAGCAGGTATGCTGGCGTAATTTCTTATTTGTACCACAACTATAAAGCTGACTCAGCTATATAGATCCTGGCTATGCATATTGTGAAAACTCTCATTTGTTTCATTTCCAGGGACACTCCCTTAAAGAAAAAAATGCTTTACTCCTTTTATCCACTATGATGATGAAAGCCAGGACAGACCCGTTTCTTTTTAAATGCCTCTAACATATTAGAATCATAGAGTTGGAAGAGACCACAAGGGCCATCCAGTCCAACCCCCTGCCAAGCAGGAAACACCATCAAAGCATTCTTGATATATGGCTGTCAAGCCTCTGCTTAAAGACCCCCAAAGAAGGAGACTCCACCACACTTCTTGGCAGCAAATTCCACTGTTGAACAGCTCTTACTGTCAGGAAGTTCTTCCTAATGTTTAGGTGGAATCTTCTTTCTTGTAGTTTGAATCCATTGCTCTGTGTGGAGCAGCAGAAAACAACCTTTCACCCTCCTCTATATGACATCCTTTTATATATTTGAACATGGCTATCATATCACCCCTTAACCTTCTCTTCTCCAGGCTAAACATATCCAGCTCCCTAAGCCGTTCCTCATAAGGCATCGTTTCCAGGCCTTTGACCATTTTGGTTGCCCTCTTCTGGACACGTTCCAGCTTGTCAGTATCCTTCTTGAACTGTGGTGCCCAGAACTGGACACAGTACTCCGGGTGAGGTCTGACCAGAGCAGAATACAGTGGTACTATTACTTCCCTTGATCTGGACGCTATACTCCTATTGATGCAGCCCAGAATTGCATTGGCTTTTTTAGCTGCTGCATCACACTGTTGACTCATGTCAAGTTTGTGGTCTACCAGGACTCCTAGATCCTTTTCACATGTACTGCTCTCAAGCCAGGTGTCTCCCATCCTGTATTTGTGCCTTTCATATTTTTTTTGCCCAAGTGTAGTACTTTACATTTCTCCTTGTTAAAATTCATCTTGTTTGCTTTGGCCCAGTTGTCTAATCTGTTAAGGTCATTCTGAAGTGTGATTCTGTCCTCTGGGGTATTAGCCACCCCTCCCAATTTGGTGTCATCTGCAAACTTGCTCAGCATGCAACTTGCACGCCACCACAATCACAGAGCGGTGCAAGATTCCAGGGGTTCCAGCCACTTACTCAGGGTTTGGTTTCCTCGGAATGAAACTGTGGTGTCTTTATGATATATGCTATATTTACACATATCTACAACCTGAACCTATGATGGGGGGGCTCACAGCATAAGGCCTTGCTTCTCCCATGGCCTCAGCCTTGGATTCAAGCAGAAATCAAGCATGTCTCTCCCTCTCAGGCTTCTGCCTGCAGCCTGCTTTCACCCCAGCTCCTTCTAAGTACCAGTCAGTTGAGGGAGAGAGTCCCACTCATTGCCCTCTGACGCAGAGCCACTTCCTTTGTCATGCTAACAACCCATACTTAGGGGGCCATTACCAAGAAGCTGGCCTGGCCATTCCAACAAATGAATCCTTGCTAGTTCCAGGAATTAGAAGGGACTCAGGCGTACAGCTTAACGCACACACAGACCCCAGCAACTCACTACAATATTGTGAGGCTTAGCTATCTTATTGGGCTGGTTTGACATTTAGAAAACAACATGTCATCCGTCTTTGAGAGAGAAAATGCTTTGAGCAGGCAACAAAGAAAAAGTTAGCATAGCAAAGAATGCTAAAACAACAAACACATCAAAGCCTTTCCTGAATGGGTGTGCGGGGAGGGAGAGAGAGATTATTCTGGGGGGAGTGGAGCACCCAGGTAGCTTTTACGACAGAATTAAAGCTGGTTTACTTTGGGGTAAGGACCATAGCTCAGTAGTAGAGCATCTGCTTTGCATGCAGAAGTAGCAGGTTCAATCCCCAGTATTTCCAGGTGGGACTGGAAGTGCCTCCTGTCTGAAAACTTGTAGGGTCACCACCAGTCAGTGTGGACAATTCTGAGCTATACTAGTTTGACTCAGTATAAAGCAGCTTCCTATGACCCCATACGAGCCCACCTGCCAAAGAGCGATCCAGCAGTAAATCACACTGTTCAGAGCTGGAGTTAGCAATGAGCAAAAGCACATATTTGCATAACTTGGCTGAGTGTCAGGCCTAATGAGCACAGTGGCTCATCTCCAATAGGTCCCCATGAAAGTCCCCTCCTCCCGACTGCTGTTGATAAGTTTCCTTCTCACCAGGGCTTAACCCAAGCAATCAGATACTGCGTCCGCGTGGAGCTTATCACTGCTCTGCCCTTTTCATGCCTCTTCTGGTTCTGGGAGACAAGGGGGAGAGGGGAGTTTGTTGCAGCAGCAGGGGGAGACACTCATGACTCTTCACCGGCCTGTCTCATCTCTGCCTCTGGGCCTCCCTCCCTGCCTACTCAGGAATCAAAAGTTTTGTGTCTCTTTTGTCGGAATTGATTACTTTTTGGTGCATTCTGCAGAACTGGCTTGTGCCTCTGATTCTGGACTTCTCTCTGCCACAGACTCTCCCAGCTCACTAAACCCTGTTAGCTCTTCAGTTTTTGACACCTCATCTTCCCAGTCTTCTCTCTCTCTTTTCCCTCTGATCATCATCCCACCACCACTCCCTGGGCTCTAAGCCTTTTTCCCTTGGTGGTTCCTCCCACAATTCCTCTGCATCCACCACATAAAGAATTCAACCTGACCAGGTAATAGTAATAAAAACTATGCACACCAACCACACTTCAGTGTCCTTTTGTGTGCTGGCTCTACCATTCACTTCCAACCTTCAGGGTCATGAAAGGAGGGCTGGCTCTACCACTCACTTCCAACCTTCAGGGTCATGAGAGGAGGGCTGCTACACACAGGAATGTTGTCAGAAGTCCTCAGGTGCAAGCCCTTGGCCTCCTGCACACCTATGCATGGTCAGGCAACGCGCCCAAAGAGGACTGCTCTGTTTCTCTTTAAGCTTGATTGTGTGAAAGTTTCATTCAAAGCTGTTATGCTGAAGGAGAAGAGCCTTAAACTGCTGTGTTTGATATAGCGATCATAAAGTTCCTGATCTGAAGATGGTCTCTGGTCATGCTTGTTTTTCCCTCTTGAACCCAGCACTTTGGCATTGCAAGATGCACCATCCCTAAATCCTCCTCCTACAGACTTTGCCAACTCAAGGGCCATATTCCCTTTCTAGGCAACCTTCTGAGGGCCACATGCCTGTGGTGGGCAGAAGCAAAAGTGACTCACTCACACACCCCCTCTCTATCCTCTATGAAGGTGTTATCAGAGTTCAAGGCAAAAATAATCAAAGAGGGTGTGGCCTAGGGTATGTGTGGGAGTGGGCTGGAGAGAGGGGGAGTGGCCTGGGAAGAGTTTCAAGAGCCATAGAGAGGGCTGCAAGGACACATACAGCATATCAAATAATTCGGGAAAGACTGTCCTTCTGAATGCACCTTAACTCTGCTTTTTCAAGAATTGAGTGGTCATTTTAACCAGTGCTGACAAATGCTGCCTTGCCAATACAGTATAAGAATGAGTTCAAGGGCCTGCAATAGGTGTGGTGCATCAGACATGAAATAAAGAAACAGCAGCAGACAAATATTTCCGGCACACATACTTTCTATTCTGTTGTAAAAAAAGAAAGAAAGAAAGAAATGTATCCCTATACGAATGAAAGTGTTTTTGTTCAAAACATCTAAGCTTTTTAGCACTGCTTTCCTGTAAAGCAAAAAGGAAATGTCTAACGTTAAAATTACAACTTCTGTTACACTGTGTATGGAGGTTTTATTTCCGTTTGAATGACTTCAATTAGAATGAGTGTGTTCTGAGTATCTGATGGCAAGCCTGGGAAATATGTATATAAGGTTATGTGTTTGGAGAAGGCTGCGTCAAGCGAAAAGCCTATAATTGCTCATCAGTGCTCTATAGCTGAGTAAGTTATCTGGCACGGTAGCTGTACCAGGAAATAGCAATCATACGATTCCTGCTCTGTATGTGGAGCTGGAAGATTTCCGAAGTCAGTTGTAATGTTCGTGAACGATGCGAGCTCAGCGGTTCATAGGGAGGACATCTTACTCACAATTTTGCCATTTTGGATGTGCCAGCATGTCCCGCTTGTCAAAATCAGGCTGCGGCTGTGGGTGTCTGTACTGGAAGTCAACGATTTGGTAGACTATGGGAGCAAAATTGCTGATGGGGGCAGGGAGAGTTAAGGGTTGGGTGCTTGCTGAAGTGCAGCATGCGGAACCGGCAAGGACACAAGGCTAGACTCCTGTGTATCATGTCTGACCAAGCTAGAGACTTTAACATTGCTAACCAATCATAGAGGCCAATTCTGGACCATGCTATTCCCTTTTCTGCCTGTAGGCTGGGTGGCCTAAGCTAAGTTCATAATACTAGTTCAGGTATTATGCTTTCCTTGCCTCGGGCTGGTGTCTCTAGCAATGATTGTGCAGCGGGCCGGAGGGCGGGGAAGCACACGCCCGTACGCGCGCACACACACTATTTCCGGTGCACAGCCGGGTCAGAGGAGGCCCGTGCACATGCGCACAAGCTATTTCCAGTGCTCCTCCGACCCGGAAGTGGGTTCCCGCGCCAATGCCATGCCGGTAATAGCGGGCAGTGGGTGGCAGCGGGGGTTGCTGCGGGCCAGATAAACGAGTCCCTCAGGCCTTATCCGGCCCCCTGGCCGTAGGTTGGTGACCCATGTGCTAGTTCATCCCTTGACTCCAGGGAATCCTCAGACTTCCTGTATGGAAACAATGGCTTGTTTGGGAACAGTGGCGAAGAATTCTCAGCACAAATTCTTTGGTGGGAAAACAAGGCATTTAAACTGCTGTAAATCCACTATATATTCACGATGTAAATAGGTTCTTCACTGAGTTTATAGGAAATCATGTTGATAATGATAATCTGAAAACAACAATTATAATTATTTACTGACTGTGGTCCAGAAAAAAAACTTATTTATTGCAAATTAATAAACTCTCCCCCTTTTTTTACCTGTCTTGCTCCAGGTATATGAATAGAAAGTGAAGGTTTTTTTGATTTTTTTAAAAATCCACCTCTCTTTTAAAAGATAAATTACATATGTAGAAAATATTACCCAGTCAATTCTAATGAAATAATGAATTTTAATATACATATGTGCATATATATCTGGGCATGTTGTTTGGGGGAGGGGGGAAAACCCACATTCACAACCGAGTTGATATGGTAGCTTAAAACATGAAAAGTTGTGAGTTTGTATGATCTAGGGTTGCCATATTTCTAGAAGTAAAATTCAGAAGACAAGAAATTCCAGACATATTGCAACCCTAGTACAATCACGATCCTAAATCCCACAGGGAGCCTATTTATGAAGCGAGCTGGCTCCCTTCTGGCTAGACCTTTCTCCTAGGTCTTCCACCCAAGCCAGAGGGTGTGCATGGCCAATGAGCATCCAACTGAGGGGCAGGGCTAGTGAATGTGTCCCCACTTCTCTTCCTCAGACAATTGTAGCGGCATCAGAATGCCTGAAAAGTACCTGTATGTGTTTCCTGTTTTTGTGTTTCAATGAAGCGCTGAGCATCCTCATGCAGAGTTGCACTCCTGTCCTGCTTGCAGGTCACTGTGAGAACAGAATTCTGGATCTTTAGCCGGATCCAGCAAGGCTCTTTGTAAGCTCTTGTTTTGGGGCCCATGCATCTCCACCCACTGCGGATGTTAACTTCAGCCCAGTCTCAATGCAGATAACCATGAACACAGGGCAAACTTGCTTATTTGCATTTCACTTTCCTCGGGTTATTGAAGGTGCAAAGCTAAAACTTACCTGCCCACCATATTCCACAGACCCTCCAGTGTCCCTATTTTCCAGGGACAGTCATGGATTTACAGTAGCATTCCTAGTTCTTGTTTCGATCCCAGAATGTCCCGCTTTTCCTTAGGATGTCTCTGTTTTCATCAGAGAAATCTTGGAGGGTATGGAGCCGTGAGACTTCCATGCCAAGGAGATAAGTAACTATACAGTGGTACCTCGACTTACAAAGATGATCCGTTCCGCGGCCGTCTTCGTAAGTCGAAGTCTTCGGTTCTCAAAGCGCCCGTTCTGCGCATGCGCAAAGCGCGATTTCGCACTTCTGTGCATGCGCCGACCGTGTGCGCTGCTTCTGCGCAAGTGCAGAACGCGCAGGCAGGGCGCGTGCGGCGAAAAGACCTCCGGGGTTGTCGACTTCGGAAGTTGAAACCTTCAGAAGTCGAGTCGTTCGGTACCACTGTATAACCTTTAGAAGACATCTGAAGGCAGCCCTGTTTAGGGAAGTTTTTTTAAAAAAATTTTTTTAATGTTTTATATGTTTTTATATATGTTGGAAGCAGCCCAGAGTGGCTGGGGCAATTGTGATGATGATGATGATGATGGAACAGGACTTCCCTATTTTCATCAGAGAAATGTTGGAGGGTATGTATTCCACTGTCTAACTTCTTACAGTTAGGATGCATCCTATCATAGCCAACATAACAGCTGCCATCATATCATTTTCACACATTACTTCTACCTTCTGGGCCCTAGTAATACATTGATTTCTTCCTTATTTCTTTTTGGAAACGGTATATCCAGGCATGTTCCTGGATCCAACCCTTTCATTGGAGATGCAGAATTATGTGAGGACAGTGGCTAGGTGTGCCTTTTACCAGCTTTAGTTGGTGAGACAGCTACCGCCATTCCTGGATCAGGATTGTTTGACCCCCGGTTGTCCATGGATTAGAAATCTCACAGTTGAGTTCCTGCAATGTACTGTGTGCAAACATTCTGTTTTCAGGATTTGCACTGGCTGTGAATCTGCTACCGGGCTAAGTTCAGGGTGTCAATACTAACTTATAAGGCTCTCTGTACAACTCTGGACTAGGTTAAGTGAGAGACTACCTTATCTCTTATACATCCAGTAGATAGCTGCAGTCTGCAGGAGAGTATCGCCTGCAGGTTTCAAAGATCTCAGAATCCCACCTTGCAGTAACTCAGAGCAGGGCCTTCACTGTGGCTGCCCCTGATCTATGGAATAGCATTCCTGTCAGCAGGTGCCCACTAGCTGCATTTTACGAAAACAACTGAAGGCATTTTTTTCCTGACAGGTGTTCCAAGCTGGATAAATAGGTATTTTCCATGAGGGCCTGTTTTGTATGGTTTTGCACTGGCTGTTTTTGTGTTTCTAGCTGTTTTCAATTATCTTTAGTGTACATTGAGACAGGTGTTTAGAAGGCTGTTAATAAATCGACAATGATGACGACGATGAAAGATTATTCCCTTTCAGCCTTTCTTAATATGTCTTATTTCAGAAAATCCCTCCATTGTCTTTGGTTCTTCATATCTTACCTTTTCCATAAACGCAAGTGTGCTGCAAGTCCTCCAACATTTCAGATAGCAGGAATACTCCGCCATTCCTTACCTTGAGTTCTCATCATTCCAATGATAACTGCCTGAGCAATCCTCCTCCACTCTCTCTCGTGAAGACCACCTCTTTTCTGCCGGTATTAACTTACAGTACTGCGCAGACTCCCAAAGCAGATGTGTAAGTAAAAAGACCAGCCAGCTTACTCTCACAATTCATCTGGTGGTTACAGAAAGCTTCATTTCAAACACATTCAGCAACCTTCAGTATCTGGGGCTGGGTGAAAGGTAATCCATAAACTGACATTTCTGCGTGTATGCGTGTGTATTTGATTGTGAGGCCCTTATATAGCGCATGCGCACTAGAATACGAAATATTTCTGCCCTTGCCCCCCCCCAACAGACTTTTGACGTGTAGAGAACAAGGCCAGTGTGCAGGGCGATGGGGGTGGAAAGACGCCTGTAGCGCATCTCAATAATTTTGAAACGCACCCTCAACTTCTTAAAAAACAAAGGATGGTCAGTACTGGAGCTGTGACTGACCAGGGATCATTGCCAGAAAGCACAGATTGCCCGTGTGAATTAGGGACAGTGGTCGCTTATGACAGGACACATACCATGTATTTAAAACACATGACTCCCAATTCTGGGCACTGTAGTTTACCTCTTTCAGAGATACAATTCCCAGCACCCTTAAGAAACTACTGTTCCCAGGAAATCATATGATTTAACTGTAACATGAGCACACTGCAGAAAACAGATTCTGTTAAACTCTCTCTCTCTCTCTCTCTCTCTCTCTCTCTCTCTCTCTCTCTCTCTCTCTGTGTGTGTGTGTGTGTGTGAGAGAGAGAGAGAGAGAGAGAGAAAGAGAGAGAGAAAGAGAGAGAGAAAGAGAGAGAGCACAGGAGGCCTCACAATCTACAGGAGTTGGGTTTTCGGTTCAGGAAGCACCTTTCTAAAATAGGCAGCAGTGGTAGTTTAAATTTCTGCTTACAAATGGGGAATGAGTGCTACCTAGTGAATTTATGTTGGGGCCGAGATTTTCATAGCTACTGTACTGCATGATCTCTGCAAGCCTGCTTTCACGCATAACTTTTAGGCAGGCCTTGATACAACAGGGTGGATTTCAAATTATTCCAAATTAACATATAGAATTCTCAATTACGGTAGCTCTACTCAACTCAATAGAGGTTTACACACCAGGAATCAGCATGAGTAAAAGGAGAACAAAAAGCAAAGGTAGCTATTCTAGCCAGTAAGAAACATTCTAAAAGGTAGGGCAATACCTTTCTGAGGCCAACCATAATGAGAGAATGAGCGGGAAAATGGCAAATCCAATGTAAACCAGTGTAAAGTGACACTTGTTGGAGCAAAAAAAAAGTTTAATAACACATACATACTCATAAGATGTCAATCCAGCGTGTGCCGGCCATGAAAAAGGCAAATTCCATGCCAGGTATTATTAGAGAAGGAACTGAAAATTAAAGTGCCAATATCATAATGCCATTATACAAATCGACGGTGGGCTGCATTTGAGTACTGTGTACAGTTATGGTCACGTCACCTCAAAAAGGATATTGTAGGTTGGAAAAGGTTCAGAAAAGGGCTACCAAAATATATATATTGCAGCTGTTATTTGTCTCCATCCTGAGATGAAAGATACAGATTCCTTGATAGGTGGAAAACACAAATGAGAGGGGAACTAGTTGGATGTTGTTGTTAAAATTTCCATGCCGCCCGCCATCATTTCAGGTGATAGACTTAAGTAATAATATAAATAGTATGGCATGTTCAGTGACCTGGGTGGTCCTTTTGAGTCGATGTAATTGTCACTTAGCTCCAGACTTGCCACTTGGCAAATGGAAGGGCTCCTTCTTTTTCTAGAGGAATCTAGCCGAGGCTCCCCACTGGAAGAAGCGCGGAGCCCATTTTTTTCAGATTCCCCCTGCAGGCCACAGAGCCACTGCCCCCCCCCCTGTGCCAGAGAGGGTCCCCCAGCCCTTTGAAGCAGCTGTTGTGAGGCCACAGGGTAGTGGAGGCACCAACCAAAAAAATTAAATTAAAACAAACCCCCAAAGCTGTCCCATTCCTCCAGCACAAGCAGAACTCTGCTCATTGCAAGTCTAGAGCCAGCAACTGAGCTAACTCTCCTCAAAATATAGCTTCTATTTCAGAGATTTCACATATTCCCAGCCCTCAAACTGCTGTGCCTCAGCCTCCTGCTGCTGTGGTGTTTTGTGACACGCGGCGCTATGAGTGTCAAGTGTGCAGAAAGGTCAGGGAGGGAGGTGGCGGTGCGTTCTGTTTCCACCCACATTTCGTGAGTTCGCTTCCATCCTTTGGGGCGGGCGTTTTCAGGTGTCCCGCTTCCGAAGGAACCTTTGCAACAAACCACCCGTGTGCTGAGCTACAGCGGATAACTCGTGCGTTGCAAAGGATTCTGGGGCATATCCTGGCATTCCCCCTTGGTTCACAACAACACCTGGCAGCTTTGGGCTGAGTGGACCCCCTCCATTTTTAGAAGGAGGAGGAGGAGGAAGAGGAGGAGAAGAAATATTCCAACCCAGCATTCAGAGCATCATTGGCTTGCTGGGCTAAGCTGCCAAGTCAGTTTCCCACAATGCAGCTGGCTTACCTTTGCTCTGGGGCATTGTGGGAAATTCAGCTGTTGGCTATACTCAGAGACCTTGGGATGCTGCCAGATAAGTCCAAAGGGTCCCACAGACCGAGGAAGAGGCCTACAAGGATTCAGTTGGCCTAAGTCCCCCTCAGACCTGGAACCGACCCCAAACCTACCTAGTAGGCCTCACCCCACATTGCCTATCTGTGAATTGAGAGTATACCCTTCAACTCCGACTACGTGTTGTGGGGAAGGCGGACAGTGACGGATTATGTTTTTAAAAGCCAGGTAGGTTTAAATACCATTGATTTTCTCAACAAGAAATTCCCTCACAAACTCCAGTGCTCTTAGGAACATGGCTTGAAAACCACTGCTTTGAGGAAACCATGGGGTATTTGTGTAGCTTTAAAGTGGGGGGGGGGGTCAAGGTGGCCAGAAAGTAAGGTTCCTCATTTCCTTTGTGGCATTCCCCCTGCATTTTGCTTTACAGGATTAAAGTGCTCCCTTTCCTGCCTCTGAATTTCACATCTCGCTTGATTCTTTTGAATATGTAGGAAATACGAGTGCGGCCAGGCTTCTCTTCCCCATTCTGTGGGGTGTGTGAAAGCGCACAATTGGTGCAGGATTGTTCATATAATCATACACATTAATATAAGCAAGGATAAGAGGTCCCTGCCCCAAAGGAGCTTACAATCTGTATTCACTCAGGATAACATCCAGAGTTTCTTTTTTTACAGGGCAGTCTCATGTACGCCTTCTCAAAAATTCAGTGCATCACTCACTCCTGGGAAATGTGAGTGTAGGATTGCAGCCTAAATAATCCAAACATTGTGCGATATACCTATGTTTTTCACCCTCCTAATCTGGATTGAGATCACAGTACAGTAGTCACATTTTCAACAGAAAGCATTTTTATAAGTTGGTCCACAGTGTTCACCAGTAACTGAGAACTGTTATTATAAAAGCCACAACCTTATTTCTGGTGTTCAGAACATTACTGAAGTAATTTCTTTGTAAATTTGGTACTATGTTGTTCAGAACGGCGTAGTTTTCTTTCTTAATTTCCCCCCGGCTTTCAGAAAACCAAAGCAGCTTAGGAAAACATTCAAAATGCTGAGCATACACACATAAGCGAAATATTTTAATGTCAGTTCATATTCATAAAAGTTACATTGTTTACATAGGGTTCATTTGTATATAATAAAATTTCATTTGGATGAAAAGGGATTATTTTTTTCCTTCTTCTTTTTTGGCAAGCCTGTTAAACAAATTAACATATGCTTTGGATGTACAGCTTAAGAGGAATATAGTTATCCAAAAATCTTTTGCAAGAGAGGTTGCCTTTGAACAATTTCAAGGCCTTTGTTTCTGAAGTAGTAATAGCATTTTAACCTTCGTAGCTGAAATTCAGCTATGGGTTGAATGGCGCACAGATCAGGTCTTCTATTATTATTATTTTTAAAATTGTGAAGTGAATTTCCTCATTGCATAGTGAACATGTAAACTTATTAGGGATCGTTAGGTTAACACCGCTAATGGTGTTATATACTGTATTATTGTTAGCCTTCCTAAAATGATGGATAAAATAATGTAGCAGGAGGGTAAAAATCCATTAGCCATTGCCACCTTAAATATTGGCAAGGAATGAGGGTGTATTCCCCATCCACAACTCTCTCTGGCTGCTAGAAAATCTTGCTGGCTCCAAAATTTGGGAGGAAGAATTACACTCCTATATCAAATGTTTTTTAAGCCATTGGAGAACAATCCGGCCAAATTAATCATTCTACAGTCCCATAGATTTCATTGGCAGAAATGTAAGCTGAAAGTTGGCTGGATCATGCCCATAATTCATGGTGGATATTCATTATGTCAGTTGTGAAGAAGAAAATGGGAGAATAAAATGAAAAGCAGGAAAAAATTCCAAGGAAGTCATTTTACATTGTGCAACATCCTTCGTTTGCTATCTAAAATGGTTCCCCCGCCCTTTGTTTTGGTGGGAGGGAAATGTACTGTCACACCATTTTTGTTAAATTAAATTAATTTCAACAGTTATGTCTGTGTTAACTAGGTTTGCATCAAGTAAAATATTTATTAATGAAACTACTGTACAAGAAACATCAAAGCGAAATGCATCATACAGAAAAAGTACACTCTAGGTGACAGATGAAAAAGTGCATGCAGATTGCTTTAATTTTATTTATTTTTAAGTCAGAAAACAGAATACTAATCTTGATCCCTATGGTCTTGAATTGGTGAGAATTTTCTTCTCTGAATTTACAAAATGCCATTGAACATATATGACGAATACACATTGGCAAGCAAGATGAATGAATTTCAATTTTTGGATTTTTTTTTTTTACAGGTATTTTTGCTTGACAATTGTGAGTTCTTTTAAATATTGTGTTTGTTTGTTTTTTTAAAAGGAAGAATCTTCTCATATTGGACTGGGTGGTACTGCCAGGTTGCTCTGATGCCATACACAGCCTTCAGGTTTTTAGTTAGACACCGTCAAATAACATATGTTGTGTTAACATTCAGGAAATGACATTGAGTCTATTTTTAAAAAAATTATTTTTGGCTCAATAAATTTTAAATGTATGGTTTATCATAACCTAATATTGTCTTTGTCTTCACTGCAGTGGATATCCGATCAAACTTTCCCCTTCTTTTAATACTTTAGGGAATTTTCAAACGTCGGGATGTTTGGCTGTAATGCCCCAAGATTTGTTCTCCCTGAAAGAAATCATAGTGACAATTTATTAAACTACAGAGCAACCTGGCTTTTAGGGGTCTGTACTTTTAGATTGTGCTCAATATACCTAGCAACTAAATTGTGATGCATTTCATCATCATTATTTGTTATATTTTTCATGCAATTACTTCCGCTTCTAAAGTGCCTGGGGTTGGGGGTTTGGTTTATATATATATATTACTTTTAAAAGAACATGGTCAACCTGACCCTAAACACAAAAGGCCACAATCCAGTAAGAGTTGCTTGTGATTTACAACACAATCCTATACACATTAACTCAAAAGTAAGCCCCGTTGAGTTTAGTGGGGCTTACTGCCAAGTAAGTGGGTACTGTATAGGAACGCAGCCTAAGTCCCACTAAATGCAATGGCATCCATTGATTTCAATAGTACAGTACTTGGTTTTCACTAACATTTCGGATTGTACCCCACAATAGCTTAGAAGTAGGTCCCACTGGTTTTCAATGAAACATAAACTTCCAAGCAACTGACCCAATCCACTTATAGTTAGTTGCATTTGCTTTCAATGGGACTTGACATAGGCTAGTTGCAACTACTTTATCCAATTCATTTCAATTGGATTTAAGCACAACTAATGTTCATTGCATCAAAGCCATTGTGTTTAGCATTGCAGCCTAAGACAGGGTTATAATATCAAATCAGTGGGGCATTACTTTACTTTTTTAAATTAAAAATAAAAACCTCTGAAATTTCATCATGGATATGTACTATGAAGCAAAAACTTAAAAATAAATCCTGTTTTAATATAGCACTAAGATTCCCTTTACTGTGTCCACCATCACACACTCACACATACACTAAAAGCAACACAACACACTGCCATGGGTAAGACTCCATTTTAAAAAAAAGAGATGAAGACAAAAATTGATGGTAAATAAAACTCCTTCAATTCAAAATGGTTTATTCACACAAATTTAATAGGATATATCACAATTGTTTGGTCCATAAATATTTAGGGGAAATAGTTTCTATACAATGCATTTCTCAATAAAACAAAGAAACATGGACAAGTTTGCTAGACCACTTAACTGTACTAGAAACACGAAGCTCAATATATAAGATTATTGAATTTATCAACTATATCCGAAAGAGTGCACAACTGCTTTCTATGACATGTTTGTCCCCTCTACCAGGATATACACCATAAAAAGAGTTTCAGAAATAAGAGGTAAAACAGTACAAAACTAGTGAGGTGTCAAAAGGGCTTAAAACAGTTAATTTAACAAACAACACATATATATCCTGATTTTCCCCCCACAAGCTTACTCCCAAGTTATCGCATAAGGCACATTGTAGAACTGAGTTATAATTAGTCTACTTAATAAAGTAGATCTATAGTACCATATAGTTGTTCTGTCAAAGAACAAAATTTATAAGTATCAATATTTTTTTTTGTACCTGTAAAAGTGTATTAATAAAGATCTCAGCCTCTCCAAGGTTGTTTGGTCTGGTTAGTGGTAAATGCCCATAAGGTAAGAGAAACAGGAAACGTCCAAGGTTGGCACCTCAATCCTAAATGTATCAACTTGGAAGTAAATTCCACTCAAGTCATTTGAACTTACTTCCATCTAAACACGCTTTAGGTCAGCAAGCCTTAAGCGTTCTAGAAGATGATGACCACACTTGCTAAATATATAATGACAAAGACACATTTTCCTCTGTTACAGTGTTAACATCTCTTCCATTGTTTTCTTTTAAAAAATAAGCTACTTTTCTGTGCTAATTTTCTAAAAACCCTGAGCAAAAGTTACAATAATGCACTTTAATGTGGGCAGTGAAGTGTCAGTGTATGTATCCACGCGTTAGTAGAAAACAACAAAAAGAATTCCTTTTTTTAAATACCAAAAAATAAAATTTAAAATGAAAAAGTAGATTCGACTGAAGGGAGGTTTGGAGGAGGAGGAAGGGGTAAAATCCAAAGTACTTGTGCAAAAGTTATTCTTAACAATCCACCCAAACCAATATCTTCTTGGCGGATTTTGGTTTGGTTCTGGAGTGTCTCCCGTGTCTAATTAGGGGGTTACTCGAATAAAGGATACAAATGAACATTCACCACTGCCCAGACCATTCAGACTTTTAGCTTAAATTAAAAAATTTAAAAATAAAATAAAAACAAACACTTGCAAATGTAAACTAGGAAAGGTATTTCCAATTAGCAATGCATCCACAAGGCTTCTGAGTTTGGCAGCTTCAATCATTGCCAGCTTTAAATCCCTAGGGGTTCCCCCCACCCCAATGCATTTTCTCTTCTTCTACAATATTTTTTTAAGGGAAAAAGCTAGATTTAGCACAAAGCCCTTTAATTTAAATGGGTTCAGCATGCTTGGCTATGTAGCCAGTGTGTCTATCAATGTACATGGTAGTGTGTTTATTATATAAATACAAGTATACACACACATAGATAGAGAGATGAACTGACGATTTGTAGAGGGCACCATTTAGCAAAAGTTTGCCATGATTGGAAGCCATTGGAAGCCACAGAACAGAACTTAGTAACAACTAGCTGAAGTTCTGTTGATTTTTATGGGCCTTGTTTAACCAGGTCTTATGCATGTTTACTTAGAAGTAAGCTCCACGAAGTTCAAGTGGGCTGACTTCTAGGCAAGTATACAGCTGCCGTCTTACATTTGCTGGTTTGTGCCTTTTGAAGTTAATACATTAACATGGCAGACAGACACCATCTCATGGAAAAAAATCAGAAGGATGCTCAAAACAGCAATGAATACAAGATACTGGAATCAGCTCTTAAACGTCTTAAGAAATTATATTTTGCTTATTTCCATCTGTTACCTTAATAGTGGGTAGGAACACTTGAGCCAGAATTGTGTTTGTGATTTTGTAAAAGAAAAGCCAACAGCACCTCCTCCCTGATCTCAGGTATGTTCCAGCCAGCCCCATTAGGACTTAAAAGTGTTTCATGTATGCTGGATTTCAGGAGCAGGAGAAAAACCCAGCTCAGAAACGTTTCAATCTTCAATTGTTTAGCAACCATCCCCAAGCCTCTTAACCCAGAGCAATCTCATTCATTTCAATGGAACTAGCCCAAAGCAAGCATGTAGAGGACTTTAGCCCTTTTTATAATACCCAGGCTTGCTATGGAGAAATATTTTCCTCAAACTACCCAGATGATGCAAGCTCTATTCATTGGCCCTCCAATTTTAAACACTTTAGGAGTGATCCAGCCAAAGCTAAACCTAATGAAGACTCCTAGTAGTTCTATGGGAGACAGATTTAACTCTCTTGCTGAAATCAATGGAACCCAAAGTGTTTAGTTTGTGTGGAGTGTGCCAATTAATTGTTCCATTCTGAATCAATGAAATCTTGATCGGATATTTGTTTGTTCCGAACAGGGGTGCCAACTTGAATAAAATATTGGGGGGAGAGGGAGGTTAGCCCCACCCAGAATAATTGATCACATGCCACAGTGCGCACACACCATTTGAATGGCAATGCCCATCCATTTTTGGGGGGCGACTCCCTCAAATATTTTATGGGGGGCGAAGACACACACACCGCCCCCTAGGAGTTTGCTCATGTGGCTCTGAAGTAAATCCCACTATTTGAATTAGGATTATTCCCAAGTGTGCATAGAATCAGGGGGGCTGCATCTAAAATGGGAATTTTAGAAGAAAGTCAAGTTGGTGCTGTCTAAGCAGTAGGAACTTCACAGCTATGAAGTGCATTAACTCACCTGGGGTTTTCAACATACCAAAGAGTTGTATAATTGATCTGTGGAGTCTTTCTCACACAGACACAACTTCTGAAAACAAATTGTCACTTCCTTCTAGGGAAACTTTCTACAAATTCTTGATGAAAATGTGGTAGTGGGAAGTTGGATCTGGCCCTCAAGTCACTAGCTAGTGACCTGAGCTGGACCCAACCATCCGTCTAAGAAAGTCTCTAGGTCAGGAATAGGCAACCTAAGGCCCGTGGGCTGGATGCGGCCCAAATGCCTTCTCAATCCGGCCCTTGGGTGGTCCGGGAATCAGCGTGTTTTTACATGAGTAGAATGTGTCGTTTTATTTAAAATGCATCTCTGGGGTATTTGTGGGGCATCGGAATTCATTCATTATTATTTTTCAAAATATAGTCCAGCCCACCACATGGTCTGAGGGATGGTGGACTGGCCCACGGCTGAAAAAAGGTTGCTGACCCCTGCTCTAGGTATTCCCACCAGTGGGGAAGAGTTGATTTCATAGTTTATTGGATTTAGACTCCACCCTACCCAGGACACACTTTCCCCATCTGATTTCCTAACTCACCTACATTAGGCCTGATAATAACTCTGCAAACTTCAATTAAACAAAAAAACCTGCTGCTATGCATTAACAAAAATCTTACAAGGGTTTTGTCTGCATAGAAAATAAAAAGAAACAAAATTTAAATGTCCTGATCATAAAATAATAGCCAGCATTGGTGACTTAGATATGTATTTGGACACCAGCTCCCATCATCTGATGGTGGCTGATGCTGTCCCATCAATCTCTGGAGGGCATCACTTAATTTGCCCCTGCTACAAAATGAGGATTAGGAACCTAAAACTTAAAGTCGTTCCCATACAATCTTTCAATGGTGATATACTGGTGTTGATTGAAAATGGCCACAGTGTTTTATACTAAAAAAAACTGACTGGCCACAGAAGACTAGGCCAGAGTGAGGGTATATCTGACCTCCCGATGTTAAAAGCACAGACCATCTACAAGTCAAGGTGCAAATGGTGGTATTTGAAGGGTTGAGACCCATGTTTTGAAGGGTTGAGACCCATGTTTACTTGCAAATCAGCCCCACCTCCAGGATTCTTGATATCCCCATGTTTGAGGGGGAAGGCAGACCCAACTCTTTTACCATACCCCTATACCTGAGGCGAAGGGGGGGAGGGAATCATTATTCCAAGTAATATGGAGATGACCTCAGGGTGAAAGAACTCTCTGTGAGTAATGACTCTAGTACCTAGTCATCTGTCTGCACCCCAGTTTACATCCTATGCAGTAGCTCCTTTCCCCTTCTGCCTTTGGTGGCTCTCTTTGGACAGCACCATTAGTCAGCTGCCTGCTGGGTTGGCAAGTCAGCACACACCACCACTCTGGTACAACTGGCAAATGAGTTGGAAAAGTGAGCCACCATGGACCAACGAGGAAAGAGGAGAGTATCTGACATAAGGTCTGCAGTCACACATGTCATCGTGGCTTGCAAACTGTTAAAAGGTATATACTCCTGACATCCATTTTAATCTGCACTTTTGTAAATGAGTCGGATTTAGAGCAGAAGTTGTTGAACCCCAACTCCCATCACAGGTTCCCTATCTCCAATTCAGAGGCAGCTTTTAAGGCCACAAGTTGGACCACGTGCATACCATACATTGAAAGCACATTTATACCACTGTAACAGTCACGGTTCTCCGCCACCGCAAGAAACCTGGGAACTGTAATCTACCTCTCACAGAGCTACAGTTCCCAGCACCTTTAATGAATTACAATCTCCAGGGTTCCCTGGGGAAAGGCATGTGCTTTAAATGGACAGTGTGACCTATCCTCATTTACATAGGATTATGTTCAGCTGATGTCAATGGGAGGCCTAGCCCTGTTATGTGGCAGAAGGGGACAACTGCCTCAGGTGCCAGATTTGGGGGTGCTAAATTTGTGGCAGCTTTGAGACTTTCTTTCTCAGGCACCAAAATACCTCGACCTTCTTTGACCAACAGGAATTTCTTACATGTATATATGTTCTTTAAGAATAAGTTTGAGAATAACAATCCATGCCTTTTTTTGTAATAACACAATTTTCTGACTTCCATGGTAACCGTTCACCCACCCCCATAAAATAAAATAAAATCTGGAAATAAGGAACATACAATTTTAAGAGGCACTTAATAGAATGATTCAATAGTTTCCCTTTAATTAGGCAGTGGTTTAAAAAAAAATTCCAAAGACAATTTAGAGACAAAGAATACGTAGTTGTAGAACAGAAGTCTATTACTGCAAACTCATTTACCAAGTGGCTGCAGATGCTACTGACCAAGCTGGTTTTCCCCAAACATTTTGTGGGTTTGTTTTTTTCCAAAAAATAAAAAGTCTTGCAAATAATATTATTAATAATATAATTATTATAATAATGGAGAAAAAAGAAGAAGAAGAAGAAAGTAAGAATATTTCTCTTTTTTAAAAGTCAAATGTTAGAAAAGGTTTGTTAAGGTAGTTTGTGAGGGGCTTCCGGAATCGTGGCTGTCCAAGTTAGAGGTCACTGATGACACTACAGTGATAGTGGGATTGGTCAGGTCTGTTAAAGTGGTCGCAGTGCCGGGTGGAGTGAGAGCGCCGCTGTCTGCTGAGGGCGGGGCCGGAAGCGACGTGCCATCAGCTTTATCAACACCCCCATTCTCCTGCCGCAAAAGGTTCCTTCTGAATTTGGCTCGTGCGTTTTGGAACCAAACCTGCAAACCAATCCCAGTTGATTTCTTTACCAATGTTTGCCTTTTGATTTTGATGGTTTTCATAGAAATCATAGACTTGTAGGGTTGGAAGGGACCCCGAGGGTCATCTAATTCCAACCCCCTGCATTGCAGGATTCTCTTCATTTCTCTCTCTTTCGTAGAAGTTTAATGCATTTTAAGGGGTGTTTCGGTGGCCCTTTTATAATTATTATTGGCAAATCCTCTCTTCCAGGCTTTCCACCCATCAATTAACTCTCTTGATACCAACTTGTCTTTGGGGAAATGCCTTCAGGCCCCTGTGTGTTGTGGGTGATCCTAGGGCATGGTCTCTTCACGCACAGCACTACCCAAGCGGCTGTGGTGCCTTTGTTGCTTCATCTGATCTGAGAGCGCAGTGCTCAAATTACGTGTGTGTGTGTGTGTGTGTGTGTGTAAAGGGGGCCCTTGATGAAATCTACAATCCACACCTACTCATCCACCCACTTTTAAGCTTAGCTAAAAGCTCAGGCCTCCTGTATCATTTTTACATCGTAAAAATGTCCCTCAAAACACCAACACACAATACTTTCCTGCAACTGTGCATTGCAGAGAGAGTTTGATAGAGGCAGGCAAGCAACCTTTCAGAAAAGCTTGCTTGCCATTACTGACCTTCTCCCTAAGGAACCTATGATGTGTTCCTGCAAAGTCCCAGTTTCCCTGGGACACAGCTGGAAAACCACTGATCCACATCATAATTGGAGTCATTATTTTTTGGCTTAGATTTGTTCTGTTTATAATGCTAAGCCGAGATCTATAGCTGCTAATCCATGTCTTTCTCCAGGATACGGTGAAGCACTGTTAGAAACTGACCTGAGAAGTTCTGCTCAACTATTCATGCTAGAAGATCATTGCTTTGATAGGTATGTAACTTGCTTTAGCTCTTTTCTCATCTCTGCGACAATATCTGAGTTTACTACCCCAAACACAATTCTTAGGGTGGAATTCGGTGTCACATTATTGTGATTCTCCTGTCATCCCAAGCATTCCTGCTTGCCAGATGGAACTCCCCTCCCCTCTCCTCCCACCCCAAACCCCCCACAAACTGTTCTGGAGGTTCTCCAGAACTCATTGCGCGGGTTCACATTCGTGCAACTATTTAGTTGAATCCAGCCCTCAGTGTTTTATCCACCAAAGTGGTCCCATCAGTGCAAGGACTTCCACTTGCACAATGGTGCTTTCCCTCCTCTCCTACCCCCCCCCAACTCTCCCAAATTACTTCTGGGGGGTCTGAAGAACCCTCAGAACAGAGGAGAGGGGTGCAGGGAAGGGAATTAATTTTGTGCAAGTGGAAGTCCTTGTGCTAACTGGTTAACTTTTTTGGACACAACCCTAAAAGTTGCATTTGGGGTGGTTAACTTACACAGACATTTTAAAACATGAAGAAGAAATTCAAAGGGAAAGAAACTATCTCCCAATAATGAACTACTTTTCTTACACTCTTTGTATTCTGTTTCACTATCGGGTGAGTTACTGCTTTTGCTCAGACACTACTATCCCTTTGCATATACTTTGCTTAATTTTATTTAAATATCTTCCATTCATTGGTGGTGGTAGTTGATAGCTTCTACAAAGCTGGCTTACAAGATGTGATAAACTATGGGCAATTTAAAGGTGTGATTAATTTATTTTTTACAAATGGGGGAAAGCCGCCTTGAGTCTTATTATCATTCTTGCATGATTATCATTTCTTTTCACTGAGTTACTCAGTAGACAGACCTTAGATCTATCACATTCCCAAGAATAACCCAAAGTTGATCAATGGGAAACATTCCTAAGAAATGCTCAGTTTGTGGGAAAAGTCAGGTTAAAGGTGGATTTCCCCCCCTACATAATCAGCAAACCTGTGAGATTTATCTGTTGCTGGATTACACTACTATGGGCTTCAGGAGTAGCAGGGTCAAATGTTTGAATGCGCCCCAAGCAGAGTGAAAATTAGCATGTCAGGGAGAGGACCAGGCTAATACCTCCTCCCTGAAATGCTAGCTCTATATGTGGAGACAAGTTATTTTTTTCTGGAGGTACATTGAGGAAATCTATCCATAGCTGCCAAGTTTTCCCTTTTCTCGCGAGGAAGCCTATTCAGCATAAGGAAAAATCCCTTAAAAACAGGGATAACTTGGCAGCTATGTCTATCCCCTGCCCACATTCTAAAATAGTACAATCCAGCAACAGATGTGTCACATGGGGCTGCTGATTATGCATAGCAGCCCTCCATTCTGTTTAATAGGGAGGCCCCTTAACTGACAAAAAAAATGGGGAACTTCCATAATGAAAAATTACTACAGGGGGAAACAAAAGTTTGCACTCAGTGGCTTGACTGGATGCCCAAGGATTGTAACTTTCATTTGCCTTCAACAAAGCCTACTAGTTCCTGTTTTGGTTAAGAAGGACGCTACATGAAGGTCCTACCCTGGTGAGAACAGAAGATCTGCTCTTCTGAGGGCTGGATGCTCCTTCAGCGCTGGGAGGTGTTGGCCCTGGAGGGTAGCATCATGCTTCCCCTGAGCATTCCCTGGGTGCATTTGGATCTGAAGGTATACATGTTTAGCTCTGAACCCTCTGTATCTATGGAGGGACACAACTCAATGAAGCCTAGCACAAGGGCAATGGAAGGTGTTGTAAGTAAGGGATGTGCTATTTTGAAGTGGAGGGGGGGGAGTTTCATAATGGAAGGCTCTTACCTGCAGAACTCTCTTAGTTAGGCCTGTCTTCTGGGCAAGCTGCTTGAGGTCCTTGGCATCTGGGTTGTGGTTAATAGCAAAGTAGGACTTCATGGTGCGGAGCTGGTGGTGCTTGAAAGAAGTGCGCATGCGCTTGGTCTTCTGAGATGGGGGATAAGGCTGCTGGTCTCTGTCCAGGTGGTCTGCCTCGTTCTCATTGCAACCTGTTTGGAGAAGCCACAGAAAATGCCCAAAGAGTTGGGTAGAGATCCTACATGAACATCTCAAGCAAGCAGGCGCTATGGAGGGGAAGGGCCATAGCTCAGTGGCAGAGCATCTGTTTTCCATGCAGAAGGTTCCCGGTTCAAGCTCTGGCACTTCCAGGTAGGGCTGGGAAAAGACCCTTGCCTGAAACTCTGGACAGCTGCTGTTAGTCAGTGTAGACAATAATGAGGTATATGGGCCAATTGTCAGACTCAATATAAGGCAGCTTCCTATGTTCTTAAACCTTTTTAAAAAAAAATAAGGGAGAAGAGAAGGCTAATATATTTCCCCTAAGTATGGGATTACATGTTTACCAGGCCCATATAATACTGTGGTGTGTTACATTGACTGAATGCAGTATTATTCCTACCTTCTGCAAAGAGCACATCTATATGTCACGTCAAATAAGGTGGTACAGTATTGGACTACCACACTTCAGATAAAAGGTATGGGGAAGTGCATTTCTGAATGCTCTTGCCGGATTAAAATAGGAATAAAGGTGGTGCCTGAATATAATATACTAATGTATCCGAGAGAAATATTTAACATAGCATACTCTGCCACATTTCTCTGATGAAAATAGGGACATCCTATTTATTATTATTATTATTATTACCCCACCCATCTGACTGTATTGCCCCACCCACTCTGGGAGGCTTCCAACATATATAAAAACATAATGAAATGTTAAACATTAAAAAATTCCCTATACAGGGCTGCTTTTGGATGTCTTCTAAAGGTTGTATACTCATCTCCTTGGCTTAGGGGTCGCATAGATCCATACCCTCCAACATTTCTTCAATGAAAATAGGGACACCCTACAGTAGCCTCCAAGATATCTCTGATAAAAAAGGGTCTTCCTAAGGAAAAGTGGGACACTCCAGGATCAAATTAGAAACCAGGACGGCTTCTGTAAATCTGTGACTGTCTCTGGAAAATAGGGACACGTGGATGGCTGCATAGACCTCTCCCTGATGCATTAGCTTACAATATGCCGGGAAGTGTTTTGTTTTATTTTTAACATGGGGAAGCTTTAAGAAATATGACATGGGGGCCATTTTCATACCATGGACATAGCTAAGGGAGTGCAGGGGGGCAGCTGCCCCCTCCCAAATCAAGCAAACATATAAAAATACTTAACAAACTGACCAATTGCGTCACAGATAACTCGGTTCTGCCCCACCCCAACATAAAGCCTGTCCCCCTAAAATAAATCCTGGCTGTGCCCATGTTTCATACCGTGCATTTAAATCACCATGATACCACTTTAAACAGTCATGGCTTCCCCCAAAGAATTCTGGGAGCTATAGACCCCTATTCCCCACACATAACTGCAATTCACAGAGTAATTTATCGGACAGTCTCCATTCTCAGGGAATTATGGGAATTTCATTTCTGAGGAAACAGTCTCCCAAGAACTCTCAGCACCCTTGACAAACTACATCTCCCAGAATTCCTTGAGCGAAGCCATGGCTGTTTAAAGTGGTATCGTGGTGCTTTAAGTGTGTGGTGTGAAAGTGGCCAGGGAGAAAGACTCCACCAGCAAAATGCTGAGACAGAAGTGGTACAGTCCATAATTCTCCCATTTCATTTCACATTAAACCCCAGAATAGTAAGCGAAATCACTTGTGGGGGTAGGGGGAGAAGTGCTGTTTAGGCGGAAGTGCCAAAGGGTCCACCTTGGCCTTTTCCTGTTTTAAAACATTTATTATGTTCACTGCTTCCACATCTGTTAAGGGAGCTGGTGTTTTGAGAACAAGCCTGCCAGGTTTCACTCCTTTTGCATTATTATTTAAGAGAAGCCTCTTCCCCCGGGGGCGAGGAAGAGCTTTGCAGCGTGTTCCCAAGGAATTGTTTAAAATCTCCCTCATCATTTTGAACAGCAAAAGGGAGGAGAAATTCACTCACAGAAATTGGCCAACTGTGGCAAGAACTGAACATTGCGCAGCCCTCTCATGTGCGGGTGACATCCTGAAACCCACTTTCTCTACCTGGCACAGGAGGGGGCAATTTGCACCAGAGAAGGAGGAGGCCAAAAGTGACGGGAGCAATTAACCTCCCCACAACCACCGTCGCTACCCAGAAGCTTGCCCAACATTTCTCTGATTAAAATAGGGGCGTCCTATTCAAATAAATATTAAATAAATAATAGGGTTACTCCAGCACCAGCACAGAGGCTTAAACATGACCTCTGCCCTGTCTCTTCCTTTAGTTCTCTTAGATTCTCCTCCCCTTGGCCTCGGAAATGTAGGAGGTGTCAACAAGCACCCAGTTTCTCCTCTTCCATGCATGAGACTCTTAATCTCAAGGCTGTGAGTTTGAGCCCCCTGTTGGACAAAAGATTCCCACATTGCAGGGGTTTGGACTAGATGACCCTCGTGGTCCCTTCCAACTATGATTCTATGATTCCTTGCCTCCCAGAACTAGAGCAAAATCCAGGACTGGATCTTCCTCCCACCTGCACCTGCCTGCCATACGTGGGACTACAAGCATTGCAATACGAGAAGCATTTCCTGGATGGATGCTTACACAAGAGCTTTTGCTCTGCAACTCTGATAATGCATCTTGCTTGTCTGAGTGGAGGATGGAGGAGCTGTATGTGAGAGGAGCCACCACAAAAAAACCTGTGATTTGCGTGCGACTGGAATGTAGCCCTGCCAGAGTTGCACCCATTGCTTGGCACATGTTTGCCTCTGGCTGCACCCCCGCTGGGATATGCCTCCCCTCAAAAGTGGCAGATGAGGGAATGTGACCCTCAGGAGGGGTTCCCCATCCCTCTCACACACAAACATTGCCTGCACGCTTGAGCAGCAACTTCAAGAAACTGGCATGTAGACTCTCACATCCTGGGGCAGCTCAAGTTGGTACAGCATTAGACTCTTAATCTCAGCATTGTGGGTTCAAGCCCCATGTTGGGCAATAGATTCCTGCATTGCATGGGCTTGAATTAGATGACCCTTGTGGTCCCTTCCAACTCTACGTCTTTAAGATTGAAAATGTGGTTTTGTTTGTTTGTTTCGTGTACACGCAGTGAGCTGTGACTCCCGGCATGTGTGCATTCTAAGTAAAACAGCCTGCATCTCAGATTACCATGCATCCTAAACATATACTGACATGGTGGCAATAGGAATTCTGCAATGTGTAATGATGCTGTACACCAGGCATCCCCAAACTTCGGCCCTCCAGATGTTTTGGACTACAATTCCCATCTTTCCTGACCACTGGTCCTGTTAGCTAGGGATCATGGGAGTTGTAGGCCAAAACATCTGGAGGGCCGCAGTTTGGGGATGCCTGCTGTACACCAAGCCTGTGCAAGTTACAAGCCTGGATATCAAGTGCAGACTGGCTGCCATTAAGGGCAGCCTATCAGGAGCTGGGCACATATTTTTGTTTCACTGCCTTCCAGAGATTGGGGTGGGTGGGTGGGAGAGACCAGTAATCTTACTCAGTTTGACAGATCCCAGTTCTGTAAGCCTGGCCTACATGCATATTAAACCAGGTCAGATTACGAAGTGATGAAGAGTTGTTTTGTACTGTATAGGATTCTAGGGTGGAATTAACCCTGTAAGCAATTCACAATACAGCTGTGGCATCAAAAGTCCTTTGTGGGGTAAGAAACAGAGGTGAGTTGTTGGCTCATCCCTGCCACCACAACACTTAGGAAACTAGATCACACCAAGTCAGATCATTGGCACAGTATTACCTACACGAACGGAAGAAAGGTTGTTCAGGGTTTCAGGCATAAGAGTCTTTCCCAAGGCTGGTTCATACACAGCCACAGTATGTAGCACCTGCACAGAAGTAACCTTCTGATTGGTGGCTCCTCCCTGCCACATATGGAACACAAATATGTGCCACAAGGTCCACATACACCCACAAGCCTCATTCACCCTTGCCCATCCCCTTGCCCATCCTTTTCCTGACAGCAGTTGGCCTGATGGGTCAATCCTACACACACATGCATGGATTCTCTCTCACCATATGCTCCCATGCGCCCATCCCTGATAGTCTAGTGCAGAGCTTTCCAAAGTGTGTCACGCGAACGCTCCCCATGCTCCTCCCAGGGCTGGAAAGGGGTTAGTTTAACCTCCGGTTTGCTAGCAAAACTGAATTCCCATGTCACGAAATGATGTATGTCTAAAAGGTGTGTCACCCACATGAAAAGTTTGTACAGTCTATTGACTAGGATTAGTCACTTTCGCAGCTCTGACTCAAAGAGGACTCTTTGAAGAAGGGGCGCGACTCCGTGGCAGCATATGTGATTTGCGTAAGAAACATCTCCGGCGCTGGAGGTGCTTCCAGATGGGTGTTTATTCTGGGGAATGGGCTCTCCTTATGCACATACCTTTCTTTCCTTTTTTGCAAGGTCCACGCAAAATTATTGTCATTAAAAACACATACCTTTCTTTCCTTTTTTGCAAGGTCCACGCAAAATTATTGTCATTAAAAATTACCAGCCTGTTTTTTCTTCTTCTCATTTTAATCCAGATTTACACTTCCCAAGGGAAACTTGCAATATCTCAGCAATACATTTACAGTATTAAGTCCCCATCTCGAAGCACCTGCAGTCTGGATTCACAAATGAATAGGTGGTACGGTAGTACTAGAGAAAAAGGCCAGTGTGGAAGCTCCTGCTTCAGTTTCCAGCACTGATAAAACAGGAAGAAGAATAAACTAGTGACACAGAAGGCTCCTCCACACATCCTCTTGTTCTGCTGCTTTCCCCAGGAAGCCCACTCCTTACTGATGAATTGGAGCAAACGTCAATATGTACAGAGATTGATGTTTGCTCCGATTCAGCGGTAAAGAGTAGGCTTCTCCAGGAATAGCAGCAGGGGAAACAGAAAACTGTTCAGTTTTCTAGGCATAGGACAAGCAAAGTGGATGAACCCAGGGCGTCTGAGAAATTTGGTTGTGCACTAACAGCACAAATCTGTGCATGTATACCCAGAAGTAGACTCAACTGAGTTCAGTGAGACTTAACTCCCAGGTAAGTGTGCATGAACTGCAGCCCCAAACTGATACATATATTAATTAGAAACCATGGAAAAACTGACTGCAAAGAGATAGCATTGTCAACTTTAAAGTAACATAACGGTTCTTAAACTTTGTACTGGAGATCACTATATTCCAGCTTGCTTTCTCTCTGTGGACCACCTTCTGTGTGAAGGTGCGACAAAGGTCACCTTTCCTCAGTTGCTTACAGCTACCAAACCCTGTATACACACACACACACACACACTTTCCCAGTGTACTGCTGAAGAAGCAAACGGTTTCAAGTTTAGATTTTTTTCAATTAAAAAGTGGCTTGCCTCTTCATGTAGTGAAAGCTTCTTTAAAAGCTCTGGCTCTTCTGTATTTTCTTTTAAGCAATTTTTTCATGGTCTCGGGGATTATTTGAATGCATGGGGCACTTAAACCAGCCTTTCACAGTGGCGCTGAGAAAAGCAGCTTTAAAATGCTGCATGTTCTTTTTTTTTCCTTTTGGAAGGAGAGGGTAAATGCAGATGTGAGATGCTTTTGCCTCTTTTTAATATATAAACTGTAAAATCTAAGTCTCCATGGACTGATGTAATGCGCAGAGTATAATGTATGCTTTTCCAGCTTTTTCTCAGGGGTTGGGGGTTGGCTTAAGCTTTGTGAATAAATCCAGCCAACTGTTGGGAAGCAGTCCAAGGTGTCTCTCTGTGTGCAAATCAGATGATACACACACACACACATGCTTTAAATATGGACTAATTAAATTCCTTTAGAGCCAATCATTTCAATTAAACTTAATTCACATTGTTTGCTCTGTGACATAAGCAGGACCATTGAAATCTCTATAGCTGTTCCCACATTGAACAGATCCTGAAAAGTGATCTAATTTTTCATGCTAAATAGTTAAAACAAATCTACTTCCCCCACTCCAATTCCTAAATGCATTGCATGATATCAAGTCCTGTTGATCTCTACAGGGAATCTTTCCACATAATAGGATCAGGGTGTTAGAAGATGGCTAATTTTGTAGGTTACCAGCTCATTTTATTCATTTTTTAGCTGTGCAAGATAAGCTACAATGTCTGCAGCAACTAAAAACCCATGAAACAATGGACTGCGATAGAATGTTTTTCCCAAAGACCTAACCCTTTTGAGAATATTGTTTTAGGTCTCATGATGCAGTGGCTGGTTTTGTACAGAATGAAAATTGACTATCCATTCTAACACAGTTCCTATAATTTCTCCAGATGGTTGTGTGACTTGTTTTTAGCATGTTTGGGGCTTTCCATAGACAAAATAGTTGAGGTCGTAGCTAATGTGACACTATCGCCCCACTTAATTTGTTTGTAGAATTCAAGTCATGCTCAGTCGGTAGAGCATGAGACTCTTACTCTCAGGATTGTGTGACCAAGCCCAACATTACACAAAAGAATCCTGTGTTGCAGGGGGTTCAGTAACCTAGATGACCCCTGTGGTCCCTTCTAACTCTACAATTCTATGATTCTATGAAAAGGAGTATAATCTCAACCCATTTCCACTACCTGTCTGTCCCTTCCTCTATGTTGCACATCCTAGAAATGAAACTAGAGCATTTCTCTCTACAGATTCACCAAGGAATGAGGAATAAATTTTATAAAACACTATTTTCAGTTCAGATGTTTCAAGTGTAGGTTACTGAAAATATAATATCATTTTAATTTGATGAGATGTAGGACACCTTGGGAATCATATGGTCAAATGGCAGCGTAAAAATATTGCAAATACTATGGACTAATAGCAAACTCATTGGATAGCCAAAAGGGCATCCTCCATTCTCAAGAGGGTGGTTATCAGCAGACTCAAGAAAAAAACCCAGGTTTCAGAAGTACAACATAGGTGGGGGGAACAGCCCAGTGCAGACTCAGCATGCTCATTGCCCATGGATTGCAGCTTGAATGTTGGAGGGGAGAATAGAAAACTAGGAGTATTGGCAGGGATGGGAAAAATCTGTCCATTTCAGCTCCTCTCCATTTCTTATACTTCCACTCAGTTTTCTGCATTTCCATGTTGGTTTCCAGGGGCAGGGGGGCAGGCAATAATTGTTTAAGTCCTCACAAAAAAATTAAAAATAACTTAGCTCGCTACAAGGGCTCTTATCCTGCTTGCTTGGTTTTCTTGCCCGCTGTGTTTCCAAGACAGGACTGTGGCTGATGCCAGGTTAGAGCTCCCTCTTGCACAGACACCCTGAGTTGGCTGCTTGGTGGATGCCTTTCATTCGAAAGCATCTCTGATTGGCTCTGAATGGGCCAGATTAAGCGTCCGTAGTGGCACTGTCTGGAACAGAGAAGCCTTTTGTATTATTTGGGAGCTAGTTCCCTTGCGGGAATCCTCTTTCCAGATTGTTCCTATCCAAATCCCACCGCTTAAAAGATGGCATCTGTTCTCTTCTCAAGACAGGCAGAGGCTGGGTCCCTTTGGGTCCCCTCCAACTCTAGAGTTCCATGATTCTAACCCAGGGGCTTTCTCCTCTCCAGAGAAGCAGCAATAGCGGAACTGTGATGAGAAGGCACAGCACCAGGTTGCATGTTCTGCAATTAGGCTAGGGGTGCCTGCGGCCTTCTATTGTTGGACTCAAACTCGCATTTTCATCATCATCATCATCATCATCCCTCACTGGGGCTAAAGGAAGTTGGAGTCCCAAACATCTGGAGGGCACCAGGTTGAGGAAAGTTGGACTTCAGCCTGTCGGTTCCCTTCCAAAACTATTTTAAGAACAACACCTTGTCCTCCGTATATTTCCTTTTCTGCCTAGAAGAGCAGAGCATTTGGTAAAGGGATCACGGGTTCAAATTCAGAGCTGGAGACATTCACATCTCTTTGAAATCCCAATGTGGCAGGCAAGGAGGCAAGGGCAGCTCATGCTGACCCATTCCTCCCAGCTCTGACATGCATCTCCCCCTCCTGCTTGCTGTGTGGCACACCTGGAAGTCTGTGAAGGGGGAAGAGAACAAGGCTAGGTAGGGAATGGGCAAGAAAAGAAGCTGTGGCCGACCACACAGAAGGGCTGACCGATAGGAACATAGGGAAGCTGCCTTCTACTGTGTCAAAGCACTGATCCATCCAGCTCAGTATTGTCTGCACTGACTGGCAGCAGCTCTCCTGGGTTTCCAATTGGCAACATTCCCAGTCCTACCTGGAATTGCTATTGGGGTTTGAACCTGGAACCTTCTGGCTGCAAAGCAGAGGCTCTGCCACTGAGCTATGGATATTCTCTAGATTTAAATCTGGCACCCCAAGTTCAAGCGCCAATCCAAATATCCAACCATGTGTGACAGTCCCCTGCAGGCTCAAGCAACCTGCTCTTTTTCCTCCTGCATGGGACTGCAAGGAGAGAGGAGATGTCGAGCCACAAGATGCAGCTGGTGTGCTGCATTTGATTGAGGAGGGCCACATATTGAGCCAGCCTCCCCTAGAGTATGAGAAAACAAGGTGGCGTTCCCCCACTTCCCCATCTACAAAACATTCTGTAATTCTACAAACAGAAATTTCATGCAAATAGACCCTTTGCTTTCTTGAAGCACTGTAGGCAGGGATAAGGGACCTGTTCCAGATCCTTCTAGACTCCATCTCCCACTAGCCAGAGCCAGGAAGTCCGCTAGTCAGGGATGATGAGATCTGAAGTCCAACAACATCTGGAGGACCACAGGTTCCCTGGCCTGTAACATTTGTAACAAACAGCCTGTTGATCATGCGTTAGGGAGGCCTCTCTCCCACACCGCATATTCCACTGCCGGTTGCCATCTTTTGCTACTTTGCATCAGGATTAGACACTTGATACCAGCTCAGACTGTTTGTATATCTAGACCACTAATGTCTACTTTTACGGACATTGCCTCTATAGTCTCAGGCAGATCCCTGCAACTTTTGTTCCGCCAAATGAAGACGTAGTGGTACCACCTGAGACCTTCTGCAGGTCACTTAACTATAGTCTCTCTCTCAAGTTCTTCTGCAGCTTTTGGTGCCATATATTCTTTTGGCATTTGCACAATCTTCTCAAGTTTCAGCTACGAAGTTACTGCACTCTCAATTAAAAGGAGACTTCTAAAGCAACGCCTTTGTAACACATTTTCGGGAAAAGGAAATTGCCTGGACTTTTTAGAAATTCTGATAGGCACTTGCCTTTGTGATATTTGTCAGCTCTGGACAATATATTGTCACAAATAGTCTCCAAGTAAAAACACTACATATAATACACATCACATAATATGGCAGAGGCCTTACATTTATGCTTAGGGTTCACACACCATGCCCCCCCCCTGCTATATCACAGAAATAACTAACCACAAGTGTACAATATAATATTACTATAGTGCAAGATCACAACCCATTGCAGAGTTAAGCCTAGCTGAATGCATTGATTTTTGCATGCAGAGTGTGACCAAGAAGGCTTTCTCTTTGCCCCTGTAGACCTCCACTATTCAATTTAAGTTTCCTACTGACCATGCATACCTGACGAGTGGGGGGTTGGCCAGACCTGCTCTTGTGCCTTTAACAGCTGTTGTAAGCTGCAAAAACCAGCAGCTGGAGCCTTTTTGTAGAACGGAGATCGGCATCATCATTTGCTATGTTTGCCGTTGAAGCTATGGTTGATGTCAAAACTATAGGGGCTGGCAGAAAAGTTGGCAATCCTTCCTTGCTATAGAATTTGAACACTGCCTTTGCACAACAGAGACTGGCACCGCTGGGAGCAATTTAAAGTCACCGTTATGTTTTTCATTCATCCCAACCCTTCCTTGGAAGCACAAGGTGGACATAACCTGAGTCTGCCGTCCTAAGCAGACACATTTTCTGAGCAAAGCATTTAGGATCAAACTTCATGAAGCTATATAGGACTTACCCACACTTCCTCTTGTCCTGCTGCTTCCCCCCACCCACCCTCGAGAAACCACTCTTTAGCACTCAATCAGAGCCCCTCAATCGTGTCCCCTCCCATTCCCATTTGTTCTGACCTATCGCTAAAAAACATATTTTCCCTTTGGAAAGGAGCTGGTCAAGAGGAAAACCACTCTGACCCCTGCTTTCCAGGCATGGCACAAGAGGAAGTATGAACGAGCCCATAGTCCTGCCTTTGCGCTTGTGCGCGCACACACACACTTCCTCATAATTATAATATTTTGCTCCTTGGATCAACATGTTGCATTCCTTTTTTGTTGCATTCCTTTTTTAAAAAAGAAAAGGTTGTGATAACAGCAATATGAGTTTATTAAATCCAGGTACTGTATCATGATGAGTAAAATCTTAACGTTTTCCAGAGTTTTGTTGATTGGCTTTCAACTTCCCCCTCCCTATATTAAATCTATTTTAAACCACTTGGTATCCCTTTTTAGAACAAACCAGCTCACTTGGACTGTGGTCCTAAAAAATTATAGTCCTCTTTTCACATACCGTTTCACATACCTTTTTTAAAAAGGTCCTCTTTTAAAGAACAAAAAAACATATAACTAAAGCAGAAAATTGAGAAAAACCTAATTTAAAAATAAATCCATCTACAATGTTTGCCACCTGATTGCATGTGTGTTTACTCAGAATTAAGGCCCACAAGTGAAACCTGCAACAAATTGTTGCAGTGGAGAGTGTTACTATTCAGGCTTCCAATCCGGCTTTATTTTGGGACACTTCTTTTTGTTCTCTCCCCCACCCCCGTAAGTCAGCATTGCTGAGCATTATCATAATGTGCTGGTCTACGCGTGCACACACCCCAAAAAATAATTTGTTGTACTTTTACAAACGTTAGGATTCCATCAAGCATGTTGATAACTTCCCTCTTATGTGTGGCTGGGGTTGTTTTTGACTACATAATAGCCTGCACTTAGAGAATGAGCTCAATATTAACATGGAGGGTTGAGCCCAGTGAATATGACCTCCAAAGCTGCTCAGATCAGGAAAATAAAATGGGGTGGGCTAGAGCTTGCTCCGTTATTCTCTGGTTTTTTCCCCCAGATGTGAGAACCATTAGTGAACAAAGGCCAGGTGAGACAGAGGAGAGGCTCCTGCGCCTGTTATTGTCATGCAGAGGTGACATCAGCAGGTGTGGCTTTTGCATGACAAGCTGCCCCACTGGAATCCCTTCTTCCATACAACTATTAAAGGTTCAGGAATCCTGGCCTCTTTGGCATCACGCTGCCTTACTTAAAGCATAGCTGCCAAGTTTTCCCTTTTCTCACGAGGAAGCCTATTCAGCATAAGGGAAAATCCCTTAAAATAAGGGATAACTTGGCAGCTATGCTTAAAGCCTTTTCAACCTCCTGCAATTCCCTACCTAGGAAAAATCAACCAAGCTGCTACTTCCTTACTTGATTCCTCCCAAAACCAGGTGAAAACATTCATAAACAATCAGCTTTGCTGTTCAGTTTTTAGCTGGCATGTTAATTGTTTTAACTTACATATTATATGGTGCACTTAACTAAGATGATTAAATGAAATAGAAACTTTGTAGCAGAAGGAATTTCAGTAGGTGCAGCTTGTTAATCAAGATGCACCAATGGGAATCACTTCTGCCCCACAACCATCAAAGGGGCAGGAGCCCAGTTTCCTTTTTCATCTAGCCACCCTACTTTGAAAACTTACTTTCATGAGAAAAGAGATCAGCTACGCAAACCTAGCCATACCTACTCAGAAATTAAATCATATTGGCTTCAATGGGGCTTACTCCCAGGTAAGCTGATATGCAGGCTAATAGTTTTGTTAGCATGATGAATAAGTGATCACAGGGCTGCAGCTATGCAGCCCGATATGTTAGATAAGAGCTTGTCTGAGTTCAATGGGATTTACTCCCACCCAAGTACTGTAGGCATGCTTACACAGGACTGTAGCCTCAGGAAGGACATTTGTTGTCCTTCTTGTTATATCATAAAAATGTTCTTTTTAAAAAACAAAAACAAAAATATTCACATCCTAGAACCAGAGGTAACACAGCTGCCCCTGAAAATTGGAGAAAATGAACTAGTGGACCAGAGTTATTGATCTGATCTGGAGAGAACGTTTATGAATGTACCGTACATTTAAAAACTGGATCTGAATCAAGCCACATTTCCTAGGAAAGGAACAGTTGGCATCTAGCTCATTAAGGGAAACAGAACTTTGCCTCACCACTATAGTTGGGAGTGGAGGGTGAGCAGCATACCTGGCAAAAATCCTCCTTCTACGCAACACATGAAAAGCATGCAAACCCCTCAAAGTCTGAAAACACACAACAGCCTCAAATCCAGTCAATTTCTGAACAATGCTCTGAATATAAGGCAGCTTGGCAAACAAGAGAAAGTTGGCCTATTAAAATATGCCATCTTTTCTTCGCTGTCTCTCACATTTAAGGCCAATGCAGCAGCTGCAGACAGCTCCTACACACACACACCCCAAAACCCTACGTTTTAAAAAATAAATATTCTGCTTCCTCTCTCTGAGAAAGGCTTCTCCCTGCAGAAGCCACCAGAGGTCACTGCTACATTCTTTTGACAAATCCCAGCATGTTGGGAGTTTGAATTTCGGAGGAGACAGCAATCGTTTTATTGGTGGAAATGTTACTACTTCTGTTTTAGCTACAACACCCGAAAGGGGTGAGGAGGGAATTGAGGTCAACAGCCACATAAATTCAGCAAGGCCTTTTATAAATATAAATAAATAAATAAATCCCAGTCTGCCTTTTAGTTATCTCCTTTCTGTTCTGTTAGAGCTGCTGGATTGGCTCCTCTCAGTTAAACTTCTTAATCCACCATGCAGGGAGCCATCGATCATGAGAAAATAGGGTTTAGGCTGTTATTGCCCTGTGAAAGGGTTTGGTGCCCTAGATCCGAATATTTCTGAACCTATCCTGCACAAGTTTCACTCAAAAGGAACGTGTTCAGTGAGGGCTGATCCACAAGCGTCCGTTGGGACGTAGCCTTAAAGGCTCTGGTTTCAATTATACAATATCATGACAATAATTGTCAAGCCATTTTCACACGCTGGGTATATATCAACCCAAAATGCAAAGGTGAATTGGGGAGGAGAGGAATCTGAAAACAAGCATGACGAGAGCCCAGCTGGACATGTGAAGGAACCAAAGGGCACATTCAAAAGTAATGGAAAGGCTGGACACAGACCTAGAACTAAGTCTAACTCAACATCCATAGCATCAGGCTGTGGCCTGATATATGTGCTCCTTCAATTGGGAAGAAGTCCTGTTTAACTCAGTAGGCTTTTCCGAATAAACAGGTCAAAATTAGGCTGCAAGAATGCCTCTTGGCTTACATTGTGTCACTTGTCAACATTATTAATTCAAGAGGAGAGAAAGCAGAACACAAAGCCATTTGGAAAATCAAATGTACATTATAGCCAGTGGCCTATGTTGTGGTTTTGCTTGAAAACTGTAAAGGCAGCACAGGTGATTAATAAAATGTGCCGTATGTTTTGAAAGTGGTCCAGGGTAACAAAGCACCGTAACTTTGCTGCCCAACAGGTAGGCTTTGCCCATGAACAGGAGATCTTCCCACTGCAGGGGGGAACTTTCAAACTAATAGAGGCCCCTCACCCCAGTCATTAGCCAAATGATACCATAATATGGGAAACTGGACCACGTGTGCATTGCAGTCAGCTTGCAGTTCTAAGCAACAATGCAAACCTGTGCACATTTCCCAAGAAGCATGTTTAATTCAATGGGACTTCAGCTGCAGTCCTATCACCTGGGAACAAGTTTTATAGAGCTCGGTGGAACTTCCTTCCAAGTAGACTTGTACAGGGTGTCGCTATTACACCAAAAGATGCATACACAGAATTCCATCTGGAACCTGCAATTTTACCCGGGAGCTTGCATCACTAGGAATTAGAGATCAGGCTATGCATGCATTTGGGATGGGTGGAAATCTAAAGTGGCCCATTACAGGCAAGTAGATGGTTCTCTCTCTCTCTCTCTCTCTCTCTCTCTCTCTCTCTCTCTCTCTCTCTCCACTAACAGCACACTGGAACCTCATTCCCCCTATTTGTGTGTCCTTTAGAATATTGTTAATGGGGAACAGAAAGCAGAAGGCAGCTGTTTCTAAACATGGTACCTACTTTGGTCAGATTTACCTGTAGGTGTGGGGGAAATGAGAGGTGGCATTGTGCAAAGATGACCTAGGTGCCAATCCTGTACCCATTTACCTGGGAGTAGGCTCTAGGCATGCATAGGATTGTGCTGCTAACTGGCTGATCTGACTTGAGATTTCATAGGCAGAACCTGTTGCCAGGTTCTTTCCTCCAGCTAAATCAGGTATGGGGAACATTTAGCTCTCCAAATATTACTGGACTACACCTCCTATCATTCCTGGCCATTAGGCATGCTTGCTAGGGCTGATGGGAACTGTAGTTCATTAACATGGGGGGGGGAAGGTTCTCCACACCTGTGCTAAATAAACCAGTTCCTCTATAATTACAGGCCTAGTGAAGACAACAAAACTAAGGGAGGATGACAGCCTTGACTCCCTGAATGCACTCTTGCCTTGGGATTCTTACTTCCTAGTAATTCTGATCAGAAACAGAGTAGAAAGCTGAGATTTAGCTTATCATTTCTGCATGATTGGAGCACTTGCTTACTTCTACATCCTGAAATAAGAAAGTGCTCTGTATTCATTTTGCACAGAATCTAGCCAATGTTAAACACTTTAAAAGAAGAGGGAAACATTTATATATTTGGGCAAAGATGTAAGCAGGTGCTTCATTCTCCTGTTGGAAACCATGGGACCTTCAGACCACAATCCTGTCTGTAATTAATGTAAACACCCCTTATTTCTGCAGATATGTGTGTTCATGATTAAGGTTTAATTCTCTGAAATTAACTCAGCAACATTCTAGGCAAGTCCCTTCTGCCTCCCCTTTGGAGACACGGATCTGCTCTGCAATAAATAGCACAGTTATTACAGAGAGGCAGGTTGTCTAATTTGGGGACAACCCACTCCAGTGGTTTGGGGTTTTGCCTTTCACTTTTCCAGCCAAATTAGAATAAGCATCAAAAGATGAACAATGCCAACTTGACTCCTCTTTTCCCCACCCCCTCCCTATCAAGTTTATTATATTTAACCGGTTGTGGACATGGTCCACATGGATATTCTCCTACACACGACAGCCAAACGAATGAGGGCCGATTTTCAATTGGGGAGGAGTTGGAAGCCCTTAAACTAGTGCAGGCCGTCTTCGTATAGTCTTTTCCATCTGTCTGCTCTGTCTCTTGCTCTCTATCTCCAAACTAACATGACTTTCCAGTAAACACTGAACACTTTTTCTTTTGTCTCCTGTTTTAAGAGCGATTTTCTAGGGAGGGTTGCTTTGTTGCTTGAAAAAGGAGAGAGAGAGAGAGAGAGAGAGAGAGAGAGAGAGAGAGAGAGAGAGAGAGAGAGAGAGAGAGAGAGAGAGAGAGAGAGAGAGAGAGAGAGAGACGCTCTGAAGCGAAAAGGAATGATCGCAACGAATCCGATGCTCCCAAGCCTTTAACGAAAGTTGCCCAAGGCAGGAACTTAAGCCGTCACTGAAATCAACTATTTTCAAACAACAGGGGGTCGTGATTCTGGTGTGGGAGGAAAATGGTACAATCCAACCTGGTCGAATCACTTTGATGGCTTCTGAAGTCCTACGTGCTTTTTACCTGAGAGTAATGTCTGATTCTTTCTTCTGAATAGACGCGCATAGGGTTGCGCTGTTCGGCATCGGATTTACTCAGAAGGGAAATGTCACTGTGTTCTACTGGAAAGTAGACCCAGGCATAAGATTTCAACGGAAAGCTCCTCCGTACTGGGGCATTAAAAAATGTTTCCATTTCGGCTGGATCGTGGCCCAACCCTCTTCAAAAGGTAGCTAGGATTCTCTGGCAAATATGTTTTTGGGTCGTTCGGAGCTGGGCAGTTGCAGGATTTTTTTTCCCCGAGCGGGCAAAGTAAAACCCTGAAATTGAGGAGCAGTCTACGTTTTCAGTGGGAAGATCCGTACCGTTTGCCTCCTGTCTCCGGTTCTACAAATGCTAAAAACCTAACTATTTTTCAGAGTAAAAAGTAGAAAATGGGGGGGTTGAGGGGTATGGTTTAAGGTGAGGGGCAACAGGACTGCAGCCCAACCCCACGATTTCTGCCCGTTGCAAGATTGTATGCATGCATTGTTTGAAATCTATATTCCATATATTGGCTGGGGTTCTGTTAGTTTGAGGTGGAATGAAAACACATAACGCTCTGAAAGCAATCCCAGTGCCTTGCCCAGTCCCCAGCCCTTCCTTCAGTCTCTTCCCCCCCCTTCTGCCCAGCCCCCTTGGAGAGGAGAGGCGCCTCAGCGCGCTCTCTCGCTTCGCCTTCCTACATCTCGCCTAGCCTAGAAGCGGCTCCGCTGCCAGAGATTCCAGTGTCATTTCCAATTAACAGCCAACAATTAAAACTCGGCTTCCTCCTCTTCTAGCTCCCCCCTCTCCCTCCGCATCAGAGGACACGAAATTGCCTCGCTCTTCCTTGCCAAAGGTGGGGGGGGAGGAAAGAAGGAGAGGCTTCGTGCCTCCAGCTAGCGCGGGAGAGTGAAATCCGGAGCAAGGCGCTTTCCAGTAGACACGCAAGCAAAACTCGTTTAGCGCGGATTGGAGCCGGGCGCAGGGAAGGGCAGGAGCGCACTGGCACAGCATTTGTCTGCTTTGCAGGCAGCAGGTCCCGGGTTCAGGCCCCGGCATCTCCAGGCAGGGCTGGGAATGCCCTCCATCTGAAGCCCTGGGGGAGCAGCTGCCAGTTCTAGTGGACAATAGATGGCACTGGCAGAATGAGGCAGATTCCCATGTTCGTTAGGAGAGCGGAGCACATCATTTCAGGTTAATCCGTACAAAACAGAAACCCCGGGCCCTGACTTTCTTTTCCCTGAGAATGCTCCAGATTCAACAGGGTCAACGCCCCCCCCACACACACACAATTTCATTTTTTTTGCCTCCTATGAGCTCAGATTCTCTCAAACATACATCCAGCTCTGGGTTTAGCTTTAGTTGCGCGCATTCACCATCCGCCCATCCAGCCAGGGACAAAGCAACGCGGAGCGCCTCTATTCGAGCAAACCACAAATTTCATGCTCAGGGACCACCTCTGAGGGGGCGATTTCACGGCTAAATTGGAGGTCGCGGCACAGTCTGCGGAGGCCCCGCCGAGGCTTGCGCTCCCCTTTAGGCATCCGACGGGCAGCAGTCTCGGTTTCGAATTGAGGCCAATATATCCTGAAACCAGGAAGGACCCTAGGCTCTTAGAAACGGGACTGGACCCGGCAGAAAATGGGGTTGGGCTGTGCGTCCTGATGATAGTCACACTATCACCGGAAAATAATTGTCACTTGCGTTTCAGGCGAATTGCGAGGGTTGTTTCCCTCCCAAACAACCCCCAGTAATATGATATTGCTGATATTTCAGCAAGTATAATTGATCGGGCCATGAGAAGGGATGGGAAATGGCTGAGAAATGAACTTTTCGTTGCTGTAGCTTAGTGCGTAAATTTACGCGCGTTCAGCGAGGCGCTGGGAGTAAAGCCTGTTTAACACTGGTGAACCCGCTTCTGAAGAGAGATTCAGAGGATCCCTTCGTGAGAAACATCCGATTCCCCAGCCCCGATCTCTCCTCTGCCACACAAACTTTAAGGAGCTTCAAGTAAATGCCCCTCTCCTTTGCTTTTATCTGTCACCTGCGGATCATAATATTGGCATAGCTGCCAAGTTTTCCCTTTTCCCGCGAGGAAGCCTATTCAGCATAAGGGAAAATCCCTTAAAAAAGGGATAACTTGGCAGCTATGAATATTGGCCTGCCTTACAGGGCTGGTTCAAGGATTACAACGAAGTAATATGTGGAGTGCTTTGAACGTTCGGAAGCACTAAAAATTAGCCCCCCAACCGCCACCGCCGCCACCTCTATGGAAAGCAAGCTGCTTCTGTTCTGATTCAAACAACTCTCGTGTCCCAGTGAAGTCGAGTTAAATCAAAGGGTATTTGTGTCCTATCTTTAAAGTCAAAGTAGGTTGTAATTCGGTCCTCTAGGAGCAAAAAAAGAGCGTTCTAGAGAAAATAAGAAAGATCCAGATAGTTTCCCCTCCTTAGGTCAGTGAACTGCTTGGGATATTTTTTTCTCTTTGTGCTGAATCCTTAACCTAAATCTGAAAATAAATGCCAAGGACAGGGTGGAATTCAATGGAGCACACGTTGCGTCAGAAGAACTAAATCCCATGGAGTTAAATGGGACGTGCCCTCTTTACACCGAATATTTTACCTACACTGCATCCGATTCTCTCTAGCCCACAAAAAGCTCATGCAAGTCAGTTTGCTAACCTTCAAGATGCCACCCCTTCCCCGCCTTTCTTCTCTAGAACTAAGCACTACCCAGGGGGGTTTCAGAGAGGAAGAAACCCGTGGGAAATCGAGCGAGTTTGCCACCCTCCCCCTGTCGGCAGCGTGTCACGTGTGAATCTGCCTTTATAGGCGTGTAGGGCGAGTTTGAGGCCCACGCCCCACCAAGTTGGGCGACTGGTTCCTCGAGGAAGGCTGACCCCTCCCTTTCCCCCGCGGTAGCCCCGGCCCGGAGGTAGCCCCGGAGGCTAGTTGCGGGGTCGCCACCCACCTGAATTGTAACTGACGAGGTCCACGCCCAAGGCTGGGCTCTTCCTCTTCCTGGGCCGGCCTTTCTGGACCGTGCCTGTGCCGTTGAAGTACGGCAGCGCCAGGCCTCCTCCCTTGGCCGCCAACTCGGTGTAGCTCAGCTGCGGAGGCGGGTAGGAGGCAGGATCGGTGCCCTGCAGCAGGCTCTCGAAGTGCGCCCGGCAGTAGACCACGTTGTCCTTCATGCCGAAGTGGTCGCCCGTCGTCAGCGTCTTGTTGCACGTGGTGCAGGTGAAACAGCTCAGGTGGTACACCGAGTCCCGGGCTCGCATCACCATCTCCGAGGCCGAGATGCCCAGGTGGCAGCGGGCACAGCGCTGCACGGAGAACCTTCTGAAGGGAAGAGCGCACAGCGTTAGAGCCACCGGGCGGCAGGAGGGACCAGCGGGCACGCCGAGCCCATCCAGACGACCACGCCTGCGGACCTGTTGTCGCGTCAAGCGGCCTGCGAACGCTCAGGAGACCGAGAGGTGAAGATGCGCGTAGTTTTCATAAGAAACCAACCGACGTGGTCGTCTGCATGGGTTACACGCGTCAAGGGCTTGCGAAGTTGTGACGAAGGAGAAACGGGGCAACGCGTGGCAAGGGTTTCGTTTTTCGTTTATTTTGTTTGTTTGTTTGTTTGTTTTAAAAGCTTTTGCAAGGGTGGCCTGGCCCTCTTCTAAATCCGGAGTAGCAAGGACTTTTAAAAAATCGGGCAGAGAAATGAGACTTCAGGTGCCCCATTTGCCCCATTTCAAATATGGGAGGTGAGAGAGAATATTAATCAGTGTTGTGGGGGGGGTGGTTAAAGACAGAAGGAAAGTTAAATTGAAAAACACACACACAGTAGAGTGGGTATGATCATTCTAGCTCAAGGGGAGGGGGATTTTCCCGGTTCTACTGCTCCTCCCGGGGCGCCCCGTTCCCTGAGATTACGCCCCATTGAACCCAACAGGCTTTCCTTCTCCGTCCACAGGCAGAGGAGAGAGAGGGGGGGTGCAGAGTAAGGCCACAGTTCAGTTCCACTGGAGCCTGGAGAGGTCAAATCTCTCCTTTGGAATTAACCGGACTTCAAAGCCATTACGTTTGGGCCGGATCCTGCCCCAAACCGTCACAGCAACCTCTCTTAACATGCTCCGGGGTCCCCACCTGTCTTCCCCCGTTATCTCATGTGCCTGCCTGAGTTGCGCTGTCCTCCGAGCGATTGTAGCGAGACTATCCAGATGGCAAAAATGGCGGGATCCTCCCCCCCCCCGCATTTTTAAGGAGGAAATATGCTTTAGGCCCTTGGCACACGTACTGGTCCCTACGGTTGTCACCCGATTAAAAGGACCGTCCCTCGATTGATCACACTTTCAAATCGGCATGCATTGGAAAGGAATAAACTGAAGGGGGAGGAAACGAAGTGTGCCAGTGTGATTGCTGCAGGCCTCATCCGAGAATGAAAAATATATAATACAGTACAGTACTATATATGAATACTTTCGTTAATGGAAACCCTAGCACTAATGTATTGGCATGCATCTTTCAAGCGTTTCAACGATTCAGTTGATCGACTAACTTTTTAGGTTTACTTAGCACGTCAGCCCATATCTCTGTTTTTGTAATGAAAGATGGAGACAGCCCACAGAACCAATATTATGACGCCCCCCATCAGGCGTCATCAGTCAACTCATACAAGTTGCTGGGAGGAGGTCGAGGAGTTTCTGGGATTCAACTGCGCACCGAAACCTCATATTTGATAGTTCCACGGTTGCCTTTTTAGTGGCAACTGCACTTTGCACGCGTTTAGACGTACTCTTTACGACGGTTTAAGCTGACAGCATAGCTGCCAAGTTATCCCTTTTTTTTAAGGGATTTTCCCTTATGCTGAATAGGCTTCCTCGCGAGAAAAGGGAAAACTTGGCAGCTATGGCTGACAGGCTCAATTAAGATGCGACTTCTAAGTGGGAAACCTAAAAAAGGTCTGAATCTAGATATACTGGAAGTTCCTCCTGACAAATCCCCATAGCTCTAGAAACCCAAATCTGATGCTCCAGGACATTTCGCAACATCCCCCCATCAGTTTCGTCCCTTTTCGACTGGAAGAGGGAGGTAGAGAGCAGGGAGCAGGCTCTGAGTTGACAACCGCAGGACCTCCAAACTAAGGCATTCTGTCCCCTCCGAAATAGGCTAACTTTGCTCATTCCATCCCGAGAGACGAAGAGTTTCACACATTACACCGGTATAATGTACACTGATCATGCTCTCCGGGGGAGCAGTTCTGTGGAACCGGGAAGCTGGCGTGGTTCTAGGCACGCATATTTGTTTTGGCTCTACAGTATAAGGATTGGTAATCATCTGAGCCTTTTAGCAGATTCGTTTTGCGGAAAGGCTGCGAAATAAAGCTGAGAATACAGAGGGACATCGTCTTTAAGTTTAGGTTTCCTTGGGAGTTTTGTTCTGGGGATCTCAAAAGCTGTCCAAAGGAAAGGAAAGGGGGGAAGGGGACAAGTAAACAATACCCTTTCCCATAATTTTTGGAAGATTTCATTAACTGCAACCCTATGCACCATCCCTTCGAAGTCAGTCAGTGGTACTGACTCCGAAGTGCATCTCTGCTTCCAGGCGCACGTCTCTTGGAACCGTTTCTCTTGGCGGAAATCAATGGGCAATTGTTCTAGCTTCGGGCCGGGGTGTAAATATGAGTGTTATAATTCACTCAGAAAGGCTGGGAGGGACCTGGAGAAATCCGGATGCGTCTCTTTAACAAGGAGAGGGGGGTGGCACACAAACAAGGCTTGTCTGAGGGCAGCTCAGCGCTAACAAGAGCGCGCGGCCAGGCTGCCCAGCGGGAGGGCAGGATCCGGTTCAGCAGCGAGGAGCTGGCGGAGTGCAGGATGGAGAGCCAAGCCAGGTCAGGCCAGGCCAAGCTGTCGCCCGCCTGCTGCGGGCTCAGGAGAGCGTCTCCTCCGGACCAGCAGTGTGGCCCGCGCCGCTGGTTTCAAGGCCCCTAGTATATTACACAGCCGGCTTAATGAGGGCAGCAGCCCTGCTGCTCAACAGGGACTAGCAGCTCGATCCTAACGGCTGAATCGTGCGATGGGGCTTCCTTCCAAGCACGCAGGGTTAGGGTTTGCAGCCCAGCAAATCTCACTGAAATTCAACACAAGGAAACTTGGCTTCTTGAGCTGCAGAACGCGACCCGATTCAGGCTTGGAAGCAAACTCGGATGAACACACAGCTTAGTGTGTGTGTTGGAGGGGTGTTTTGGCAGGAATGTTTTGGGAAGGATATAGCCCGCCCATGCCCAGGACCGTTTTTCAAGGGTCCCTCCCGAATTGTATCCCGATGCTTTGAATTGTATCCCGATGCTCTGGAAGAGGAGGCACTTTCTCTGCCAGCGTCCCAGCCCTCTACTAGGCTCTTATTTGCACTCAAGCCGAGGCCTTTGAGGGCGTATTTACACGTGCGCAAGGGGTGATTATTTTGCATGTGTGAATGGTCCCCTCGCAGACCAAGCGCTACCATCCGCGCTTTTTTCACATACACCAGATTGATGCACGCATTGGTTCTTAAATCTAGAGCGGGACTTTTACATGACCCGATGTTTGTTCGTTTCCGCGACGCAACATTTCACACACACGCTCAGTGCTTCACACGGGCATCATATGCGTCACTTTGATTTCGCCACCCCAGCAGCTAAGCGCCTGAAACGATGCCCTCGAAAACCACAACAATCGGAGAGGACATGAAAGCTCTTGCTGAGCTTCCCACATTTTGGGGAGGGGGGTTCCCACCATTCACACGTGAAAGTCATTTTCAGGGGGCAGTTGAATCCCAGTGTGTAAGCAGTTGAGCCAGCGCAGACTGATAAACCCGTATCTGTGCGAACGCGACCCAAGTGGAAATCATGCACGTGTGAAGTGCTCCTCGGCTCCTGGTTGATTTCTCCCAGGAATATCCAATTGAGCCAGGATTGTAGAGGCACCTTTTCTGGTCGGGATGAGGGGGGGGGCGGTCTTTTGCAGTCCCAGAGGGCCACGTGGCGCTCCCCAAACGCGGTCCCTTCTTCCCCCTCCCTGGGGTGCTTTACCTGTAATAATCCTCCTTGCAGTAAATGCTGCCGTCCTTGGCGAAGCAGGTGAGCTCGGACTCCAGCGCCAGTTTACATTCACAACACTTAAGACACCGCAGGTGCCACTGCTTGTCCACCGCCAGCAGGTAGTATCTGTCGGAGATCTTCCCTCCGCAGCCGGCGCACAAGGCAGGCTTCTCCGGGCTCAGCGGGGGCATATTCTGCGGAAGGAGAGCCACACTCAACAACAACTCCGGGAGGAATGGAAACAAAGCAGGACTGCGGGATCAGACCCACCCAGGATATCCACGAACCCCGATTAAGTACATACGCAGTGGGTCTCAAGGGGGGGGGGCAACCCCTAAATAACTTTTGCCAAGAGAATCTGCAGGGGTTTCGTCGTTTCCAGCACCCAAAGCCTTCCTATTGCTTAGCCATGGCCTCATTCCCGACTACAAGGCGGTTTTGGTGGGTTTTTTGTCGCCTTTTTCCAGACTCTCTGCGCTTTCCAAGGACCCAGACTTGGGCCTTTCAGCCGTACGGCCTCGGAAATGCGAAGAAGCCGCTCTTTTACCGCGGAAGATCTGGACTTAGGGAGCGGGTTGCAATGCAAGGTTTTACTTCTGCGTTTTCTCTGCTCAAAAGATACCGAGTTTAACTCCCCCCCCCGTTTTCTTGCCCACCGCCAGGATCTTTTTATTTCCCCCATTATTATTTTTCTTTTTCTTTTTTCATTTTGCCTCCTACAAAGGAGAAGCTTCTTCCCAAGCAAGACCTGAAGGCGGCAAACCGAAAGCAGCTCTATTCTCTTGCAAATAATCAGAGGCCAAGCTTTAAAAAATACTTGGTCCGAAAGACTTCATTACCAAAAATAAAGGGGGGGGGCTGAAGAACGACTTCCCCGAGGAAGTCTAGCTCCAGTTTAAAAGTAGGGTTTTAAAAGCTCCATCCAAACAATGTTTACTGGAAAGAAAATCCCTTTGATCACACCGGGCCTAACATCCCGAGTTGGACCGGATTGCAGAAGTTTGGAAAGAAAGATCAGATTCTTCCGAGTGGTAGAAATGCCAAATAAAGACGAAATGCCCTGCTAAAACGTCGTTTCCCACCCATTTCCCACTTATATATATATAATATTTTTGCATCTAAAATGCGATCAGTCAGGAAGGCGGGAGAAGCTCTCCCAAGCCGACGACATCTTATGAAAATCTGAATGGATGCAGGGGGTTTGTGAGTTGCTTTTGTTTTCTCCAAAAGTTTATCTTTTGAAAGAAAGAAAGAAAATCAGAGGATTCTTTTGGGAGACGCCACTAAGGCTCCGGGCTGATTAAAAATACGAATACCGTTGAATCCCAAAAAGAGAAGGGAAAATCATCTGCCTACCCCCAGCCCCCAGCCCCCAAAAAGCCCTGGGAGGAGGGAAGCGCTTGAAATGCCAAGTAGAGCCTCCCCACCCCCAGCCTGCTCCAATTCCTTAATGAACTTGGTGGGGGATGGGGAGAGGACCCAGAGGCCAGTTCAAAGAGGCGAGGCTGAATTTTCTGCAGGCCTTTCCTTCGGTTCATTGTGGGTGCTCAACGGAAGCTCTGAGATTTAGGAGCAAAAGGAAACTTCCTTCATCTCTCTCTCACACAGAGAGAGTTCTCGGGGAATTAAACCATCTGAAAGGAAACGGCTTAGTCTGCGTGCAGCTCTGGATTTACTTCATGCTCCTCAATGCAATTCCGGTGAAAATTATGAGACATTTTTATTACCATTTCCGGAAGTGGGGGGGCGGGCGCAGAGAACCAGCCCTTTCTCTAAACTTAATATCACTACCGATTTCTGTTCTGTTTGAGTGCTGTACTCCCCCCCCCGCCCCCAAGCTGCGCCGTTAGGGTTGAAAAGCGAAGGTAACCTATATATTAGCCGAAAAGAATTCCTTCCCAGCATTGGAAGAGTTTAAAAAGAGAATATTTCGTTTTAAGTCGGGTCTCTTCACCCTCTCCACAAACACTGTATGTTGATAGTTATGTTGGACTTTAAATGGGCCTTTGCAAATTGTTCGGGAGGAAATCTTGTCTGGTTTTTTAAAAAAAGTCAAAGGAAATGCGTTTATATAAATGGCGATGTTGGTACCAAGATGGGTTGGGTATGCGGATGGGAGTTAAACTCCGCCAAGGTGTAGAAATTACGGCAGCGCGCAAATTACTGCCTCCGCTTCTTGCTAGGCACGGCGATATTAAACTTTACTTCCTGCCCTGTTGCAATCAGATTTAATCCATAACATAACAGAAGGCAAATGCCCCTGGACTTGCTTCCGAATAAATGCGTTTTATTAGGACCCGGCTGCTAAGCGTAGGCTATACTGGACGGTATACAGTATATAAGTGCATGCATGCGTGCGTGTGATAAATATATGGTTTTAACCGCAACCTGCAATGATCCAGAACAAACTTGTTCGACCCCCGAGATTCTTTATTCGGAAGTAAGTCCCACTCAACTCAAGGGGAGCGTCTTCTCTAGTAAATTTATATATATTTTACTTAATTCAGACGGGCTGGACTTTTTGATTAGATCCCGCTTTCATTTTTATTTGCATCATTTTTTCAAAACAAAACAAAACCACCACGAACAGGACTGAACTCTTCCTTGACCTTACTTGGAATGAAAACTCCGAATGGACTCAAGCTGATTTCACAATATTCGTAGGCTCTATATAGATAGTGAAATGTGGCTATTCAAACTGCCGAATAAAAACCCTCCCGAATTTCAAAGTGGAGAAATGCTCTTTTTAAAACTGCAACTTTCGCAGAGTTCAGGGAAGCCCGCGATCTCGGCAAGCTCGGCTTCGATGTAAACAAGCAGAAAGCTGACTTTGCGAGGAGAAACTGTCGCTAATGGGAACATGAGGCTCAGATGCCCCTGCAATATTTTGGTTGATTGATTCTTCTAGCTACACTTTTATTTTATTTTTCTCCCGCTCTTCCTCTTCCATTCCCTTCCCGTCCCTCAGGTTGGCGACCCAAGTCTTCCCCCGACACCCCGACACCCCCTATGCCCCCCGCCTACACTCCTTACCGCTTCCCGGCCGTTCATCTGGGCGCCTTTAGCCAGGCGCGACTCGGTCTTGGACCTCCTCTCCATCTCCTCCATGATGCCTTGGATGTGGCCTCCGGAGATGCCGTGGAAAAGCATGGCTGGGGGGCGGAAGGGGCAAGCGGTTCCTTCGGCTCGACACCCCACTATTTCCATATACAGGCCCCAGAGTCTTGGGCTAGAGCATCCGAAGCGCCGGGAGGCGGAGGCGGCAGAAGAGGCGAGACAGTCCGCGGGGAAGCAGCGTTGCGGCTCCGGGCCGGAAGGCAGGCGAGGCGGGACGGACGGACGGCGAGCAGCAGCAGGAGGAGGAGTAGGAGGAGGGTCTCTTGCGGGGCTGCCCCCCGCCTCGTGGCGCAAGGAGAAGGCGCCTTCCTGGGCGGGCAAGGAGGGAAACGACGCCGGACCCCAAAAAAAGGGAGGAAGGAGGGGGAAAAGAGTGAAGAAGAAGAAATAAAAGAGGAAAAGTAGGGATTGGGCAGAGCAGAGACGAAGCAAAAACCCACGAAGCGGAGACTTGTCTTGCAGCTTCCTGAACTAGAAAAACGGGAGTTTTTTTGCGGAAGGGGGAGGTGAGCAAAAGCTATTATGGCCCCCCAAAGGAGAGATTAATATACTTATAAAAATCAAAGAAATACACAAATTAAAACCAAAAAAGGGTTTGTAAGGGGGGTGCAGGGGAAGGGGGGTCGGTTATTTCTCCAAGCAGTGATCCCTGGTTGCTTGAAAAGTTCCCACTTGCCTCTAGGTCGGATTTGGGACTGCTGCTCTCTGCGGCTCCGTCCAATTTGTTGGAGGCGAAAGCCAACCCATTTTGGATAATTCAGGAGGAGGAGTTCTCGCCCGCGAGCTGCCACCAGCTCCCCCCCCAACTCTCCCTCCCTCCCCGCAAACTCCCTTCTTATACAGACAACAAAGAGCTGTCAAACTCCTCTCAGCCCCCACAGAGATGGACAAGAGCGGTGACAAATATTCCTAGGGAGGGGGAGAACCAGAACCCCCCCTGCAACCACGAGGAGGGAGGGGGTCTTTTTTAGGGGGCTGGCTTGTGTGGGCCCAGATTGTATTCCTGCTCCTCCCACCCTCACCCCCACCCACTCCTCCCCTAGTCCATCTCCCATCCTCAAATCCCTATCCGGCGTTCAGTACTCAAGTTCAAAACGCATTTTAACAATGGGAAAGTGTGTGTGTGTGTGTGTGTGTGTGTGTGTGTGTGAGAGAGAGAGAGAGAGAGAGAGAGAGAGAGAGAGAGAGAGAGAGAGAGAGAGAGAGAGAGAGAGAGAGAGAGAGAGAGAGAGAGAGAGAAATAAGGCGGATTTCTTTGAATGAATCTGGGCTTTGGAGGGACTTTGCTGGAAAGAAAGAAAGAGGCACAATCTTCTCCACCTTAAGCAAATCTCCAAGTCCCACCTTGAGCTGAGCAAGCCGGGGAAGCACGTGGCTGCCATCCTGCGCACGCCTTCTTGGGAGAGGGAGGATTTTAAGATCAATCCACTGACCGACTTCCTGCCCAAGGTGCACAGGATCGCGCAGCGCACATTTTTTTCGCGGTTAGCAATCTCCCAGATGCTTCCGTTGAGCGGGATCGCGCCCTCAAGAGTGGCAAGCCGGTTACTCTGGAGGGAGCCCCTGCTTCGCTTCCAGGGTCCCCAATTCCACTCGAAAGAACCGAGGGAGCAGATTTAAGAAATCTCGCGGGTTGGGGATCGGGAAGCGGGACTTTGCGCGTGTTGGGAGACGCCTTTTCTGGAGGAGCCCTTTTCAGCTCTGGTAGGCAAACCCGGAAGAAGAAACTTCTCTGTTTCTTACCGTTTTAGTGTTCAAAAGTATGGGTTTGATCTAATTCCATACCTCCTAAGATCAGGGGATGCGTGGTATAATGTTAGAGTAAGGGAACAATTGAACCGAGAAAGATACTAACCTCAATTTGAGAACATATTTGAAGTAAGGAATAGCAGGATTAGGGAACTCCCTAATGGGGTGGGGTTTAGTAGTTGAGGATTCAACTTTTTAATGGCTTTCAGCCATTATCATGTGATCGAGAAAACCCCTTTCACTGGATCAGCGGAGTTGCTCAGCTGTGGGGCGCAAGTTTAGAGTCCCACAGCGCTCTTCTCCAGGCAGAAAGGAAAGCGCACCTGGGAAGCGAGCTGTTTCCGCCCTCCGGACACAGCTTGGTCCATGACAGGTGCCAGACCCTTCCACCTTGGGAGTATCCCATAGGTTTGGGGCCAACATAGGAATCCTCATCTACTGTTTCACTCCCCTCTCTTTGGTACATTTATTTCCCCTTTTCGCCTCCCTGTTGACTTTTCACACCGCTGCCCCGACCTGCTGTTTCCTGACCTCCCCTGAAGCAAGTCTCCCTTCAGAAATACCCGCAGCAGAGTCTAGTGTGACTCCTGAAATGGCATCACTAGCCTCCACTGCCTTTCCCCCAAACACTTTCATTCCAAGCCACGGACCTTACAGGGCTGGAAGAGATAACCTTCGTTCCCCCCACTGTTTGTTAGTGGTTCTTTAGTCTGGGGTGCGAGGGTGGGATGGAAAGGGGCGCCCTTTGCGCCTGGATAGGTCTCTCCCTCTGCATTAGCCGGTCGAAAGGCAGAAAGCAACTCAGAAAACACATTGGAACCGAAAAGAGAAAGCCAATCAAGTGAAATAAGCTTGGATTATAATTTTTTGAAACACACACACAAAGAATTCCTCTCTTTCTGTTGGCACGCCATAACCTAGAACAGCAGGGCTGTCTATTTACTGTAAGTAATGCAATTAGGAGAGAAATCTCCCATTGAAAGGGAAATCTAAGACAGACGCAGAAACCGGTGGAAGAGAGAGAGAGAGAGAGAGAGAGAGAGAGAGAGAGAGAGAGAGAGAGAGAGAGAGAGAGAGAAAGAGAAAGAGAGATTGGATGGCCGGAAAAGGTTACTTTCCTTTGGGCGCAATGCCGCGCCCCTCTGGAATCCTAGAGGAGAATTGCGATGGCTTTGGATGGAGCAGAACCTGCAGCCCTATGAGCTCGTTCCGGTGGATCCCTCGGAAGTCCCACTGTGGGAAGACCCACAGTAGGAAGTCCCACAAGTGTGGCTGCGGCCTCCGCTCTCAGTGGTAGTCAGGCAGGTCTCTTCAGAAACATGTCCACTTGAACGCCATGACCAGGCTCTTCCGTGGGCGTAGGATTGCAGCCTAAACGCGCAACCTCAAGTGCGTTTTTTGAAAAAGCCCCACTGCATTCGATGGGGCTGGCTTCCAGGGAAGCGTGTATAGGATTGCAGCCTACGACTGGAAGCATGGGACTTCGTAGAGCTGTCTTCTGAGCAGACACGGATAGGGTTAAGCTGATCTACAGGAATGTGAGGCTAGGAGTGAAAGGGGGGCAGTTTACGATTTGCTCGTTGACAGGACGGATCAGATTTTGTTGGCAGGAAAAGTGTGGGTCGCTCTGTCGTTTGGGTGTTACCTGTACCGCCAGGTCTAAAACCGTTTAGTAGGTGATAAAAACCACACTTGTTCTCGTTGTTTTAAACACCTTTACAGATCCAGGGTCAAAAGAGGGTACAGTACAGTATATGGATATTTAAGAGATCGGAGCTGTGGAGTCAAGAGGAGCTTCGATCTAAAGCTCCATAAGGTTTTACTGTCAACCGCCTTTGGCACTCCAGCTGAAAGGCGATATGCACTAAAAACAACAGCAACCGTGAAATTCATTTCCATATGATGTAATGGAAGAGCGGAATAATACTGGCAACTGACAAGCAAGAAGGCAAGTTTGACTCTCCCTAGGAAAGCCACTTTCACAGAGTCAGGATGCCGAATGCTTCAGAGTCACATGATGCCCATTGGTGGGATAAATGGTTTTTACATATACTGTATATATTATCTTCACCGTCATTTGTTTGTTTGTTGGTTGGTTGTTATTTGCTAAAATTAAAGCCGGCTAGGCGCAACAGCAAAATGGGAGCAGGCTGCCGTCTCCCTCGCGCTTGTTGAGCGCGCAGAGACACTTGGCCGAGCGCAGTTGGAGACGGAATGCTGGGCTCCAATAATGGGCCGGGACCTAAAGCCATTCTTCGGTTCCTCTCTGGGGCGCTGGGCTAGGCCTCGTCCTCGCCGCCCTCTCCAGCCACCCTCCTCTTGTGACACGAACCATACTTTGCATTCTCTCCAGAGAGAGAGACTCCTAGGCTGCTTCTGCGCATAAGGGTCGGTGACTCGAAACCCTGCTGCAACTAGGCAACCCCCTGGCCCTCCGGTGAAGTCAGGGCGCCGAGGGCTCAACCAGGTCTTGCTTGCCGGCTTCCCAGAAGCATCTAGATAGCCATTGTGAGAACAGGCTGCTGGCTTTGGGTGGTCGCAGTAGAACTCTCTTCTTAGGTCTCCAAGCACACTTACAGGGTTGCTTTTAAGTAAACATGTTTAGGGTGCAACACTAAGCCCAGGTTGCAGCCCGGGACGGTACCTGCAATTTAAACCATAAACGCGCAGTTGATCTCCTGGTTCCCAAATGATGACGGTCTATGCTGCCTGTCTGCCTATCTTTGCTTTCGCCTTTTCATCTTTCTGACTTGGAACTGGAAATTCCGATGGAAAAAGTGATCTCTGGAAAGGTGATCTCTCCAGGTGAGCGCTCTGGAAAGGATTTGAAGGCTCCCTCTTCTCTCCTGGAAGCGGGTCAGAAGAACCCCAGAAAAACCATTTCCGGACTGAAGCTCTTTTCCTTCCTGGGTCTGGAATCGAAAGCGAGAGCATTGCTCTCTTCTTGGGAAGTTGCTTGCTTCCCTTCCCTTCCCCCTCCAGACTCCTTTGCTTGTTCTCGGCGAGGAAGGCAAAGCCGGAACGGCGGCAGGAGCAGAACAAAAAATGCGGGGTCCTTCCTAGACGCTGCAGCCGCTAGGAGCTTACAGTCTTACCGCGCAAAACTGAAAAGCCCAGGGAGAGTTCTCCCCTTGAAACCAATTAGGATTTTGACAGAGCTTCACTTTGCCTGGATCGTGTCCTAAATTTAGACGGGAGGGGAAGCGAAATAATAATGTAACCAAAACCCCGCCTCCTTTTCTCTAGTGTTGGGCACGCACGCTTCTTTCATGAAAACCAACCCTAAAGTTGTTCTGGGTCAAGTTTTGATAGTTTTGAGACGACTCCCTTCGGTGCCTGATCCTTCACACAAAACCTACCTCGCAGTGTTGTTACCGGGGGGGGGGGAATAAACACCTACAGAAATGACAACAATGTGTTTCCTTTTCTGCAAGAACTCAGCCAAGGAGACCCGAGTGTCCCCACCTTATCTAAACACACTCATCCAAAACCCACCGTTCTCGGAAGCAACCCCAAACAATGCTGCTGCTCTTGCGCAAGGGCGCAACCCGATCCTATGCTTCTCTACCCAAAAACGAACCCCATGCCGACTTTAATGGGGGTTTCCTCACAGGTCAAGGGTGCAAAGGACTGTCCCCATAAGGCGTGTTGTGTTGGACAGCAGCACCTTCCGGGTCTTCCCCCGGAGAAGGGATGTTGAGGAGTTTCCTGCGAAGAACCGGCGAGTTTCCGAATGCCTTTCTTTCAGCCCGTCAAGGTCAATCTCCTTCAATTTCTTCTTACCAGATCTCCCTTTTTTTCCTCGGGAAGCTGGAAAGGGCTGCCGCTTGCAGGAAGGCTGGAGGGGGCGAAGGAGGCGTCTCGGAGGAAGAGCTGGCAAAATACCCCCCCGGGTATGTGAGCAATTGAGGGCAGGAGGAGACAAGTTGCTGGTGGGAGAGACGGAGAAATACAACCCGCGCTCGGGAAATCCTAGAGGACGCGCAAGGTGAAAGCCAGCGGCTAAACGAGGTTTGCCCTGTTTGTTGGCATATACTTTGGGTTTGGAAGAGAAGGCCCTTTCCCTGTTTGGGGCCTGCAGGGAAACAGAGCTTGTAGACGCCCCAAATTAGGGAAAAAGTTTTTTGGGGGGTGTCAAGCATTGTGGAACCACTGGGCGCAGAAGCTCTCGGACGCTCTGTATAAACGCAGATTTATTTATTATAATTATTGCCACCATCATAATGAATAACAAATAGAGTCGATTGCTATCGTTGTTGCTTTTGTTATCATAATCATCATTTCGTATAGATGAAGCGCCAAAGGGGAGGGAAACAAGCCTGTTCTTACAACAGAATCTGAATATAACAGATAATCGGAGCTCCTTGTCGGAGCGTTAAATGGTAGATAGTGACAAGCGTCGTTTACACACGGCCATCATGTTTGTCCATTGTCGTAGGAGGAGAAAGGGGTTTTTTTTGGGGGGGGAGCGGAATACGGGGGTGTAGTGAAACACAAAGCTCCAGATTTTGCACTCCGCGCTTCAAGGCGCGTGGAGGATGGATGGGGGCGATTTGTTCGGCTCGGGCTAATCCCCCGGTAAACGGCTCCCCCAGCCTCGTCAACAAAACCGTTGGCGGCGAGCCTGCGAAGCGCCGGGCTTTGGCTCAGACAAGGAACATGCTCCGGCGAGGGGGTTTAAAGAAATAAAATAGAAATCCAAGCGATTATGAAGAGAAGAGAGGAGATGGGGAGGGGAGCCACTGGAACCCTCTGTCCGGCCCCTGTTCCGCCACAGGCGAGGGTCTAAAGCCTATTACAGCGTGAAGGGGGCTTGTATTTGGCTCTAGGACAAAGTATCCACGTGCGGATTAATAACTGACCAACAAATAATTAGACAGAGGAAGGATAAGGAAACCCGAAAGCGGAGACGGCTAATCATTTTGCTATACGCACTGGCTCCCTCTGAACGGAAAGTGGCCTGGCTCCGTTTTAATGGAGCAGTAGGGACCTGAAAGTGTGTCTGTGTCTGTGTGTGTGTGTGTGTGTGTGTGTGTGAGAGAGAGAGAGAGAGAGAGAGAGAGAGAGAGAGAGAGAGACTCAGAAGGGTGACCGATTCTATCCACATCATCGCGTAAAGGGACAAGGCGAGTCATTCTTCATCGTGTGAGTGACTGTGGACCAAAAGTCACCAACAGATTCCTCCTTTCAGGGGAATCTTGGATCTTAGACGTCCCCCAGCCCTTCAAAAGACACCGCTTCCTGATCTTCTCTTCTGCCAGAGGGAGCTAACGATAGATCTAACTATGTTTGGAGCGTTATAATCCCTGTTCGGGGCCTCCAGAGCTGGCTGGCGATGAAACATAACTGTCTCCAGGTTGGCTCCAGAGTGTGATGATGGCATTGAGAAAGCAAAAGGTCCCAGGGTGTCTTCAGTGGGGCTTACTCTCATCTGAGTTGGCAAAGGATTGCACTCTTAATCATAGATGTATAGGCTGAAGGGACCATTAATATTATGATTAAGGGTGCAAGCCTACGCACACTTCCTTGGGAGTAAGCTCCACTGAAGATGCATCTCACAGGCACCAAGTGAGCACAAGGCTGCCAAAAGTTCAGGGCTTCCTTGGATTCAACGAAGCACGTGCTCAGATCCTTTCCTTGACATCAGTGGGACTTGCTTAAGTGAGTCTGGTTCAAGCCCATTGTATTGAAGAGCGCAGCACATCTATATTTTAGAAAAACAAAGGAAGCGCCCAGAAGGAGCAGAATTATTTTGGTAATCGCCTCCTGAATCTCACACGCACATCAAGCGCCGGAACGGAATAAAAATGGCAAACAAGGCAAAAGTCCCTCCAAGATAAGTCTCCCCTTCTTATAAGTCTTTATTGAGGACTCCGTTTCAGGGATGTTTTTTTTCCCCAATTTCAGGTTCCAGAGGTACCAAGCGTCGGCTTCCCTTCCTTCCCCTGTCTGTTTCCTCCGGCTGTCTCAAGAACCACTTTTATTCTGTTTACTGAGGTTCCATCATCTTTTTCTTTCTTTTTAAACTATTACTCATTTGTGACGGGGCCAACAGGCAAGAAGCAAAAGAAACCTTCCAAGGATGCCCGTATTCAGATGAGAAAGAGAAATAAAAGTTTTCTCCTACCAGATTAAACTGAAAGAAATAAAAAAGATGATTTGGAGTAAAGCAACGAGGAGCTTTTAAGAAGCGGACAGAAAAGCCCCTGGCGCCGGATTGCAGGTCTCCAGCCCCCAGCCAGAGAAAGAGAACCGTAAAAAGGGGGGAGGTGGCAGCTGGGTCTGTAACGCGAAGGGGGTTTTAAGAGAAGGGCTTCTGGAGCTAATAATGGAAGCTCTCCATTACTTGTATACCTCGCCCGCCTGCGACTCAAGCCAGTTTGCCGGCGAGGCGAGGCGAGCGTGTAAAAATTCACATTGCAAAAAGAGGGCTGGTTTTATTTCTGGCGAGCCCAGATGCAAAAACCCCGCGCTCAAAAGAAACCCCTTCTTCCCTTGAAGCAGCCCCCAAACCTGCCAACATGACTTCCAAGCTCCACAATCGACCGGATCCTGTCCAGATAAGGCACCCACACACCCACACAAAGCACTCAAAACACGTCTCCATGCCTCAAATGAGAACACACCTGAGGAAATGCAGGTTGCTGTTGTAAAAGTTATTGTTCTTATTTTTATCGCCATCATCATCACCATCATCAGCATTATTAGCAGCAACAACCCTGAGATCTGTAGCAAACGTTCAAGGCAGCGTCTTACCTGAAGAGGTCTAGAAAGGGGTGTTTATTTGGGGCCCCCCCAAAGTGGTTCCTCCTTAAGGAGTAAGAAAGGGGGGTGGGTTTGGGGATGGAGGAACGGAAGGGAGAGACGCGGTGATGTAACCAAGAGTAGGAGGTTGGTCCTTCTCGCAAAGGATTCCTGCGTTAATTAAAATAAACAAGCTAATTGGGGGTGGGGGTGGGGAATGAGAGTTCCGCTCTTTCTCTTTCCTTTCTCTCTCTTCCCGCCCCCTCCCCCCCAATCTCCACCGCACCTCTATGGAGAACTGGCGCAAATGTCTAACCTCTGGCATCTTACCACAGCGCCTTGCTTTTGAGGGAATCTATAATCCCATGTAGAAATGCGGCTAGTAGTAATACTAATAGATAGACATTCCCCTTCCCAGCAAATGAAAAGCGATAATAAATAAATAAATAAATAAATAAATAAATAATAATAATAATAATAATGAAATCGGACCCTACCTGCCAGTATTCGCAAAGCTGCGAGGTCTGCCTGCTTAGCACTCCATCAATGATCAGGTGAGGGAGACCTTGCGGTAAAGAAAAACGAGGGAGCCAAGAGCGTGATTGGAAACGAGGGATGAAGGGAGCTGCCAAGCGTCTCCTCCCCACCCCACCCCCACCCCCCGCTCCCCAATAGACGCATCAAGGAGGGGGGGGGAGACGCTGTTTGGCGCACAATGCAGCCTCCCTTCGCTTTGCCAGGATTGAGGTCTAGGTGGATTGATTTACAAGAGCGCCTCAGCCTCGATTCCTGCGCGCTTCTCTTCTTGTCTGAAAGTGTGCGCTCACTGTGTGTTTGTGTATATTGAAACACACACACACACATATTTTAAAAGAAAAAAAGACCACTGTTGCTAGCCTACGGGATGTCTGATGCCTTCCCATTAAAGATAGCTCTCTCTCTCTCTCTATCGTTAACTTGATGTGATCTGATCTGATCCGCGGATGCGGAGAGAAGACCTGGCTTGGCCAGCTAAAAAGGAACTTGAAACACACAGGATTATTCTAAGGAAAGCAGGGAGGATTGCAGAAGCACGGGCCCATCTTAACTCAATTAAATAAAGAATCAGGTGCTTGTAGGAACGGGATTCACTCTTGCTGCTCTTTCCTTCCTTCCTCAGGATGACAGCAATGCCCCTGAAAGAGCGATCCACCGAGGCCAAAGAAACAGGGGAGACAAGGAGAGGGTTGGAAATCACCTTGTAAAGATTTGGGGAGAATCACTGCACAGACTTTATTCCCAGAGTTGAAACGGACAAGGACGCAATCGACGCGGGGGAAAGTCTCCTGCGCAAGCCCCCGCCCTTGCGCCAAGAAATGAATGAGGTTAGTGGTTTTGCTCGGTTGATGGCGCACATTTCAACCGAGCTGCCTCCGCAGGTGAAGTTCCCAGTCTATTGTCTTGCTAAGAACATCTTCCTCTTCCACAGGAATGCCAACGTGAATAAAATATTTGAATGGCAAAGCCCATCAACTTGGGGGGGGGTGTTAAATATTTTATGGGGAGGCGAAGGGACCTCGGCCCTTAGGAATGGGCTCCTTTGCTCCTGCAGCTGGTTATTTGCAGCCCGACCCTAAGAACGCCTTACTTGGAATTTCGATGCTATTCAGTCAAAAACAGGAACTAGAAGTGGAATAAAAATTATTCCCCAAAGTTACATGTTTACGACCAACCACAAAAAAAATCGCGGTTTCTGCCCACAATCGGGGGGGGGGGGTCGGAACTGATCGCTGGTCAATAATGAGAAACCGTGGTCGCTCTCCTCTCGTCTGCTTTTAGCTCTTGTGCAACCTTTCTCAGTTCAGTTCCACCTCATAATTCTCTGTGATCAGCTCCTTCATCGACTGATCTGGGAGGAATGGCTTTTAAGCATCAACACAAAACGTGAATATATTTAATCAGAGTTGGGTGGGAAAGAAATCTGTCTCACGCGAGTGGGTGAGACAGCGCATAAACTTCTTCACAGCACGTAAAATTCTTGTTTATTTTTCTCTTTTTCAAAAAACAAAAACAAAATATCCTGTATTTTAGACACTAAATAAATCGTGCCACGGAGCCACCGTAACTTTCCAGTTGTCAAAAATACTGGGCAAGATCCCGCCCTTCTAAGACCCATCGATTTCAGTGAGTGGAGAGTATATGGGTTTGTGTGAGAGAGGGGAAAGTATTTGTGCCGAGGCACAGAAGAGAGTGGCATATGGCCACCTTTCCAAAGGGTGGGGGGTAAGGTGGGATGTGGCGAGACGAGCGTGGTCCCTCTTTAGTTGGGGGAACTAAGTTGGTTTGGCTTTAAAATCACCCCACAAAAGTGTTTTACCTACTGCTGAATAAGAGCTTCAAGTAGCCCTCGAGGTCTCAATTTACGCTCCAAAGACAAGTAGCAAACCTCCAAGCAGAGATCTCCTCCGCCCTACTAAGCGCCGTCCTATATGCCTCAGAGCAGCAAAAGAGTAGGGTACCCCCCTCGGCTCCATCTCTTTACGCACGATAAATTCGACGCATTAGGCAGAACGAGGTGCTTGGATTGTGGACTGTACCACTTCAGGTGTGTGTATCGGGAGCGGTATTGTGGACATAGCCTCCGATGTTTACACAACCCCCCTAAAAAAAAACTTCCTTAACCTCTTCTCCATTGTGTACTAATGTGCTCCGCGCAGAGTCCTTTGTAAGGGGGAGGGGCGGATTTCTTCTCAAATCCGATTCCGCCCCCCTCACCAGCAATCTGAAGTGGTCCTTCCCCAGAAGGAACCACCTTAAGTCTGCCACTTCATCTTGCCTAATGGCAGGATGGATGCAGTGTGTTACTCACGTGGCCTTTTTAATAATAATAATAATAATAATAATAATAATAATAATAATAAATTTAGTAGTGGGGAGGAGCCTTGCAGCGGATCTGTGGAGGTTATAGCGCTTGGAGTCTCTCTCTCTCTTTCCCCACCCCACCCGGCCTTCTGTTTGTGGGATGACCAGATGCTCCTGGTTTTCTTCTGGCGTCAGAGGTTCCTGAAAGTTAAATCGGGGCGGGGAGGTAGAGAATAGGAAGAACCGGGAGAGAAAGAGTGCAGAACCTTATGAGCCGAATCCTCATTGCTCTGTTTTGTTTTTGAAGAGAGCAGGGAGGCTTTTCAGCATGCAGAAAAATACAAAAGGCAAAAGCGCCTGACGTTAAACAAATCCTACACAATCTAAAGGTTAACAAGATAAGACCAGTTCTCGGATTACTCGTTCTTACTTGTTGTAGTGCCCCCTTTCACCCCACCCCATCCTTCGCTACTGTTTGGGGAAGGCAATGATTTGGCTAAAATTGAAGACAGCCACGGAGGAGCGGGGCTTGTGGATTTCATTAGGGGCTCCTCGACCTTTCCCACTCGCCCTTCCCGCTACGCGCCCCCGATAATTGAAGCATTGGGAAGAACCGTAAAACAAGCTATTTAGAGGGGGGGGCAGCGGCACCATCACGAGATGTCCTGTCTCAGTGAAAAGCAGGACAGTCTCTACAAGCTGCGGAATAGCCAACATTCAAATCTTGCTCTCAAAGAGGCTTCAGCAGCTGTCTAAAAAAGTAAACGTGTGGAATTTCCGCAGCAAGGGCTTCCAAAGATTGAGCAGCGGCGGCGCTACCACCACCAAAGAGGCCCAGTTTTGTGTTGGGGCGTCTGTTTCTCAGTCCTACTTAGCATGGGAGCCAATTTCAGAGGGCTGTGGGTGCTTGGGCAGCCACAATAATATAATTGTGGGGGCCAGGCACCCACAAAGTCAATGAAAAAAGCCAGCAGGGAGAGAAGCAGTTCAGCTCTGTCCTTCGCAGCCAGCCAGCGAGGCATTTTTTTCTGGGTGGTGGGGCTGGGGAGGGGAAGCAGAGTCTTTCTGCCTCCAAGTCCGAGTCCCTCACCGCATACAAGGGTGCCTCGTTGGCTGTTGGCTGCATGACATCACAGCACTAGGTGCATGACATCACACGCACTAGGTGTGTCCGTGTGATGTTGCACATCCATGTGCGGCAGCGGGCACCCACAATCCTGAGGGCAAGATGGCGCCCCTGCTACTTGGAGATGCCGGGAATTGAACATGGGACCTTCTTAATACAAAGCAGACGCTCTGCCACTGACCTAGAGCCCTTCCCCGCTTGCATTCTCCAGGCAATGTGGGGGTTAGGGAGGGAGAGGAGGACCTCCGTGCGCCGGCTCTCTCACTGTTCCAAACCCTTGCAAATTGTTGCGTTCATTTCACTCGCCCGGGGGCGCAGTCTATGCAAAGCTACGACAGAGGCCGCAGCTGCCCACCTGCAAGGCAAGGAAGCGAGCAGGTGACCAGGGCAGCAGACGCTGATCGAAGCCCTGCGTCTAGCTTAAAGCATCTCTTTGAGGAAAGGCTGGCAGATGGTTTTGCGCAAGGAGAATATAATGGGAAACGAAGAGAGCTGCTCTCCCGACTGTGGACGGCGTCAGAAATTGGGTGCCACGGGCTGCAAACCTGATGCCAAGCTAAATCTGCTGATGTTTAGGGTGTCTGGAGACTCATTGCTGCAGCAGGTTGGAGGGGCTCCGTGTCTGGGAAGGCCATGCACACCGTTTCCTAGGATCGAGTCCCACACGGGCATCGGTGGGGCTTGCTTGCGCGGGATTGGGCAACCTTGCGTTCCCTCCCTAAAAGTTCCCTTTGAACTCATTTTGACACGAAGGGGAAATGTGTGTGTAGCAGCCACCCAGCTACAAGACAGCTCCTTCTGTGCTTACTTTACTGGGGAAGTGGGTCTTACTTTTTGAATAAACAGCAACAGGACTACGCTGCATCCGTGCGATGTGCAGATCCACGGGAGCGACTGCCTCCTGCGGGGCTTACAGAAAAGGAACCTCGGAGCCAGAGAGAACGCGGCCCTTCAATGCATTACCGTAGATGTGGCCCTCAACCTGCTTCCCAGGCTAAGCGCCCTTCTTATGCCACGCACCCTCACGGACCCTGCTCTTGATCCTCCTGGGGCGCTTCTGCCTGGCGCTAAAGTCTCCTTGAACTGTCATCATGCATTTTGCGTGGAGGGCAGGTGATGGAGAAATGTTTTTCCGTGTTGACGGAGCTAACTCCGACTTCTGGCCGGTTGCAATGGGGAATGATCCCTTCCCTTCCCTTCCTTGCCCCGCCCATCGCCCACTTGTTGCTTCTGGCCCCAGCCACCATTGATTGCCATGTGGCCCCCTGGACTAAGAAAAGCCGGGGGACCCTCTGCTTTCTAAGCAAACCATCTACCAACCACATAGCCAAATTGAAGCGGGGTTCGCTCCGAAGTTAGTCTCACGGTGTCATTTTCTATGTGAAGATGGCAGTCCAGGTCAGGCAGGAAACGGAACCCTTTGCAGTGATCTGGCGGAGCTGAACTTGCTGGATCCTTTGCTTGCGCAAAGCAAGTCCGAACCCTCCCTCCGCACAGAAACGTCTTTCCTTTGACCTAAAGGTGGATAGAACGATCATTAAACTTACCGCAGTGCCCACACAGCCAAAGGTGCATACATTCATACGTGCAAGGGATGCTTGCAGCACCAGTCCCGAACTCTACAGAAAAGCTTCCTGATTATTACGCTCAATCTAAAACGCCGTCCTTTCCCATAGAGAGCGTTTACACGCTTGTTTAGCGAACAGTCTCCAAACGTTGAGACCTGTATGTGTGGATCGGGGCTCTTTAACGTCCTGCCAGACGGTAGGAAGAATGGTTTAAACCAGTGGATACAGATCCATTAGGTATGGCGAAATGCTCGTTGTTATCGAACCACCCATAAAAGTGCTTAGGGAAACACAGTCAGGTCACTTTAACTCTTCGGAGTTGCTTCTTGCAATACACGCGCGGCGCATTTCCTTCTTTAAAAATGGCACCGATTTCCAAGGCAGCCTTGGGCAAGCCACTTCTTTTCCTAGATGTCAAACGCCGCTCATAGCGCCCTGGGCTTGCGGAGAGGCCGAGCAAGAGAAGTTGTTCTCCATGGGAACAGATGCAGCGCGAGCAAGGCTCCGATCCAAAGCTCATCTTTTCCCTTCATCTGAAGGCACCCAGTTCAGGGAAGTTTTTAGTGCGTTGTGTTGTATTGTGCTTTTACTATTTTTTGTTGGGAGCCGCCCAGAATGGCTGGGACAATCCAGTCAGATGACGGCATCGCCATCATCATCGGAAGAATTTAGCACAGGCTGGGATTTCCTATTAAAATAAAGGTAACTGAAGTCTGCTGCAATCCTATACAGTATACACACTTCACTTACTTCTGAGTAAACACTCTTAAAAGGCTTTCTCTGTATACGGTATTTCTTCTTCTTTTCCTTAAAAAGAGCTTCCCCGTTTTAATTAATTGCCCAGAAGGGAGACAGGAAACGCGGCCTGCCGCCAAAGCCACCTGCTGCGACAGGGCTCAATAATGGACTGCTCCTCCTTGTTTGTCCCTGGAAGCTGAGGAAGTGATCTCAGTAAGACTCGTGCAGGGGATCCATCCTTCAGCTGTGAAGATAACCAAGGAAGGGAGATTTCCTGGGCTGGAATCCGGGAGGGAGAGACGTTGCTGCTGTTATACGTAGAGAGAGAGCCAGTGTGGTGTAGTGGTTGAGTGGTGGACTCGTAATCTGGTGAACTGGGTTCGCATCTCCGCTCCTCCACATGCAGCTGCTGGGTGACCTTGGGCTAGTCACATTTCTCTGAAGACTCTCAGCCCCACTCACCTCACAGAGTGTTTGTTGTGGAGGAGGAAGGGAAAGGAGAATGGTAGCCCCTTTGAGACTCCTTCCGGTAGTGATAAAGCGGGATATCAAATCCAAACTCTTCTTCTTCTTATACTAAGCTGGATCATGAATAAGCAGTGCATTTTAAGTATCTATTAACCCATCAAAAATCTTCACTGAATGCAGTGACTTGCTTCTGGTGGTGTTGCTCAAAGAGAGCCAGTGTTGCGCAGTGGTTAGAGCGCTGGACTAGAGCGCGGAGTTCAAATCCGCAAGTGGCCGTGAAGTTCAGGGGATGACCTTGAGCCAGTCACCAGCTCTTAGCCTGACCTACCCAACCGAGTGATGGTGAGGGTCATGCGGAAGTAGAGTGTGAGCTATGTAACCACCTTGAGCTCCCTGGAGGAAAGGGGCGGGTAGGGATGCAATAAGAACGAAAGTTTTCTCTGGAGAGAAAAGTGCTGAGGATGACACCGCCTTACCGAGAGGTAGCTCCCGCAGGCTGCAATGGCGCACGCTTCTCGGATGCACCTCCAACCTAAACACGACTAAAAATGAAAATAAATTTGAAAACCTCGGAAGCGCGCCCCCTGGCGTTCAGTTCCATGGGGAACTGGGCAAGGTATGTTACAGACCCCATGTAGTCCAGCATCCCGTTCTCACAGTGGCCAGCCAAATGTCGGTGGGAAACACGCAAGCAGGACCTGAGCACAACAGCACTCTTCCCCCCACGCCACCTGTGAATCACAGTGACTGGTATTCATAGGATCATAGAGCTGGAAGGGACCATGAGGGTCATCTAGTCCATCCCCCTGCAATGCAGGAATCTTTTGCTCAACATGGGGCTTGAACCCGCAAGCCTGAGATTAAGCGTCCCATCCTCTACCTACGAAGATTCTAAACCAGAGGAGGAGAATCTGTGGCCTGCCAGTTGTTCCTATCATCCCTGACAATCTCTGATTGCTGCAAGGGCAGCTGGGAGTTGTAGTTCATCTGAGACCCTGTGTGCTGCTGTGGGAAGAGTGCTGGACTAGAACCTGGGAAATCAGGGATCACATCCCCTGTAGCCAGTGAAGCTCACTGGGTGGCCTTATTTTCCCCAAAGCCTCCCTCTGCATTTTCAATGGGATACATATGTAGAGAGATGGCAGAATAGACTTATTTAATAATGGGAATGTCACATTTTTTGAATGTTGCAGCAAGTTAACTATTTCCTACTTGCAGGAAGGGAAGTAGATATGCTCTGTAATTAGGAAGGGCATGATGTTAGCTGTAGGGAGGTTGCTGTGTAAGTGGGGGAGCGTGCAAGTGGGACACCGCTGCCCGCCCTATCCTGAAGTGCCACTGTCCATTCTACCACTGCAGGGTTTCACCTGATTCTGCTATGTTTGTTGATCAAACAAATAAGCACAACAAAAGCTAAAATGCATCAAAGGTCACACACACCCTTCCCAGCCTCTTCCCTCTTGAGTTGTGGAGGCAAGAAGTTTGATATTGCAAAATGTGCCCTGCTTTGTATGGCATGTGTGAGTTTGATTGCAGCCATAATCAAATAAAAAATAAGTCAGAAAGATGGACATTTTTTCAGGAAGGTGGAAGCAGTAACCATCCCTTCCATTTTGGGTGCAACAGCAGCTCACGATGAACTATTGTCTCACTTTTCCTTGAATAAGGAGGGAAGGTGTGTACAACTGTTGGAGTTTATTTTTATTTTTATGTGTGTTAGAAATTATAGGTCTCAACTTTTTAAAAAATAAAATCCTGGTTTGTATATTCATCATCCATGGTCTTTTCCAAGGTCTATAAGAGATACTGGCAATTGGATCCATAATTTATTGAAGCCACATTTCACAGTGGCAGCACTAGGGGAAAAAAATTGGGGGTACACAGAAAGGGGGGAAAGTATATTTGTAGATGTGTGTTGTGTTCTGCCCAGAGTGGCTGGGGCAACTGAGACAGATGGGTGGGATATGATGATGATGATGATGTTAAGCTCTCTGAAATAAAAAAAAGTATTTGTTAATGACCAAAGTCTAGCAAACTAATAATAATACCGTAATAATAATAATAACAATAATAATAATAATAAGTGGATGGGTGGAAATGAACTCCTAGTTTGTAGTGGAGGTGCTTGCACCCTGCTCCCTCTCTGACACCACCCATGTTGCAACATACATCCTGCTCATGAGAAGAGTGATTTGGAAGACAGCCTTACTGACTTCCATGAAGCGTCCAAGCCACACAAGTGTGTGTTGAACATTTCCAGCCAGGCATCCCAATCCTGAGGCGGTTGAGCTGATTGACTGAAGCATTAAGACAGGTCTCAACAGTGGAACGGCTTGGGCTTAAATCCAAGAACGTCAACTGAAGACTGGCTTGTGTGTGTGTGTTCATCACTGCAGCATCAAAAGCGCAGGGATGGGGTGTCTGTGGCCTAAATCTGGCCAGCCATGTCTGTCACTCTGCTCCCCACCCCCACACTGCATGGGCCACACACTTTCTTCCTCTGCATCGGTTCCACTTGCCCTCACCAACTAACTGTTACATGCCTTTTGTGGTAATTGTGAAAATCAAATGAAAAAATTCCAAGAGCTCTGGCCAGGTAGTGGATTAATTTTTAGAAAGTTTTAAGTTGAGAATAATACAAATTCCAGTAGCAATCCAGTTTTTAGAAATCCAGGTCAAGGCCCTGTTTCGATTTATTCTTAATCAGCTGGAATGACAAAGAGTCTTACATTAAAAATGTGTCTTAGGGTATTGTATTACATTCTGTCTTCTTTATATATACACAATTATATACAGAAAATTCCAACAGAGAGAGACAGCACATCTTTTGTCATCTTTACATAGGAGATATATAGAAAATTATATATAGACTTATAACAAACAAAGAATGCTTACCTCTAGTTTCATAGTTTCAAGGTCAAAGCGTACCTTTCATGTTTTTCTAACTTACTCAATCTGTTTGCAGTATTTAAATAGAAAACTAGGTGTGGTCTACTATCTAATTAAAGGAACAGTACTACATTTGCAGATGCTGACTATGGCTGCAACAATTTAAAGTTGCAGTGGCATGATTTAAATACAGGCTGTATAAGAACACAATATTGATTATAAGAATGCTGTAAAATCAAAACTGTTATTCAACCCCCATGGATGTAACGTGTTAAAAAGATTTATGAACTTGAATTCTTGTTGAAGGAGAAGTCTGTCGTTGTTCTTCTGGTGAAAGTGGGCTCAGGCCCGGCTCTAGGGGTAGTCTCGGTGGCGCAGGGCGCCGGGCCGGCAGGAGGGCGCTGTGCGACGAAGCCGTGCTGCGCACTGCACCCGTCCACCAGGGCGGGGGCGCTGGAGCAATCTCTGCGCCACGGCGCCCGACTGGCTCGAGACGGCCCTGAGCTGGAGGTAGTTTCCATATTATGAAGAATAAAAAATCATCCTCTGTGTGTTTGTGTTGGGTGTAGTGTTCAACCAATGGTGCCTCCATGATCTGATTTTGAATCCTGGAGCGGTGTTCGCTAATTCTAAGTTTTATGGGTCTGGAACATTAGCCAATGTACATTTTTTGGCATGGACAAATCCATGCATATATGCAATTTTTAGTGTTACACTTACTGAAATGTCTTAAAGTAAACTTGAACTTAGATAAGGCATCGGAAAACTCCCTCACCTGTAGAGAATATTTGCATACATTGCATTCTCCGCATCTGAAGTGGCCCGAAGGAAAATCCTCTCTAGGTAATGTTTTGGGCAACATATCAGATTTCACCAGAAGGTCTTTAAAGGACTGTGTTCTTCTAAGTCCAAAAAGAGGTGGTTTTTCACATCCAGGGATGTTAGCAAGTAAATGCCAGTGTTTATAAACAATGGCTTTAATTGAAGCTGTGCGAGGTGTAATCTGTAGAGTGGATGTGATGCGGTTCGTATTTTCTTTATTCGTGCGTAATTTGAATAGATCCTGTCTATTTATCTTATCCACTCTTTGTAATGCTTCAGATAATGTTTTCTGTGAATATCCACGTCGAATTAGGGAGGTGGTCCTTGTCCTCCCAGAATTGTTATAATCTTGGTAGGATGAAGAGTTTCTCTTAAGTCATAGAAATTGTCCGTATGGGAGGTTTTTGAGTAGGTGAGGTGGATGGAATGAGAGTGCATGAAGCAGGGAGTTGCGATCTGTGGGTTTGTGGAAGCAGCGTACTTTAAGTTGTTGATGGTTGTGGTAATTGTGGCAGTCGCTGCCACTTGCAGGTGAGAGGAAGTGCCGCTGCTGAGAGGGCTGGCTAGACTGGCAAAGGTCACTCTCTTTCTGCAGTACCAGTTCACCTGGCATCCTCCCTGTGCACTGAGAAAGGAGAAACCTTTTCTCAGCATGCAGAGAGGAAACCTGCAGAGTCTTCCTGTTTTTCAAGCTTGCTGTGGTTCCTCTCAACATAGCTGAGAAGGGGGAGGGGGGAATCTTTTTTTCTTAGCAAAGTTTGCAAGTGGAGGTAAATGCCAAACCCACTCCTTTACAGTCTTCCTGTCCGTTTTGCAAATTAAACCTTCTCTCTTTCCCTTGGTACACAAATTCGTTTACCCTAACATGTGTGTGTGTGTTGTGTCCAGTGTGTGTCAGTATGTTTAGCCTCTGCTTGCTGGCCCCAGGACTGCTTTCCCCTGAGGGAACTTGCCCCTCAAGGAGCAAAATAGTTCCCTGCCCTGCCCATGCATGTGCAAATGATCAGGCAGTGATCCAACTTGACAGGCAGAACTTTCCTATCACTTCAGACAAGATGCTTTTCAGTAGAGTTCATACATTCAGTGGCCAGCCAGGAATGGTTGGGTCACCTAGGTGTGCTCTCTCTTTCTCTCTTGGAAGATGCAAGATCTGCTGATGACTTTCATATGGGAGAAGGCACCACCTCTTTCTCACCTTGTCGGCAATTTTTCCCAACTGCGTCACATCCAGCTGCCGCTCATCAAGTGTAGAATAATCTGGTGTAACAAAATCAGGTGATACATACATGCAGGGGAGGTGGTCTACCGTGTTTCTCATATTATAAGACATGTCTTATATTTATTTTTTCCTCAAAAAAACACACTATGGCTTATTTTCAAGGGATGTCTTATTTTTTTCCTCCTCCTCCTGCTGCGGCCAGCATTGCTGCTGCGCCTATCACTATGTCTTATTTTCAGGGTATGGCTTATATTCCTTGAATGCTTAAAAATCCTGCTATGTCTTATTTTATGGGTATGTCTTAAAATATGAGAAACAGGGTATTAGTGCAAGCGCAGTGTCTCACCAAGCTCTGTCTGCCCTCAGCCTGCCTCCACCTGCTTACTACTTTGCTTACAACCAGTCTATGGGGTGACACTGACTGTTAGCTCCTCCTCCTTAGTCTCAGTCTCCCCCTCTTAACACAGCAGGGAGAAGAATGAGAACAAAACCAGAATGACTCTGCCTATCATTGGCTCTGGCTCCCCCTGCTGGTGGCCTCCCCCCTGCTTCTGCCCTACAAGTCCTAATGGGCACCAGCTTCCACCGCTTACACGTCCGAACAAGCCAAGTCTGCAGTTGCTTAAGAATATCTTGTTGAGCTTGCAGCCAAACGAACACACATTTGCAGAGCAAATATAGTAAAAACATTCAGGACAAAGATGTCAATCCAATGATTGTGTTATGGATCAGTTTGGAGACTTCCTTTCAGCCTTGTGCCAGAAGAGAATCTGTCTTTTAAAGTCACCTTTAAATGTTTCTCAAAGAGTAGCTCAGCACCACCAAGCTAAACAAAGCTAGCCTGAGAGTGGCTGGTTTCTCCTCTCCAGCCTGATAACTCTGGAAGGCAAAGCAACCATCTCTTCCCAGCCAGCCACTTATAACACCAGAGAAAGGGAAAGCCTTGTCAATGGCTCAGCGCCACTGGAGCACACATGGGGTTTTTATTTTATTGCAATTGGAAAATATTCAGGATGCAGAACAGCAGAGGTCAAAGGAATGGCATTATGCAAAATATGGAAGCTGTAGGGGGCAGAAAAGAAGGAAGAAGTGGGAGTGATGGCTGACTCCCGCTCAACTTCATGGTATGATGCAAAAGGCTTCGATCGTCAAGCGTAGAAAAAGGAATTGAACCGCTTCTTTTTGGAAGGATCTTTAACATTCATCTGACCATATGGACACTGGAGAAAGAGAGAGAGAGATGGAATAAGTCATTCTTGATGAGGCCTAAACATTGCCCATACTTAAAGACAAAATTAATGATGTCCTATAAATCATTTGTGGCCTCGGGACTTGAAAAGAGAGCGAGCAAGAGGAGAGGAGGAGGAACTGAGCCATGCACCCCCCCTTTCCTTGCCCTCTCCCCAAACAAATGGTCCTAATTATTATCCAAGAAACCTCCTTGCTAGATATGTCCCTACTCATTGTACAGTTTCTGAGACAACCACTACTCCCCCCCACTCTTCATGCAATCCTGTATATTTACCACAGTGGAAGAAAAGAGATCTCATTGAAGTCACTTCCTGAAACCTCACATAAGATGGGGAGACGGGAATAGATTTCTCTAGTCACCAAACACAAAGTGAAAGCCAGAATCTTTTGTAGCCAGATCCTACTTGAAATTTGGCAATAAATCCAACTGTGTTCAATGAGGCTTACTCCCAGGGAAACGTGCACAGGACTGCAGCATTAAAACTCACAATTCAGAGTGTTTTGGAGAGCAATGTGAAGAGGGTGATTCAAGTCCTATATACTACAGATGCAGCGAGGTATTTAATCACTTTCAGATGACTAAATAAGACAGGAAAAAGGCTGCTTGTGAAGAGTCAGGAGGCTCTTCACTTTCTCTCTTCTGAACAGTTAACAACAACAACAACAACAACGTTATACCTCACCCTTCCTCTTCTGAGAGTCCAGGGTTGCTAACAATAAAATTACAGCACAAAAACAAAATTAAAACCACAATACAAAATACCATATAAACAGTCAACGTTAAATTATGGTAGATGCACTGAACTGTTTTTTTGTCAATGAACTGTGCACTATAATTGCTCGGGCCAATGTTGGTTGCTTTGCAGTACTGATCTATGGTTGGACAGGATGCCAGTTGCTTTTTATTCCTCTGCAATCCACCAGGTGTAGAGCTGCAATGCTTAGAGGGTTCACCAGTCACATTAATTCATTGCAACCCTTTTCAGGGATTAAAAAGATGCTTCTGGTGAATTCTGCAGGAGCCTGAATGGTGAAAGTTAAAATATTGAAAATTATTTAATATTAAAAGTTAAAATATTTTGTAGACAAGTGCTTAAACCTGGGGTGGGAAACCTGTGACTCTGCAGATGTTGGACCCCAACTTCTATCCAGCCAATCGTCAGGATACAAGTTGGCTATCCCCGACTTAAACAAACCTCAGTGGTCTGCATCATTTTATAACATAGCTTTCTCCTTTCCTCACACAGAAGAGAATGCCTCTTCCACAATGGGGCCTATCACAATTCTTCCATTCTATACTCTGCTGGAAGGTAGCCCTTTTTCTGCAGAAATATTGATTTATTAATGTGTAAGCTTAACTGATTAATTATTAGCAGTAACCTATAGAACATCCCATCTGCCATCTCTCAAATTATGGAAGCGGAAAATTTGGAATAAGATGGTGATGAATAAAATGAGAGGGAAGAAGTAACTCAGAAGACACATTTCAAAGGAATTGGACACTATTTATCCAATATTGGAACAGATATAGAACTGAGAAGCAAGCGTCAATGGACATTTTGACAATGTGCTAAAATTGATTAGTTGACATTGAAACTGGAAGATGCGCTTCCCCCTCCTTTTCACTCAATATGGTCTTTTTCAATATGATTTTTTTAATATGAAGAAAATAAATGTACTGTATATCAAATAATTTATTTTAAAATAAATAACTCATATGGAGGTAATTAAGATTTCCTTAACGAGATGACAGCCCAGTGTGGATAAATGAATGGATTTAAATGTTTTAATATTTTTTGTATTTTATTTTTTGAACTCTGTTCAAGAGGATTTGTATTGACTGTGCAGGCAACAAAAAAATAATTTATGAAAAACCGGTGTGCTGAGGATTCTGAAATTTGGGTGCAGGGAGAGTGGAGCCATTGACTTATGACATCCCATAAGCTACTCTGTTGTTACCCCTCCTTTCCAGAACAACATTGACATTTGCTATAATGAAATTCACATGGAAAAGTTAAAGCAGTAATAAACAGTTTGAGAAGGACCGTCGGGATGATAAATGCCCCCTCTGAAAATGTTTTACATATCCCAGTGCTGAATGTTTTACTTGGGGTGGGGCCTATTGATTTTAGTGGGCATTACACCCAGGTGGTGGGTTCAAGGTTATAGCGGCAGGATTCAAACCAAGTTATTATGATCTGTTACTGTCAAATGTGGAAGCAATAAACTTGCTAGTGTGTTAAGGAATATTTTTTTAAAAAAATAATGGTTGAAAAAGGGAATTGATGCTACTTAGTAAGGTATTCAAGGCAGTAGCTGGCACTTAAACTGATTAGATCTCTTATTTTATTTGTCTTCTGTAAAAAAAAACACACCACATTTTTAACAGCAACTCAAAAACCAAGGTCATAAAGATCAGAGGCTATACAAAGAGCATGGCTACATCTTAAATCTACATTATGCCCGATCGGTTCACCCTAGCTATTTCTGTTCACCCAAGCACATCTCCCCAGAAGCATCTGTAGGAATTTGGAGGTCGTCTTCAAGGTTAGCTGTGTTTGCAAACCTAATCGCTGGCTGCCTAGAACGTGTTCAGGTTTGTTTCTTGACACCAGCAGAAACAGATAAAACACCCTTCTTAGCCACACTGGTTTATGAGGAAGTTAATTCCACCGAATTAACTGAGCGAACGTGTGCAGGATCATATATACAAACAATATGTACATTTTTTTGAGGGGACAAAAACAACTGCAACTTCTTTCCATCCCTGGCAATTCAACTGCCTTCCCCAGAGAGGCTTTCATATGTATCCTTTTAAGAGAACAGGTGTGTCATTTACCACTTAAATTCATTTTAAAACTGACTGATTTGTTGTTGGAGCACCTTCCTCATGGGAAACTGATAGGAGGCAACAAGGTTTAATACTCACGTGTCTGCAGGAAGTACCACAGCAGTGTCCTCTCTGCAAATGGGCCACTTTGGTGAACACTAGGTATCCAGTGACTGGATCTATGTAGTTATGCTTCCCAGCCTATTTAAAACACACACAGAGAGAGAACAGCAGACCTTACTTCTTGTTCCCCTGTGATTCCCACTTGACAAATGCACATGGAACACCCATTGTTATTGGAGTAGGGGTTGTGGGGGAAGCCAAGCAAGCCAGGAGAACAATGGGATGCCGCCTTTAGTGCAGTTAGATGTTTCTTTGTTTATTTATGCCACACTTCACCCTACCCATTCTTCCAGCTTTATTCTTTTTCTGAGTCTGCATGGCCAGCCCGACAGGCAACTTTTAGGGCGCTTCCAGACTGTCACCATTTTGCGGTGGGGTTCTAGTCACATACGGGCAAATTCAGGTTGTGCAATTATAGCCGAATGGGGAGGTCTTGTGTAACAAACTTGCTTCTGCCAAAAGTTCAGACCTTTTGTGATAAAGAGAGGAATGGTGAAGTGCACTGGCATCTATTCTCCCTGCAAACAAATCAGGATGAGTGCTCAATAGGCAGGTTGTCTGGAAGAGCCCTATAAAAAACAACAGCAGGTGTAGCCCATGGCATCACTCCAGAGACTCCCAGTATACTCCAAGATAGTGACGGAGAGGAGGAGGGATGTGAGGAGAGGTAGAGACAAAGGAAACATTGCAGGGTGTGCGTGAGCGAGTTTGTGTAGAGCCAGGACATTCCGCTTCACTTTTGGAAGATGGCTTCGCACATGTTTGTAAGACGGTTGGCAACATTCATCTGCCCTCTGCAAAATTCTGAAATCCCTTCGTTTCACGATGATTTGCATACAGCAGTGTTTTAGTGTAAGATGGGACGGCAAACAGGAATCTCGCTTGGAGCAACTAACCGTCTTGAGCCAGCCCTGCGCATTTTCCTGCTTTTCAAGGCAATTCAGAACGGTAAAAGGAAAGCCAGCTACCATAATTTTTGTCCAAGTGGCAGATGCCTTTCTAGCTTGGACGCAGCATTGCCAATTGTAAATGGATGCGAAGGAATTTGTGCCTCAGCGGAGAGGTGTTAAGCAAAGTCACAGCTCTCTGGGCTCAGAGAATAGTAATGTTCTGCAGATGAGTTGTTTTCCACCTCTGCAGTGGGGGACTCTGGGGTACCCCAGTGAGAAGGTCTGTGATGGTAGACAAACTTGGTGCAGTTTGTGCACCATTTTTATTTTTTATTTACTCTGCAATGTGTCGACACAGGGAAGTGTTGGGTGTATTTCAGGTAGTGATGAAGAATGAGCTCAGAATGTGAATTTCCCCAGCTCATATTCCAAGGAGAGCATCCTTGCCCTAAAATTATTCCTCTGTTCATAACTGAGACTATAGTCATTTGCTATGTAACCCAAATTTTGCACACGAAGCTGAATGGTGTGACCTGCATAAATTATGCAGATCAAGTATATTTGTGCATGGCTGTTTATTTCATATGATTTATTCTGCCTCTGCTCATTGTGAAAAGTGGTATGGAATGATTGCAGGCTCACCCACCCATGGCCCTCCAAACCTTAGTTAGTCACATTTCTGGCTTCTGCGACTACACACATGCAGCTAGCCCATCTTCTGTTATAACCATAAGTTCTAGAATCTTATGTTAAAGAAAGCAGAGTTCCTCTTAAACAAGCCAAATTCTGCAACCATTACACATCCCTACCACCCACCCTAGTTAAAAACATACAGGTTTCCTTGGTGAATCAGACCCAGGGCTGACAAGCCTAGCATTCTCTTTCAAACAGAAGTCAGCCAGGTGTCTCAGCATTTGCAAGCAGGGTGTGAAAAGCAACAGGCCTCTTGTGTTCTTTGTTTTCCGGAGTGTGGCATGGTATACTGCCTCTCTCCATGCAGGTTCTATCTATCTATATATATATAAATGTAAACTGGGTATGTTCCTTCGCCTCCTATGTTCTACAAAACCGCTTGACCGATTGCGTTCAAATTTTGACACAAAGTCAAATGTGACTGCACGAGTGTCCCCAGACCGTTTTCAAAGACAGATGTCACACCCATGCAATGTAAAAACCCCAAAACCCCGTGTTCAAAATCTCCCCACTCAGATGAAAGTGCATGCTGGGAAATAGACCAGAGAAGCAGCGTCTCCATTGGCTGCAATCAGTGAATCACAAAATTCCATGCCAAACAACTGAAAACAGGCCTTTTGCAGCAACAAGGCCCAGCATTGCCCAGCCGACTGAATAGGCCGCAGCAGAGGTTTGCAGACTAGTCCGAATAGAGGTGGGGGCTCCCCTGGGTGGGGTGGGGTGGGGGAGGAGAGGGTGGGAAAGGTCATGGATGGGACAGCGGGAGGCCAATCACAGGGATGAGCCACAGGGGGGGTTGGGGGAGGAGTCTGAAGGAGGACTCTGAGGGCCCATTTAACAGACTAAGCAACGCATGGCAGGGCCAGCTAGTTTATCTATAACAACTAATTACAACATATAGCTGTCAAGTTTTCCCTTTTCTCGCGAGGAAGTCTATTCAGCATAAGGGAATTTCTCTTTTAAAAAGGGATAACTTGACAACTAAGTAACATCAGTGTTGGTGGGTGGAAATGAGAGGGCATGTGTTTAGGATTATACTGGCCATTACAAACAGTAGTGGCCAAACAGTAGCTAAAGTCACAAAGCATGCAGCAAGCGTGGCAATCTGGTCTTGCTAAACGGATGCCCTTGCGAGTTCCGAAGCTTCCTTAGTGCAGAAAAAGACCACACCTTTGCTAACAGAAAAAGACAAGTCTCAAGTCTGGCACTTGCCCTGGTTTGCAGAGCAGCAGCAGCAAAAACCCGGAGCGCCAAGGCGGCTGCGCCAAGACAAGGCAAAAGCGAAGCGGACTCACCGCGCATGCCTCCTCGTGGAGAGCCACCACCCTCTTCTCCGCTTCGGTTAACCCTTCCCTGCCCTCGCAGGTGCCCGCCTCCCCGGAGCGCTGGGCCGCGGAGCAGCCGCTGCCGCCGCCGTCAGGGAGACTTCCTTCCCCGTCCGCCTGGCCGTGACTCAGCGGCCTTCTGCCCCGCTGCCCCGGGGGCTTGCAGGGGATTGCCCTGCTGCTGCAGCAGCGCGCAAGCGATGTTGCTGCCATGAGCGGGACGGATCCAGCCCCGGTTCTCCCCCTGGGCAGGAGCCGCGGTCACTTCCTTGCCCAAGAAGCCGCGTCGGGCTCCACCCCCCCTCTCTCTCTGTGTGTGTCGCTTTAGGAAACGCTCCGGAAGCCACCCAGGATCGGGGCCCTTTCCTTTAACGCGGCAGGAGAGGGTGCGGCAGGAGAGGATGGCAAGTGTGGCGGGAAGATTCAAGGACAATCAAAGGAGCATTTAAACATTTCAGTTTAGTGCAGTATATAGCATGAAAATAACTCTTTTTTTTTTTTTTGCAGAAGGTGTCTTTTCAATAAGAGAGCAAGGGCACCAAGTGTTTGGTTTGCACACATACTTGAGGTACACACATATGTAAGAGGCTCATTTGGAATTATATTTTGGGGAAGATTTTTAGGAAAGATGCTTTGTTTTATACCTTCTGGATGTCCCGTGAGCTTTTTATAAAGTACTTGTGTTCTACGTTATAAATCCAGCCCTGCTAGTTGTTTACTCTTGTTTCTAATGTATTTCTCATCAATTAAAAAAATGGCATGGCACCAGCAAATTTTTATTCCAAAAGTGTGGCCCAGAGAAAAAAGGTGTAAGAACCACTGCCTTTAACAGATGCCCTGTTCAGCTGCAGTTGGATGCAGGAGAACCTGCACAAGGAATAGATTGTAGAATCATAGATTTGTAGGGTTGGAAGGGGTTCCAAGGGTCATTTAGCCCAACCCTGAGATTCCTGCATTGCAGGGGGTTGGACTAGATGACCCTTGTGGTTGGGGCAGCCATACGTCTGGGATTTCCTGGACATATCCGGGATTCATCCATCGGAAATAGTGTCCAGGCGGAATTTCTGAAAATCGGTATAAATGTCCTGGAGAATCTGGGCGTATGGCAACCCATGTCGGAAATGGGTGGTGGTTTTTTTTTGGGGGGGGGGTTGAATTTCCTTAAAATTAGCTGAACCACTTTGGCCCAAAAAAGCAATATGGCAACCCTACTTGCGGTATTTTCCATCTCTATGATTCTATGTTATTTTAAAATTTACACGTTTGTAAGCTTTTACAAGCAGTATCCATAAGAAATAATACCATCCATTATCAAATAATAAAAGTGCACCTAGCTGGATTACAAGTTTTGATAGGCTTGCAAAAAGAAGCAGCAGCTTTTTAATGGGCATCTGAAACAGTGCAATGAGGGTGCTTGCCTAATACAAATCAGCAGGGAGTAAATTCCCACCATGACACACACAAGCAGCATGAACAGAGCTGGAGGCACACGTTAAACACACCCAACTGAAAAACCAAAGTCCTCTGCTCCCACTTCGGATCTCTAGTGACATAAGATGTCCACAGAGCCCACAGCTTTGCTCCCTGCACCTGTGCATAGTCTGCCTCAAGCTGCAAGATTCGCAAGCAGGAACATTGTATCTCCCTCTGGCCCAGAGGGAAGGGACTGGGAGATCTGGATGAGTCATCTCCATCAGCCATCACCTAGCTTTCTTGGGGAATCTTCATTCCCATGGCACCACACCACCGGGTTATTAACACTCCTTTGTCAAGTCCAGGTATTGCCACATGGAGAACTATACTCAGAAAGCTAATTGGAAACCTCCCCACTCTCATATGTATATATGCATATAGTTTACATACACACACAAACACATATACATGCATAAAGGTAAAGGGACCCCTGACCATTAGGTCCAGTCGTGACCGACTCTGGGGTTGCGGCGCTCATCTCGCATTATTGGCTGAGGGAGCCGGTGTAAGGCTTCCAGGTCATGTGGCCAGCATGACAAAGCCGCTTCTGGCGAACCAGAGCAACACATGGAAACACCGTTTACCTTCCCGCTGTATTTACTTGCACTTTGACATGCTTTCGAACTGCTAGGTTGGCAGGAGCTGGGACTGAGGAACGGGAGCTCACCCCGTTGCGGGGATTCGAACCGCCGACCTTCTGATCGGCAAGCCCTAGGCTCAGTGGTTCAGACCACAGCGCCACCTGCGTCCCGTTCATACATACCTGCAATAAGCTGTGGAATGCCCTCTCCACAGAGTTGTAGCCTTCCTTGGATGCCAAAGACACACCTCTTCTCTTAAGGGCAATTCCTTTCAAGCTGATTTTAATATGTCCCCCCCCCCATTTTTGTAACCTGCCCTGGGACCACATGGTGAAGGACAGGTAACAAATCTTAACAACAACAACAACAACAACAACACATACACATACACACACATTTGCAACCTGTCTTTAAAACACATTATTTTCCCTCAAAGAATTCTGGGCAGTATAGTTTTTATGCCTCACAGAGTTACACTTCCCTTAATGAACTTCAGTGCCCAGAATTCTTTGAGGGGGGAATGTGCTTGAGAAGATACAGTGGTACCTTGGTTCTCGAACTTAATCCATTCTGGGAGTCTGTTCGACTCCCAAAACCGTTCGAAAACCAAGGCGCAGATTCCAATTGGCTGCAGGAGCTTGCTGCACTCAAGTGGAAGCCACGTCAGACGTGTGCCTTCCGAAAAACATTTGCAAACCGGGACACTTCTGGGTTTGCGGCATTCGAGGGTTGATTTGTTTGGGAGCCAAGCCGTTTGAGTACCAAGGTACCACTGTATAGTGGGCAGGGTACACAGCCTAAAGTCATCCACCCAGAGCGATTGTGTCTATTCGCAACAGTTCTCCAGAGTCTCAGGATGTTTCCCAGCAGCTTCTACCACCTGATACTTTTAACTGAAGGTGCCCCTGGGGGGGAATTTGCATGTAACATATATTTTTCCAAAGAAAATAGGGACATTCTACTCCTTAATAAGCTTGCTATTTATACCCTGCTCATCTGACTGGGCTGCCGCAGCAGCTCTAACCATATATAAAAACATAATAAAACATTAAACATTTTAAAACTCCCCTACACATATGTCTTCTAAAGGTTGTAAAGTTATTTCCTTGGCCAGGGGGTCGGATAGCTCCATCCTCTCCAACATTTCTCCAATAAAAATAGGAATGTCCTAAGGAAAAGAGGGGCATTCCAGGATTGAATCAGAAACCGAGATGACTACTATAAATCTGGGATTTTCCTTGGAAATTGTTTTTGTTTAGTCGTTTAGTCGTGTCCGACTCTTCGTGACCCCATGGACCATAGCACGCCAGGCACTCCTGTCTTCCACTGCCTCCTGCAGTTTGGTCAAACTCATGTTCGTAGCTTTGAGAACACTGTCCAACCATCTTGCCCTCTGTCGTCCTTGGAAATTAGGGACACTTGAAGGGTTTGATATATGCACCATCAAATTGTAGCCCTTAAGGAAGGCCTTGCAAAGTGAATCCTTTAGTGCTGTCTATGGTCTTCTCTTCAGAGAATGCCAACTGGGCCCTTTACCCAGTTGTTTTTCCTTAGAAACTAGCCCTGCCTGGTGCTTATGTATCTCTAAGGCTACTACTATATTCCTTTCTGTAAGAGCAACACTGTAAGGTTTTGAGAATAAAACCCAGGCTTCCATAGTCGGAATGCTTCAGAAGTGAAGGGTATAGAAAATTTAAATACGGTACCTCCCTTTCCCCACTCCAGCAACAGATGGGGACATATAGCTTCTCGCCACAAACATTTAAAAGCTGGAAATCTTGGCACCCATTTGAATTCACACAGAAAGGAGGCTAAGAAATGGGAGCAGTTTGAAAACCTAATCAGGTTGTACAGTAGATGATGATCCCCAGGGGAGATTCTATGCATATAAGAGCCTCATTAAGAGCCTCCATTGTGCTAATCACATAGGGAAACTTTGAGTAGGGTGTATTGGCTAGCGTTGGATATGTGTTATTAACAGAGACGGACTACCAGCAAAGTTTGAAGTAAATATGTATGTGATTCTTTTTCTTTTTTTGATAACCAAGTAAGCTTATCTCTGGGTATTTCTCTCTTTTCTTCCATTTATACACGTATCTGTCTAGGTAATCTTAGATTCTAGCTCACAGGTTTGCAATAGGTGTGCACCCCCATTATACATTCTGTGGTCAGAAAAGTCTGTTTCGCTGTAGAAGTTTTATTTGTGGAATAATAAGTTGGTTTGGATTAGAAGGGAGATGAGGGGAGGGATAGTTAAATATTACTTTTAAAGAATAGAAGCGCAGAGTATGCCGCTAGATGTACGATTTAACATACTAAGAACGTCACCTTTGTTTTTGTTTGCTTGTTAAAAGCTGCTGCCTAGCCATTTTTTTCCTGTAAAATGGAAATTGACAATGGGTGGGCAATGCCTGCTGCAATCTCAGAAGCTAGGGCTAGCCAGATAAGAATTGCAATAGTTTAGGGAAGTTTTTAATGTTGGATGTTTTATCGTGTTTTTAATATTCTGTTGGGAGCTGCCCAGAGTGGCTAGGGAAACCCAGCCAGATGGGCAGGGTATAAACAAACAAACAAACAAACAAACAAACCTTATTATTATTATTGACTGGGGTTCCATTGTCGGCATAACTTATTGCCATTTTATGTGCCTAGCAAAACCAGAATAAATTATGCAAAATAGCAATAGAATAAATCAAACAACATAAGATAACATTAGCAAACTTCCCCGTTTTGTATTTGGGCTGCGTGTGCACATTTAAATCACTTCCTCCCCCCAAAATAATCCTGGGAATTGTAGTTTACTCTTCATGAAGCTACTATTCTCAGCACTCTTAACAAACTACAGCTCCCAATATTCTTTTGGAGGGGAACACTCTTTAAATACGCTGTAAGCATATGGTGTGTATATGTGGCCAAGGTAGGCTGATCACCAAAGTCAGCTTTTATTATTGCAGAACTGAAGGAGGTGTCCGTACCTCCTTGGAAAGACAACCCACACATATTCTGGCTTTAAAGCGTTCTTCATCATTACTAATCTTAAAAATTCTGTCAGCTAAAAATAGGCAGGGGGAAGAAAATATATAATACCAAGGAGGTGAAGAAATGCATTAGACAGTCCTGAAAGCAACCCCATAAAGAGGCTATTTTACTACAATAGTCACAGATTGAGAAGATAAATACTATTGAAGTACAACTAGATTTGCACACAGGATGCATGCAGCTACAGGCAGAGCAGAGTGTAAGAAAAAGGGAAACGTACACCCAGGACTGGTTCTCCAAAAGGCAAAACGATCACATCAGAACAGATGGATTCCTGCTGGTGTTGTAACATGATCAACTGTAGTCAAGGAAAAAGAGATGTTATAATACAAGCACAGAGCCATTCTATTGCACCAGTATCCAATATAAAAACGCATCTGTTCAGCTGTAAATTCTTAGTGAAAGAGGCTGGAGGGCTGGAACGATGGATAATTCAAGGTTTAACTTCTCTTCCTGAGCATGTGTAAATCAACCCTTGATTTGTTTGGGAAAGCCATCATAGGGACTTCAGTTCCTCTTAAGGAACTAGGGTCATGGTGAAGAATCTCAGTTGTTTCACTGCAGATCTAGGTCTTCGTTGCATGACTTGTGAACATGCAGAAACTCCAGGGACGTGGTGGTTGCTCTGAATGGAGCTTCTCAGCTTGTGACGAGCTAATGGGAGAGTTAAGAAGTTTCTCCAGAACTTAGACCCGTTCTGAAGATGCATGGCTTCATTCTGACCATGCCCAAGAGCATCACTGGGCTTGCCCATTCCTCTCACTACAATTTAGTTTGTTCTCTGTGAGCAGTTGTGCAGGACTCGCTCTAGAAATGGCATTTTACATAGCAGTAAGGTTGGGTTTGCGTCAGGGCCGGCCCAATGCATTTGGGCACCTGAGGTGTACCACAAAATGGTGTGCCCCTTGCCAGGGAAGAAGGGGTGAGTGAAGATCTACAATGTGAACAAAGTGGGGAGTCAAATAGCTTCCCCGGTGGTTGAAGTGGGAACCAGAGGCCACCATGGAGGGTGAAGGGGCTTGCTCTGAATCGCTCGTACAGCCCAGGAGACCACTGAGAGCAGCCCCGGCCATTTCCTCCCTAGGGGTGGAAAGAGACCACCAGCATCTCCTATTTGCCAAGAGGCTGCTTCAGGGGAGGCACTAGGGTGGCTGCTGAAGAGGCGGCAGATCTTCCTTGGATGTCAAATATGCTGCCCCCATTAATCCTGCTCCTGAAGGCGGTTGCCTAACCTTGTCTCATGGGTGGGCTGGCCCTGGTTTGTGTATTCCCCACCACCACTCTGTCTAAAATTAGCTGGAGGAGGAAGAGGAGAATGCCCGAAACTTGCATACCACAGGGATGGAAAACATAGGTGTTACAGGCAGCAGGAATGCTGCTGGATCTCTTACTGAAAGCAATAGGAAGCAAAAATGATTGCAAAGAAGGAAAACAAATGAATAATGAAACAAATGTGTATTTTAACAAATTACTAAGGCAATGAATGAGGTTTTTTAGTAATGAAAGCTAATGAAATGATGGACCATTTTTTTAATGCATAGCACCCCTAGTTGGTACAAAGTGGCAGTTGTACAAGAGAACTTGTGTCTAGTGCAGGCTTCCTAAAACTCGGCCCTTCAGATGTTTTGAGACTATAATTCCCATCATCCCTGACCACTGGTCCTGCTAGCTAGGGATCATGGGAGTTGTAGGCCAAAAACACCTGGAGGGCCGAGTTTGAGGAAGCCTGCACTAGTGTGTGCCACCCCCAGCCTGAATTTATGCAAGCAGGTCAATTCTGCATGTGGCAATGCTTCCTGTGACTAGTTCAGTGTGAGCTGGGAAGTCCTGCCTGTCTGGGCAGTGTCCATGTATGCAAACTTGTCATGAGGAGTCTTTAGAGGAAGAGATTATGTCCCTAACAGATGCGAGTAAGGTTGACAGCTGCCAAGGTGACTAGTTGTGTTGCTTCAGGCAAGTTGCTGAAATAGCAAGAGGCGCTCATCCATTTTTAAAGCCAAATATCATTGGTTTGATTCTCAGAGCATCCAAAAAACTATTGGACTTGTGCTTCAACCAGGTGCTCAGTTGATCGTCACATGATACAATCAGACCACCTAGAAGAACATCATATGCATACAGTAGAGCTTGGGCATGGTGAGGGGGCTAGGATGGATAAGGGATATAAAAAGTTGGGAGTTCTTGTGAGCTAGGGAATCCTTTGACATCCAGCTGCTGGGATTAAGGCTTCCTGAGGGAAAGCCTCCACAGAAAGGTGAGCTCACAGTTGCATAGGATGGTAGGGAAGACAAAGCGATCTCCAAAGTGTATGTGTCAGTGCTTGCAAAAGGAGTAGTGACTGAAATATGGCGCTTGCTTTGATTAGGGGTAGCATAGAAAGGACAGATTTAGATTCCTTGGGGTGATGACCATGTATACTCCTTGGACAAAGGACAGGATGAATTGTGTAATGGCTTTCAAAAATAATAATTTGAACCTGCTGTTGAAGTTTGCATAGAGCAGGCATTCCCAAACTGCGGCCCTCCAGATGTTTTGGCCTACAACTCCCATGATCCCTAGCTAACAGGACCAGTGGTCAGGGATGATGGGAATTGTAGTCCCAAAACATCTGGAGGCCTGAAGTTTGGGGATGTCTGGCATAGAGTGATGCTGGAAATGCAATAAGGATATAATTAGAAAACTCTGCAAGCATATATGTCACTCCTGGTAATGAAGCAGGGAAACTATGTACTGGGAGATCAGCTGCTACTCTCTAAAGTACACCCTGGTAGAGGAAAGGGTCTTCATAGGATAGGTACCTACCGGTATTACTATAGCCCCCCTGATTGCCCTGTTTTGCAAGTTATCCACTATGAATTCATCCTTCTTGAATATGAACCTGAACCTTGAATATGAACCTTGAACATGAACCTACCTAGACCCTGAGATTGTCTTCTGAGGCTCTTCTTCATGTGCCGCCTCAGTGAGAGGTCTAGAGGGTGGTAACATGAGAATGGGCCTTTTCTGCACTGACTCCCCGTTTGTGGAATGCTCTCCCCAGGGCGGTTCGCCTGGTGCCCTCATTATACACCTTAGGCGTCAGGCGAAAACATTCCTCTTCAACCAGACCTTGGGCTGATTGATATCTGATGCCCTTTTAAATGTGTTGTGGGGGTATTGGTTTGTTTTTGTTTTTATTATGTATTTTGCGTGTTTTTATCTCATATTTCTGTGTTGTGAAATGAAGGTCGGTATTCAAATCTAAATGATAATAATAAAGGAAGATTTTTTGTTTAATTACTATGTAGCCCTCCCTTCCTCCTGAAGGAGCCCAGGGCAGCAAACACACAATTAAAACATCTAAAAACAATTCCAATACGAATACGAATACGAATGCAGACTGGGAAAGATCTCTACAGCAATACCTGGCAGGGAATTCCAAAGGGTAGCTGTAAACAAGACTAAAGACCCAAATCCTACATTGTGTGGAATGGACAACTAGATGAGATTGTATCTGCAGGAGCCCCTGTAGACACACAGTTCTAGACCTGATCTGACCAGTATCTTGTGTAAAAGGTACCATTAATTTATTATCCCGCATTGCAGAAGGGTTGACCCTTTTGTTCCTTTCCAACTTTACAATTCTGTGATTCTATGATTCCAAGCCACTGTGTACTTAAGAAACAATTGAAAATATACTCCACAGTAAGCCCAAGAGTGGGGATGCCACTCTGCAATGTTCTATTTTATTTTATTGCATAATTTATTTCGCACCCGCCACTTTTGGAGAGAGGCACCAAAACCCCCACCCTCTGGTCACTGAAACTCATATTCAACAACTCCTCTGGCTTTTGAGATTTCGCCAAATATTGCCCCTAGACTTTCAAACATATCTTTACAATTTAAGGGTTAGAAAAGTTTGTTGTGGGTTGGGTTTTTTTTAAATGAAAGGTAAGGTCAATTCTTGAAGTCACATCTCCCCCAAGCATTTGCAGTGCCTCCTAGCTTGATGTCATGAGCAGACCTCATCAATACACTTCTATTTCCTTCCCCCTGGTAATGAATGAAATATTGAACAAAGCAGGCCGATGGCTGATCCCGGGGGGGGGAGTTCCACTGGCTACTCCTCTCCAATTTGAAAATGTTGCCTTTTAGCAAGATAGTTCTTACTCAGTTACGTGGCTGAATAACCCCTCCTGTCCAAGTCAATGGGATTTAAGCAGTCTTAACTGTTCATAGGTTGGCAGCGCCTGTCTCTGCTCTTTAACCAGTTCCTTACCTCTCTGACAATACGCAGTGTTGATTCCAAATAGACCAGTTTGAATACTAGCTCTATACTCTATCAACACTGTTACTAAAATACAAATGGTCTAGATTTGCTGCATAGTTGCCTTGAGTTTTCCTTTCCCTTTTTTATAATAAAATGAAAATGTGGTGCATTCGGTTTCTTAAGCAGATATTTTCTCATCTTCCTAATACAGTTGTTTTCTTCACAAGAATGGACACCAGCAGGCCAGCATTATAGAGTTGTAGTGCTCTTACACGCACCCAATCTGCACTACTTCTTCCATGTTACAAATTGTACATTCTTTTAGCCTTCATTTTTAACAGAAGTATTTTTATTGAAAGTTTTCAATGCAAAATACAATGAAAATCAAACTAATCCAAATAACAGAAATAATAAGAAAACAAGAAAACAAGAAATGAAAAGAAAGGAGGGAAAAGAAAAGAAAGAAAGAAAGAGAAAGGAGGGAAAAAATAACTATAAGGTCCCTTTATCACATCTATATCAGATATCAGATATCATATCATTTAGCCACACACAGGAAAATAAACCCTCCCAGCTCCAACCTGGGAACTTACTTTTCCCACTCTCTACCTTTCTGCAGGGACCACCTTTCTCCAACTATCCCCTTCCTATGTGTGTCCTCAATCCAAAATAAAGGGCTTCTAATAGTGAAAACAAAACAAAACAAAACAAAACAAAACAGCAGTTCTTCCCCCTCTCTGTCACTTACATTCTTTTAGCCTTCAGATGATGTTGACATTAAGCAAAGCGTTGTTTTTTTAATGGCCTAGTTTGTATGCAAGAGTAGCTATTTTCCAGTCACAATACTCTCCCTCCTCCTTTCTCCAATGAGTTGATGGATTGAAATTTTTGCTAGTGGGACTACCACGTTCATTTGCCAATGAACTTTAACATAGATTAACACCCTGGATTTAAAGAAGGTTGACTTGGGGGTGTTTCAGATATTACACAATGCCGGGGATACAAGAAGCACAAGCGACTTGTACTTTGTATTCTTCATAACGTCTTAATTGGAAAACGTGCATTATAGAATCATAGAATTGTAGTGTTGGAAGGTACTCTGATGCTCATACCTGAATTCAGCCTGGAATCCATCCACAAAATTCAGCCTGGACACTGAGATCTAGCACCCAGGGGCCTTCTAGCACCCAGGACGGGCGCCACTACCGAGAAGGCCCTCTGCCTGGTTGCCTGTAACCTCACTTCTCGCAGTGAGGGAACCAGCAGAGGACCCTTGGAGGAGAACCTCAATGTCTGGGCTGAACGATGGGGGTGGAGACGCTCCTTCAGGTATACTGGGCCGAGGCCGTTTAGTGCTTTAAAGGTCAGCACCAACACTTTGAATTGTGCTCGGAAACGTACTGGGAGCCAATGTAGGTCTTTCAGGACCGGGGTTATATGGTCTCGGGGGCCGCTCCCAGTCACCAGTCTATCTGCCACATTCTGGATTAGTTGTAGTTTCCGGGTCACCTTCAACAGTAGCCCCATGTAGAATGCATTGCAGTAGTCCAAGCAAGAGGTAACTAAGGGCATGCACCACTCTGGCGAGACAGTCTGAGGACAGGTAAGGTCTCAGCCTGCGTACCAGCTGGAGCTGGTAGGCACCTTCCCTGGACACAGAATTGACGTGCACCTCCATGGACAGCTGTGAGTCCAAAATTATTCCCAGGCTGCACACCTGGTCCTTCAGGGGCACAGTACCCCATTCAGGACCAGGGAGTCCCCCACACCTGCCTGTCCCCACCCAAAGTACTTCTACTTCTTAAACCTCAATCTGTTAGCCACCACCCATCCTCCAACTGCCTCCAGACACCCACACAGGACATTCATTGCCTTCAGTGGTTCTGATTTAAAAGAGAGGTAGAGCTGGGTATCATCCGCTTACTGATGAACACCCAGCCCAAAACAGTTGATGCTTTCTTGTGTTTTTAATATTTTGTCGGGAGCTGCCCAGAGTGGCTGGGGCAACCCTGTCAAATGGGCAGAATATAAATAATAAAATTATTATTATTATTATTATCTAGTCCAACCCCCTGCAATGTAGGGATCCTGCTCACAGCTGACCCTGGTTGGGCTCAAACCACCAACCTTCTGATGAACAGCTAGACGCACTGACCCATTGCTCCGCAGTTATTATGCAATCTTCTTAACTGTACATGCCTGTTAAAATGTGCTGCAAGAACCACACAATCAGATGCTGAGCAGCTGGGTACCAGCCAGTCTTTGTCTGGCTCTCCTCTCTGGGTCTTGATCTCCTGCTGCTTCCCCAGACCTCGTGCTTCCCTGGTGACAGTTCACCTTTCTTGGCTCTTCGTTTGGCTCTTGTTTCTGGCTCGTCATTTGGCATGTCACCTTAGTTTCAAATTCGGGGCTCCGATGTCAGATTCCAGTTAACTTGACGGTTGGCCAGGACATTGTATGTGACTGGAAAGCTCCAGAAATATACTTTGCAGAGTGGCTTCATGCAGTAACAGAGGAATCAAATACATTGGTGCCTTGGTTTAAGAACAGCTTAGTTTATGAACAACTTGGATTAAGAACGCTGCAAACCCAGAAGTAGGTGTTCTGGTTTGTGAATTTTGCCTTGGAAGCACAACATGTTCCGCTTCCTGTTGAGTGCAAATTGAGTCTCCCATTGCTATGGGAAAGCATGCCTTGGTTTAAGAACATTTTGGATTAAGAACGGACTTCTGGAATGGATTAAGTTTGCAAACCAAGGTACCACTGTATTTACATGTATGTGACTATGGCTCTATAGAGTGCTTAGATTTGTGCTAAGCACAAAAATAAAGACACAATCGAAAATATTTGATACAAAAAGAGGGGGGAATTAGAGAGACTCTCAACAAAGGATGGGGGATAAAATCAGTTCAGTTTGCACTTAAAGGTTGACTTGCTGAATTACACTTTCCATAGCAGTTTTCAAACTGAAATGCAGAAAAGGTGGTGAGGGCACTGGATTAGTGTCTATGGGGCTGCTGCTGCACTGATCAAGGAGGCTGGAACATAGGCCACCGGATCCCATATTACACCCTGTTTCTGGACAGATGAGGACGCCTCCCTTTCATAGAAGGGAGAAACTCTGCACATGAACAGAAACCCTTGGACCAAATGTTCCACATTTTTGAAAAAAAAGAAACCAAATAAAGAGAGGGAAAATGGCAGTTGTATTGTGAGCATGGTCTATTATTCAAATATGGGCTGTTACATTTTTAATATCCTACATGGTAGGATAATATATGCTCTTAGTTGAACTAAAGGCTGCAATGTAATCAGATTCAACTAATAGGAGTAGGAGAACGACTAGTCCAAGCGCTAATAATCTGCTTTGGAATCTGCACAGGCACCAGGTTTTGATGCTACATCTGCTGTTTTAATGTAATCAGAGAGGGATGATTAAATGTAAGGGAGCCTTAGTTAAGTGATTAATATAGGTGGCTTTCAGATAGAAAAGACTCCCCCCCCCTTTGCTTATGCCAGTACTTTTAGGTATAAATAAATACAGCCTCCAGACACATATTTCTATATGAATCTTGCCAGATCATAGGGCAGCAAACTAGAATTCTGATAGCCAAAACAGAATTTTATTCACTTGGAAAAGCACAATGTTCAAGCCATACATATTCTAGATTTCAGTCCTGTTTCTGGGACTGGATTTACACACAGTTCGGAACATGAAGTCTCATTCTGAGAAAGAGGGACTGAATTCCTTCAGCCTCTGTGATAATGCCCTGTATCCATACAGCTACCTTGTATAAAAGCTGTGCTACTGTCTTTGCTTAGAACACCATTAATCAAGGGTGGCAACTTGGATAAAATATGGGGGTGGGGTGGGCCAGGTAAGCCCACCCCGCATAATCAATCACATGATGTGTTGCACACACACCATTTGAATGGCAATGCCAATAAACCTGGGGGGTCCAGACCCCTCAAATATTTTATTGGGGGCCCCAAAGACCCTTCGGCCCCTAGGAGTTGGCTCCTATGACCTATGCCATTAATGCTATATGCTCTGAATGCTTTGGTCCTTGCGGAGCAACCAACCAGTTACAAGCTAATTGAAAGCAATATCTGAAAGCTCCACTTTAAACAGCCAACAAGATACTTGTAGCAGCATCCTTGTTCAATAGGACGCCCCTTAAAAACAATCTATATACTTTCTAGATTAAGAAAAGACTAAGATGGATTTTTATTTTTATTTTTTAAAAATATTGTTAATATTACAAAAATGGCCAAAGCACTTTTAATTACAGTACTAGCTTCATCTTTGCAGCTTCTGCCCCTTATTGCTTCCTGTTCAGTGTGGCAACAGCATCCCTCCTTAATAGCTGCTTAATTGTCCTTTAATTAGTTCCTGTTTCCCACAGGGAGTGAGGGGGAGGGGCCTGTTATAACTGTTTCCCTCTCATGTTTTGTTGCAAAATAGTAATATTAAATAATTAAGGGTGCTGTAATTGTGGATTTTTTTTTAAGTAGCCGTGGATCTAGTCTGAAAAAAATGAAGGACAACAGAGAAACACTCAGGAGGGGCTGCTTTGCGGGCGGGAATCCGGGTCCTCGCAGCGACCCTGGAGGGGGTGGAGGAACGGTGCCCACGTCATCAGGATCCCTGGCCGTGTCATGCTCCGGCCAGCCAATCGGGTTTGCCTGGGGGCATGGCTACGCTTGTTTAAATCGTGGCACGGCTGGGAAAGCCGCTTCCTTGTTTGCCTCCATTTTGCAACAAATTGGCAAAAGTGGGATCTAGATCTGAAGGCATCCCTATACAATATTAGGAAGTTATCAATAGGTGATGTTTCATTGTACATATTTACATTCTGTTGGAAGCTGCTCAAATGGTGTGTGTGTGCCTTGTTATGCAATTGATTATGTCGAGTGGGGCTTACGTGAGCCCCCCAATGTTTTATTCAAGTTGGCACCCCTGGATGAATGCCAATCAACCAAACCCAAGTATGAGTAGCCTTCTGCCTGCACAAGCATTTTAGCTTGTCAGAGAGAACAATACAGCCCTCCCCCCCCCTGCACACTGTTCTGGGGATTCTCTTGACTCCTTCCCCACCTGAGGGTGGGTGTAGCATCTGATGTCCCCAATCTTTGTAAAGCTAGGTCTGCCCTGACCCCCTTCTCACTGCCAGCCGTGCCTCTGCTTGTTAGTGCAACCCCGCCCCCTGCCACCTGTCTGCTACTTGCCATGTCTGGGTGGGAGGTCTGCGGGGTGCTTAGGAGGTAGGCACATCTCTGCTGCTATGCTCTCCTCCTCTGCCTGTTTGGGGCTGGGGACTCATTTCTGTCACTCAAACGAATAACTTTCCAAGCACTGTTTTCTCTGGTTCCATGTGGCTCTGCGGTTTGCTGCTGTGTGCATGAAGGGGGCGGCTCAGCCGGCACTGAGGGGTGTGGCCTCCGTGAACATGCAATGCTGTTCCCACCACCGCCATCACATGTGTTTGTTTATGGTGGGTGGAATACATTTGGGTGCCTGGCTGACCATGTGTAGGTGGGCGGATGATATGGCTGTGCATGATGGGAGCTGGGTCCAGATGGGCTGCCCTGTGCAGAACGGCTGTGGACACCACATGCAGATCAGCGCTTCTTTCTCTGCACTCCCCCTTCCCTTTCCCCAGCACTAATGAATCCAGTATTAGACCCGCAAAACAAAAAAGAGCCACATTTTTCTAGATGACACTACGTCAAGATGTTCTTCGATTAAACATCAAGTTTAGGATGTGCAACTTCTCTGCAAGACAGGTGGCTCATCCACCAAGGAGCATGAAGCTGAAAATGCACCTTTATAGACATTTTGTATGAACACCACCACATTTTGTAACTGGGTCATCTGCCCATTAATTCATGCTCTTTGCTGCTGAGTGATATTAATCTACATAGTTTTATATAGGCTTAAGCCTTCATAATGCTTTGTAATTTAACTTAAGGGGAATAAGATCCATTAAATGCTCACTATTTCATATAGTAATACCATAGAAGCTGGTAATGTGATGAAATAAGTTTTAATCTGATAATGGTGCACAATGGATGCTTTTGCTGGGCGCTGCTATTTTGATATACGGGGAAGGTGGTACTATTATTTTATCCTCCAGTCTTCCCTTTTGCAGAACTCCCAAATTCTTGGCACCATTTTTGGCAGCAGATTAGCTGAATCTGTGAGATAGTTTGCATATGCAAATTATACTTGCAATTATTTTTCTGTAGCAGTCACAGCAGACGTAGGTGACAATACAACTGCCTTCAAGTTTTTGCCAAAATGTAAATCCATCCCACTGCATTTGGTGAGGGAATGCATATGTCTTTCGCAACTTGTGCCCAGAAGGAGCTAGTAAAATTAGAATGGCAAAGCAATATGGGACACTGATTGCTGTCTCTTAAGTTCTGACGTATAAATGGGATGCATCAAACCCCCAACCCCCAACTTTAAAAATCAAGCTGGTGATCTTCACTTACCTACCTTCAGCTGTTTACTACTAACATACAGAACTGATGCTGTCACTTAGGCAATATTTCTGGGCAAGAGGTGTGAAAGAGAAGCACAATATAATATCCAATGTCTCTGTTGAAAATAGTTAAAAATAGAAAGTGTAAGAATGACCTTGGCATTTCTAGTGCACTATGCACCTTCCTTAACAAATAGGTGATTTTATTGCCATAGAACTTTTCAGGTTACACTAGAAAACAAGGGCTGTGACGGCCTTGTACATAAATTCACGGACATCCTTTACAAATGCCAGTTTGTAAGCCAGGGAAAAGGCGTTCTGGCCCAGCCACACGCAGGCTCCATTCCAAAAAGATCAGCCGTAAGTAGTGATGTAGCATGCATTGCCAGAGGCTGGGGCAAGGCAAGGATTGCTCCCCGTAACCTCAGTTACGTAGGAAGCAACAGGCGGACTTAGCTCGCTGTGCCCCTGCGGAGGTCACTTGCCAGTCACTGTGTTCACCCTCTCAGGTCAGCAACCTCCTGGAGGGAGTGCTGGCTGGCACTCCTTGGTCAGCTTGGTGATGTCCCAGCAGCCTCTCCTCCTCCTCACCTGCTCTCCATCAGTTGCTGCCCAAGGGAGGAGGCTGGCAGCAGAGGCCATGGAGAGGCCATGTTATATCCTACTGCGTATCATACCGAAGTACAACTTCCACTCCCTGGTATTTTGTGGGCCCTAGAAGTAAGGTTGTAAGTAGCACCTGCAAAGAATACTTAGCACATGCAGTGTGCATGCAGAGAGTTCAAGGTGCTTCACAGATCTTGTGCTGGCAATCCTTGCAAGGAAGGTCCAGATCGGCTAGGGCAATGCAGTCAAATGGGCAGCGTACAAATAATAAAATCGTTGTTGTTTTCATCATACTGCAGATCGGCACGGAGGCTGAGAGGTGGCTGGCTTGCCTAAGGCCACCCAGCAAGTTGGTGGCCAAGGTCACATTTCAGCCAGGATCAGTCATCATTATTTTACACTTATCTGAAATCTTCCCTTCATACTGGTAGTGGAAATGAGTAGCCTTCTCCTTCAATCTGAATGTATTTTCTGCACTCCTATGTTGAAATCCATGCTCGGAACAAAGCTTCCAGTCTTCCAACGTGGTATAATGAGGAGTTGAGAATGAGTGTGCTACATTTGGTACTCATATGCAGGGATTAAATAAAAGATGAATGTCAACTTGCTGCCTATTACCCGTCCGTTTCTACTAATTTTCTTTGCAATCCAGGCATAGCTGAGTTCTAATACTCCAGTATCCCCATTTTCTTTTTCTTAATTAAAAGCGGACTTCTGAATGTCAACTGTACTAGAAATGTTAGGCAAGTTGGGGTTTGCTTACAGTTGTAAAATCTAGTTTTCCAAAGTTGATGGAAATTCAAGGGAAAATGTTTGTGAGTCTCTCTGGGCTGTGGTTTATGATTGCATTATCATTCTCATGCCCCTGGCATGCTTTAAGGGACAGTTGCTTGAATCCCATAAGAACATGAACATTTTAAATGGCCAAAAGACATGTCAAGAAATATATATTCTCTGCTTTTTAATGAAATAATTTGTCCAGGTTTGGGGCATAGTTAGAATAGAGAGTGGGATTGGTGTTGTTTTGTTTTGCCATGAATTAATTTAACAATTGTTCTTAAAACAAAATCTACAGCATTTCAATTGACCTAAGAAGATTTAATTGCATTTGCTAGTGATTTGGTTGCTTATTCTTCTGTATTCCCAGCTCAAACAATGGGTGCTTGGTGAACCTGATTGCTGCCCTTGTCTTTCTCTGTCTTACACAACCCCTTGACACATTAATCATGATGGCAAACATGATCGAGAAGTGCCATTGCTCAGTGCTGGAGGCACATGGTTTGCATGCAAAAGGACTCAGGTTTAAACTTTGCCATCTGGGAATCTGGGTTTTGCAAAGGATTTAAATGTAAGAGTGTTGTTCTCTCTCTCTCTCTCTCTCTCTCTCTCTCTCTCTCTCTCTCTCTCTCTCTCTGTGTGTGTGTGTGTGTGTGTGGTCTGTAGAACATTAACCAAACAAAGGCGGAAAGTTTGGCAGATTTCTTTATTTCTTTCTGTCATATTTCTTTTCTTTCTTGAAAAATAAAATAAAATCAGTTATGGATGCAAAATAATAACCAGTGAAATACAGCTAAACAAGTACATAAGAATCAAACAAAAATCCCACCAGCAAACATCAGGTGTGGAGACCGAAATACAAAATGTGTGACATGAAGACACCTGAGTACAAGCACAAAAGAGAGCCCATGCAATAAAAAATAGATGTTGCAATATCATCAATCTGGAGACAGTACCAACACATTCCATACATGCAGGGAAGCAGAGGGCAGCATTTTATGTAACTGCTTAGTGTTCATTTCACATGATACAAAATTCCACCATATAACTTAAAACTTCTTGACTGTCTTTACTGATCCTTGAATAGCTCTACCTTACCAAGTTAGTTTTTGCACGATTGCTGTGTTCCACACATTATTCCACCAGGATGCAAGTTTAGCAATAGGTAGACCTGCTGCTACCAGCAGGAATATCACAAGGTCTTCAGATTTCACAGTCTTGTTGTTGTCATCAAACATGTTGAACAATGCAGTATTTTATAATTTTGGTAAACTCATTTGTCACATCAGGCCAAAAGGATTTAGCAAATGGGCAGCCCCACCACAGGTGGAAACAGCTGCCATGTGAACCACATCTTCTCCAACAGTCTGGAGTCATTCTAGATGTAATAGGGGAGAGTGGGATGTGAGTTCAATACCATTTGTGGTTGAGTGTGAGAGAGGACAGGCAAAGACAAAGCGCTTTACATGGTAAACTGGGAGCCTCAACAGGGTGTGTGTTGTGATTTCTCAGTCCGGAATGCCTTGTAGTTGGTGCAATTGTAGTTATTATTATTAGGATGGACAGATGCAAAAGAGGACAGGGCTCCTGGACTTCTTATCATTCATTTCATTTCAATTATTATATTTTTATGCCACCTTTCCAAAGTTAAAACCATGCTCACAGTTTACTATCCCACCACTATCTCCAATACATAGGGTTTTAAATATCCTATCACTGTGGCCTCCGCTATGTGGCAACTTGGTTACTTAATTTATTTCTCTCTAGGTCAGGGGTTCCCAACAAAATTTTCTCGAGGACCCCTCATCAAGCCGCTATTGTGACAAGGACCCCCATTAATTCCTAATCCTAAAATTAAAAAGTGAGAGCCAAATTAAGAGTCTTTTTATATTTTATATTTATACGTTTTTTACAGTTACAACAGAGTACTCCATCAGTATACAGTTAGTTTTAGTTTTCAGTTCTTAATGAGATGAGTTAAATCTGTCCTTTGAGTCCATTATTTCTGAAATATTAGGTTCCAAACTTGAAACTTTCACTCTGAAATCTGACCGCATGTCGAGCCGATTCCTATATTTGTTTTTCATGAAACACATGGAAGAAAATGCTTGCTCACACCGATATGTGGTTGCAAATGGAAGGATCTTTTTCATTTCCTTATCTCCAAGTTTCTCGTAGTCCTTGCGGCATACAGCAGAACTACTGCCTCTATCTAATTTTGCGCTAGACTCTGCTCATGCAGGAAGCGGCCAAAACAAAAAATCTGTTATCATACGAAATATATTTAATATATTTTTTATTCTAATAGGATCTTGAGGACCCCTCTGGCATAGCTCACGGACCCCTGGGGGTCCCCGGACCACCTGTTGGGAACCACTGCTCTAGGTGGAAGTTTTCACCCTCTAAGGGCACTTCCAGCAGCTTACAACATATAAAAAATTACAAAATTATAAACATAACAAAAATAGTCGCAAACAATAAATAAAACATCAAAAAGTAGACAACCAAACGGAAACATTTCCAAATAAATCATAATAAGATAAAAAAAAGGAAAATACCAAAAATGAAGACCGATAACAGCAAAAACCCACACAAACAAAACCCCCTAAATAACACCCCAGCCCAAGAGTCTGTTTAGCAGCCTCATCTTTTGTAGCTGGAGTCATTCAGGGCCCAGACCTCCAAGGCCAAGTGGAAAAACACCTACAAGGCTGGGAGCAGGTCTTCCAGGACTCATAGTTGTGTACAAGAGAGAATTTCAGCAGGTGTAGCCTGCATTAAAGGTACAGGATCCCTAGCCTCTATTTGCCTCTGTTCCACCCCCACCCCTAATTATTTTGTTACTTGTTTTGGCTTTGGCTGGGAATTTGGAAGTTAAGCAAGCCAATTCATATTGGGTTTTTTTTGCTGCTGAGCTAAGGAGGGTGAGCTTACCTAGAGACATTAGAGGAGACAAAGAGCTGCTGCTCCCCTGTGCTGCTTTTCCTGTCCCAGCAATGTCTAGTTGTACACAACATGTGTCATGATGTGATCACTCTGTGCATTTTCCCTCCCCCTCCCACCTCAGATCACTTACTGTCAGGGGCAGAAAAACATACAGATAGATGACAGGGCATCATGCAACGCCTTAACAATAGATGTTACTAGAAGGAGAGGGAAAGAGGGAGTGTTTGCAGTTCTGTGCTCTTTTCGTGGCTAATTTGCACCTCTCTGTGTATTGTTGGCGAGCTAATTATTATAGTAGCTTGAGAAGTGGAATGGAATTACAGTACATGGCAATAGGAGAATAGGGTGGGAAGTCAGGAACTTATAAAGCCATTCTTGAGATACTGATGAAGATTTGCTGTGGGAAGCAGAATTTAAGAGGCAGTCCGGTTCCAGGTCTAGCATTGGGTAGCAAATATTTCAAGAGCTGTTTGCCAGAGCAGACCTCAGGCTTATCACAGATTTTGTGGAGCACAAGAACCCCACAGACCCAGCCACATGGACTGTTTTCCAGAGTTGCGAATCATCCTACCTGTCTTTCTGATGGCTCCCCATCTATAAAAGAAAATGCAGCTGCCACAGTTCCCCGCCCTGCTCCCATTTTCCTGCCCCCCCCCTGCCCATTTTACAAAGGGGGAGAATGTGGGTTCTTTATCTAGCAGCCAACAAGATGCAAAGGCATTACATTTCTGTTTCCCCTGGAAGCATCCTTGGAGTTGCCTCTCTCTCTGCTGTAATAGTGAGAGCCTCTGCCATCATCGTAAGACTTGGATCATTGATCGGTTCAAGAGTGAACTCCCTGCTGAATGGGTATGCGGCCGGAATAATGCAGAGCTCAGCTGTAGTACATTAAAACCTTTTGGCAAATTGACTGCATAGCAATATATTACTTCTGATTGTTTAGATAATTGATTTTGGACCATTTCTTGCCAAAAGGAAAACTGACAGCAACAGATGATGCAACTTCCCCCACCCCCAAAGCAATTGAGGGGGGGGGATCATCTTCTGTCCTGGTTCTGCTTAGGTGAAGAGTTGTGGCCAGTGTACACTGAGAGAATAATGGGGAGAAGGAGGGTGAGAGCAGCCAAGGTCCAGCAAGAGGACCAAACAGGACCAAGTCTTAAGTAGAGTTCTTGGAAGGTAGCCAACAAGAAGTTGTTAAGAGTCCAGAGATCTGGAAGGCAAAGGATGAAGTTGAGCAGGTTACAAGGACTGACATGGAAGGCAGAAGCTGAGCAAATGTAAGAAATTGTGCTAGTGATTGTTTCCTTTCTAGAAGCTGTGGCTCTGCCCATTGGCAAGTGAAGCCTCTCATCCTGCACCTGTACTTCAGCCTATACACCAAGGGTGGTTAGCTCATGATCCTTCTCCAGATGTTGCTGAACTACACTTCCCATCATCTCCCGACTGTTGGCCATGTTGGCTGATGCTCAATGGAGCAATATCTGGAAGGAGATGTGAGGGAAGGAGTGTGTGAAATGAAAAAAGAGAATTTTAAAATAACAGTAATAGCAATAACTTTTGTTTTGTTTTGTAAAAACCACATGGGGATTCCACGGCCATTAAGAGGCACATGTGTTTTGTTAAACAAAACAAAACACCTGCAAATAATGAACACGCCCACACCTAAGCAGCTTTTTCTTCTGGTGAGCTGCCATGCCGGCAAGGGGGGTTAAAATGCTTAAAGCGGCAATCCTAATACACTTGCTCAGAAGTAAGCTCATTGAGTTAACTCAATGGGACCTGCTTCTGTGTAGGGCTGTGCACAGGGTGGTTAACATCCACAGTGTTGCAGGCGCATTTGGCCAGTTTCCAGTACAAAACAGAATTGAGTACAAGGCAGAGACACCATCTTTCTAAATTATAAAATAACATTATATCTCCCCCCCCATAACAACAGCTACTCATCACACTATACACTTTGCTTTTGCATTCTATAAATGTGGAATTAAATATATATATATCAGAGGACTTCTGATGCAACCTCAAATTAGTCATAATGGCCAGCGTTTAATTTACAACATGCTGCTGAATCAGAAGGCAGTATGAAAAAGCATTTTCTTAAAGCTTATGGTGACAGTGATTTAAAACCTGGATTGTGGCCATGGATATGGGCTGAAGCAGAAACTTTTTATTACTGAATTCAACATGCTCTTCCTTTCCTTCCTGCCCTGAGGGGGGGGGGATATTCTGTCCCGCAGAAAGGATATTTAGAAGCTAATTCATCAGCCTTGAAAACTTTTTTATAGCTCTACATGTAGCTGTTTAAAGCAGAGATGTCTTTCAATGACACCTCCCGAAACCAGCACTGGATGGAGAAGTCAATGAGCTGGAACTCCAACTTGGAATAGAAGAACATGAAATCAATAGACTAACTGGGATGCCAAGTCCAAGAAATATATAAATTGCTTGGAAAATGACTAAGCCTTTTGGCAATGACTCCTATGCAGTGGAATAGTGGCTGAAATCTAAACATGGGTAAAATCACTGAAAGGTTTCTCTCCTTCTTGTACAGAATTCCCCAGGTGATGATTCCCATGCAGGTACTGGCCTCAGTATTAATAGTAAACTTTCTTTGCTTTTTGGCTTGAGTAAATTTGTGAGGTTTTTTTTTTAAAGAAAAGAATAGCAGGAGTGTAGTTTTAACTAACCTTAGACATCAGTTAATATTGGAAGGGAAAGGGAGCGATATTAGCTGACAGGCTTGAGTGAATGAATTGGAGGCTTGCGAAAGGACTTCTTCCTTGTCTTGACAGTTCCACCCCACCTTTTGTTAAAAGAACTCAGGATGGGATGAACCCTGTGAAGTGGGCCAGGCTGGGAAAGAGCGATTCACTGCCACTCACTGAGGTCTAAACCCCGTGTTACTGGAAGATACAAGGGTGGCACCACACCCCCCCCATCTCTTCCCTCGTGTCAAGCTTGGTAATAGGAAGTTGAAAATAAAGTGTGACTGGACATCATCATATTGGCAGTTCTGTAAGGGGATGGTGTCTCTTTGAAATGTATGTTCCTAGAGTGCCGTATACTCACTAGGTTTTGGGAGAAAGTGCTGAACTATATAAACATGATCACACGGAAAAACCTTAAAAAGTACAGAGGAAAATACACTTTAAAAATTTGTTTTTATTAAATATTTTATTGGGTACATATCGCGCCTCTACTTTCAGTTCATAGAGTCCTTTTTATTGATCAGTTACATTCAATGTGAGACACTAATGTTATAGACAGTGTAGATGGGGGGGAGAAAAGTGGGGAATGGAGCGGGGAAGAGAGAAGGGGGTGGGGAGAGGACACTTTCATTCTTTTACATAGTATATGTGCAAGGTTTTTGCGGCAGCATCACGTGGGTAGGTTCTTTTTCCATTCATTTATTAGAGGAAAATAGACTTTAGAACTATATTCCTATCGTATGGAAGCTGACAACTGGACAACAAAAATGGATTCTGCATGCCCTAACTGTGGCTAAGAGACTGGAATTGATGACTTGGAAGAGTAAAGATATGATCCCCTTTAATCAATGAATTGATGATATGACAACACCTGCAACATATGAACGGATTGCTTACAGATGTAGACTTTGGATAAATATATCGACATTTGGAATGAGTTCATACAAAATATAGTAGGTTATTAATAATCATATATTTGTTTTGACAATAATATTTTATATCTATCTATAAAATGTAACTGGTTATATTTACAGTGTTATACTATATGTTTTTTACCATGGTACTTTCCCACACTTTTTCTTTCTCCCTATTTTTTCTTTGTTCTTTCGTCATTTTTGTAACTGAAACTGTTTCAATAAAATATTAATTTAATAAATAAATAAGGGGCACCCAATGAAGTGGTATCGGGGTGGAGGACCACAAGTGCAATCGCCTATCAGTCCTAGACAGTACTATAGCCAATAATCAGTGATGTTACGCTTGGCCTCTTTCCTGCATTGCAAGGGTGAAACTGTATGCATTCACATGTATACCATCATAACCTTGTGCTCCATAGCTGCCAAGTTCTCCCTTTTTTTAAGGGAAATTCCCTCATGCTGAATTGGCTTCCTCGTGAGAAATGGGAAAACTTGGCAGCTATGTTGTGCTCTGAGTTAATGTATCCAGGATAACTGTAACTCGGAAGTTGACGCATCAGAAGGAACCACTTCATTGGCTCTGTCCACATATTTCCTGTATCCAAACATGACTTAAAACAATGTGGGAAGAAGAAGACAAACACTTCTCACAGTGCCGTGGTAAAGAATGGCTTAGCTCTTAATGTTCCTACAAATGAATAAGAGTACTCTTAGAATGACAGTAGGGGCCGTGTTCAGCGGACAGTGCCTCTCTATTCATGAATATGCATTTTGAAGATCGCAGTTGCAGCCTACTTTTGTCACATCAGAGGCAGAAAAAAGTACTGTAAACACACACAAAAAGGGAACTACGGTTCCATTGATATTTCTGAAGAGTTTCCCATCTGCCCTCCATTGTTTGATTCCTATGTGTGGAAGTAAAACAGACTCACATCTTGAATTTTTTGAAAGGAGAAAGACTCAGTAATGTCAAGCCATGTAATACAAGAATGGATGCATTTATTTAACCTCAGTCGGTGCTTGTGAAATACGCACATTTAAGATGATCTTAGTTAGGCTTTCCATAGGCATCTGGTTGGCCACTATGAGAACAAGCTAGCTTTTGTGGCACACATGGTACATGCACCAGTTGTGTTCAAATTCTGGGCTAAGTTTAGACTACGAACAGAAAAGTAGGCTACAGAAAGGCAGAATAACATATCCTAACTGGAAATGGATACAATAGCTAATCCTGCAAGCATATGATTATTATTATTATTATTTATTAAATGTGAATACAGCCCTTCATCAGTTCACAACATAAAAATACAATATATATATTTAAAAACTTAATAAAAATAATAACAAAAAACCCAATAATCCCCCCTCTCACAACACATTTTAAAAGTTATTGATTAATCAACCAAAGGCCTCGTTGAAGAGGAACATTTTCATCTGGCACCTAAAGGTGTTTAATGAAGGCATCAGCTGAACCTCCCTGGGGAGAGCATTCCACAAACGGGATCCAGTGAAGAAAAGGTCCGTTCTTGTGTGGCCAAATCCAGATCTTGTGGAGGAGGCACATGAAGAAAGGACTGACATCATTGATACTGATTCTCGTTGGTTTTCAAGGTTGACCCTTCCCTGTCAATTTGGTTTATTGGTGGTGGATGGTGAACTGGTCCTTTGGGTGACTCACCATTATAAATCCTTGTGCTTTGCGAGTCCAGTGTAGGGTATGTGACAAGGCTGAAGCTATTTCTAGTTTGCAGTTCCTTATTCCCACAAAAGTTTGAAACAAGGCTGGAGATATTTGCTGATTATATAGTATAGACATATACTATTTAGTTTCATATTGAGGTGGTTCATTTAACCTTGTTTTGCACTTTTTCAGAAATAACTAGTACAGTAATCAACTTCAGCATTGTGGTTTGCTGGCAGTTTGAGATCATATGACCAAAGCATTACATACAAATTCAAGTCAGACTTGGGGTGCTGGTGAAGTGAGATCTTAGAATACTACTCATGGCTTTTTTTGAAAATCCAAAGAAATCCTTCAGATGTGAATTCAGAACCAAACCTTAAACTCCATAATCAGTCTCATTATTTTTTTTGTGGAAGGTAAAAAAAGGTAAAGGATCCCTGACAGTTAAGTCCAGTCGCGAATGACTCTGTGGTTGTGGGCTGCTCTCATCTCGCTTTACTGGCCAAGGGAGCCAACGTTTGTCCGCAGACAGTTTTTCAGGGTCATGTAGCCAGCATGACTAAGCTGCTTCTGGCGAAACCAGAGCAGCACATGGAAACGCCGTTTACCTTCCCGCTGTATTTATCTACTTGGACTTTGACATGCTTTCAAACTGCTAGGTTGGCAGGAGCTGGGACTGAGCAACGGGAGCTCACCCCGTTGCGGGGATTCGAACCGCTGACCTTCTGATCGGCAAGCCCTAGGCTCAGTGGTTTAGACCACAGCGCCACCTGCGTCCCCTCTTTTGTGGAAGAGTGGCATACAAATACAATGAATGAATGAATGTGATATCATTAGGATTCTGTTATAAGTCTCATAAGAAAGGGAGCAAGGTTTTGTTAGCATTGCTAATTTTGAAAAAAAAGTGGACTAATGAACAACCATTAAAAGAATAGGCTTGGCTTTGAATAATTTAATCAAAAGGCATCTCAAATATATTTTCAAGCCTTGGCCTTGTTGCTTAAAGTCAGCACTATGCATTTTTTTAATTTCCTGGAAATCCACTTGGCACTGAGAATACTATGCATTGTATAGTTGATTGACACTAGAGGGCTAGGTCTGGCAATTGTTGGGGAGTTCTGTGGCTGTGACAAAACACAGGCAGAAACAAGTTCATAGAGGTGGCTGATAGGTTTCTGGGAGTATCAGGCAGCAAATCACAGCACGAAACCTAGAATCATGATCAGGTGTTAAGTCAGATAAGAGGGCACTAATAAGTCAAAGTCTCTCTCTGTGTGTGTGTGTGTGTGTGTGTTGGTTCGTGTTCATACAAGCATAGTGCAAATATTCATTGCCTCTACTGAAAGGATATGTAAAGCAGGAACTAATGGTAATAAGGGTGGATAAACAGTTAGCAAAGACGTGGAGAACAGGTTGGCTATCAATTCTGCTGTAAAATAGAACTGTTGACAGGCCTGTATAAGCAACTTGTACCTTTACTTGTATAGTGTATAATATAATAGTGGTTTTTACAGAGAAACCTCACAAAAGAGAACTATAAAATGTGTTTATTTAACACAGTTTGAATGCTAGGACTCCAGAAACTATGAAAATAACACACACACACACACACACACACACACACACACACACACACACACACACAGAAAGAACAATGACTGTGTTAAAGTTAAGGTATCAGGACTCTTGTATAACACACTTCTCTGGCAACTCTCCTCATTGACCATAGTGAGATTCACTTCAGAGCAAGCATGCGTAAGATTGCACTGATAAAACTTTTTAGCCAAGATTTCTATTTACTTTTTGCTATGATTCACAGCCATGCATAAGGCGGGGCGGGAGGAGCTGTTGCAGTCAAGAGCCACATACCAAAAGATTAAACTTTATTAGCAATTAAGTGGAATTGTACAGAAAGATCCTTGCAGTGAGGTGAGAATCCTCACTTCTTGTTGTACATCACTTTCCATGTGTCTAACAATAAATAAGTGCTGAAACATTTGGATCAGATTACAAATGGCTATGATTAGACTGTTTTAGATCTCTCTCCTGCTAAGCATGGTACAAAATTAACTACAGGCTGGATAGGCTGTGTCATGGAAAGGGTTAGAGCAGGGGTTCCCAACAAAATTTTCTCGAGGACCCCTCATCGAGCCGCTATTGTGACAAGGACCCCCATTAATTCCTAATCCTAAAATTAAAAAGTGAGAGCCAAATTAAGAGTCTTTTTATATTTTATATTTATACGTTTTTTACAGTTACAACAGAGTACTCCATCAGTATACAGTTAGTTTTAATTTTCAGTTCTTAATGAGATGAACCACTTTTTAACCAACAGTCCATTTTTAACTACGCGAACTGTAGCTTCCGCGAAAAACAATGCTTTGTTTACAAACACTACTGTTTTGCAAAGAGGCAGCGCGCGCCAGGGAGGAGGGAGGGGAATGGAGAAGACAGGGTACCTGCGCAGTAGCGCACAAATGAAGCCGACGCGCGCAAAGCATCTTGGGGAGGTGAGCGTTAGTAGAATGTGCGCGCTGCCTCTTTGCAAAACAGTAGTGTTTGTAAAGCGCCACCTAACAGCATACAGCAGAACTACTGCCTCTATCTAATTCTAGTTTTGCGCTAGACTCTGCTCATGCAGGAAGCGGCCAAAACAAAAAATCTGTTATCATACGAAATATATTTAATATATTTTTTATTCTAATAGCATCTTGCGGACCCCTCTGGCATAGCTCGCGGACCCCTGGGGGTCCTCGGACCACCTGTTAGGAACCACTGGGTTAGAGGACAAGGCAATAGAGTGACCAGGTGAAAGAGCAGAAAGCTTAACAGCTACCGTATTTGGAAGAGAGGATTTAATCAGCAGGTATTGCTTGTATTAAATTTCCTCTGCAACTATTAAGATGCATGAGCCTTGTTCTCTTTTTCACCTGGCCACTCTACATACCAAGTCAGGAAACCACACAATAACTTTATGGTCTGTCTGAAACAAGAACAGGGAACAGCAACAGGAAACTTCTGGCTCCATCAAGACACAACTAAGTCCAGTTTCCCTTGCTAGGGACACTGTCCATTGCAGGTTACTATCAGAATGCTACATATAATTTACAGTGGCAAGATGCAACCAAGCAACCAGAAATAAACAGAACAAACAATGTGAAGCAGAAATAAAATGTGTAAATATTTGAGACAGTTTTGTTAGTAACACTGACTACACATTTCTACGCCTCCATCTAGTAAACTCATTTGTGCACACACCGGAGACTGCGTGTCTAACAGGCTTTTTGTAACATTTCTTTCTTTTTTTAAAAAAGAAGCTATCCCAGAAACTGCTTTTGAAATTCCCTACTTAAAAGCCAAAACAAAACCAAAGCTGAATGTATTTGATTAAAAAACAATCAAAACTCAACCACAAAGTTTGTCAAAATGGAAAATCAGAGTGCTTCTCTGAAATACATTGTGATACTTAGGCATTTCAGCTGGCTGACTAAAGCTTCATTCCTCCCTCCCCCATCCCTTTTTAATTTGGTGAGGAGATGGGGAGGGGGCTTTGTGTATGATTCACATTCATTCAGTGCTTGCAGCATTGCTTTGTAACCAATGTTTCAGTGACAAGAAATTGGAATAAAACTGTTCCCTTCTTTCCTCTTTGTAAACTTTTTTTTTTTAAAAGAATATTTTGTCCAAAACAGGGAAGCACTATTTATAATGAAAGGAGAAGTATATAGAGGAAATATAAATGACTGGTTCTTTTAAACAATAACCCACAAGCCAGTGCAAAGCAAGAAAGACAGGACTAAAACCTTAATGTCAATTGTAGGACAATACCACCCCTAGTTCATGAGTGAGTAATCTGTGGCCCACCAGATGCTGCTGGACAACAGCTTCCATCATCCATGACCACTGACTGTTGGCACGGGCTGATGGGACAAGTCTAACACCTGGAAATTTAGGTTTCTCCACCCTTGGCCCAGATAACTCAATCACATCAGTGGTGCCTTAAGCTGCAGGAGTCCCAGAAATTGTAGCAGAATAGACATGCATACGCAGGATTACTTTTGCCCTCTTGCATTGTTTGATCCTAATTAACCACCGCCCACTGGCTCTACTCAAAATCCCAAACACGGGGTAGAATCCTGAAGTTCACCCATAAGCATATACTGTACTGAAAGAGTAAGGAAGAGCTGCTGTTTAATCACCCTAATTAGAAGTATGACAAGGCGGCAAAACAGTAATTAATCTGTGTTAAGTGGCCCTGCGAATGTCCCCAGATTGTTTGTACAGCAGGGTAGTTATAGCTCATTTAAGGAAAGCTAATATGTATCAAGAGATTCTGAGACAGCAGTTATGGAAGTATAGGTGGCAGAAGATCTAATATATACTCTTGCCCAATTTCCAGTTTTCTGTACCCTATAAATGATTTTTTTAAAAGGAGATGGTAGGTGCCCTTTTGGATCTGCTATGGTTGAGGCAAGTTTGTATTGTTTGAAAGGTAGCAAATAGTTAAGTTTTTATTGTTCAAAAGACAATCTCTGGACTCCACTACTGCAACATATGTTATCAACAAGATTGAAAACAACGCACTGCAGAGTCAAACTGACAGAAATGAAGCATTGTTGGGGTAGACGGATAGGCAGACAAACCAGAAAGGAAGGGTTATAAAGTGTCTTCAGGCATGTTAAAACACACATATACAAATACTTTCATATCATGTGAAACAATAGCATTGCAGAATGTGAACCTATGCAGCATGGTGTTCAACAGAGCTGTCTTCTGGGTAAGTGTGCAACAGGAATGAAACCATAGCCAAGTTTATATCTGAAAGGACTGCATTTTAATTATGGTGGAAGTTTTAAAATTGTGAGTAATTGGGCCATGGGAAAAAAGTGGGATGACATTGGGAAAGACAGTGGAATGCAATGGTTTGGAATGAGCAGTATCTGGATTCTCTAGTCTAGGACCAATGGGTGGTTAGTAAACACCAAAAAGATTAGTGTGGAAGCACCATGTTATTATTTCCTGAGAAATTATTACCTCCATGTCCTGCACTTACAAATGGGTTAGAATTGTAAGAGTTGGAAGGGACCTTGAGGATCACTGAGTCCAACGCACTGCGATGCAGCTGTCATTTACAGGGATCAAATCTGCAACCTACCAGTTTCCATTGTAAAGACTGTAGAAGTCCAACTTTCACCCTTGAAAGTGTATGTTGACTCTTAATCTCAGTGTCATGGGTTCAAGCCCCACGTTGGGCAGAAGATTCCTGCATTTGTAGGGGCTGGACTGGATTGGCCCCTGATGTCCCTTCCAACTCCACTATTCTATGATTTTAAGATAGTTGCTCAACTGCTTGGAAATAAACTCCTTTGATTTACTTCTGAACACAAGAGAAGCAACTAATGTGCATTACTGAGAATATGCTTGCGCGTACGTTCATAGGCTGTGGGGGCTGAAAACTGAACGGAAGTTTTCCATCCTGGAAGTGGGGGCCAGGTTGCCATATGTCCTCTTTTTCCAGGACACACCCTCTTTTCCATGAGTCGTCATAGCGATTCATAGTTTAAAAGTAAAGGTTAGGTCCAGTCGCGCAGCAAATGTGTCCTCTTTTTCGCTCCTCAAAATACGGCAACCCCTTCCTCCCCTTGCAGACTGCTTGTATGTTTAACGGCTACAACAAGAGGCAAAATTCAACAGGCAAAATTAGACTCCTCCACATCAGCTGCGCCTGTTAAATGTATTTCATCAAAGTAGCTGTGAAAAGCACAGGAGCCCTGCCAGGGGCAGAAATACAGCAACTTGTCTAAGAAGGAAGGGAGAGGTGGACAGAGTGAAGAGGCTTTCTAACTTGCCGGATATCTAAACAGCAAACAATTTTTTTTTTTGGGAGAATCATTTTTCAAATCATAGAAGTGTTGGAAGGGGCCACCAGGATCATAGTCCAACTCCCTGCCATGCAAGAATCTTTGACCAAGGTGGGGTTCACAACCCTGAGACTGAGTTAGCCAACAAGAAATACTGGGGAGAAGCTGCAACCACGAACAATAGGTTCTTAGCACACACTTCCTATTTATTGTATGTTTGTATATACATTATATTAAAAAACTCACACCCAGCCCTCCCTGCCAGTTTCAGACTGGGTGGCTCCCACGGGGACAGGTGGAGCCTCTCCCACCCTTCCAGAGGGAAATTATCAGGCCCAGGGAAACAAGGCCGGGCGCAAGCAGCGATTCGAACCCAGATCTCGAGCGCCGTGGACGGTGTCCCTTGACGTGGACGGTTGCCAACTTCCCTCCACCTCCCTCCAAAAAAGGGGCTGTTCAGTAGAGTCGGCGGCGAGTCCTCCCGCTCCTGCGCTAAAAAAAGTGCAACTTTCTGGTTCCCGCGGGCCGGGCAGCCGGTGGTCGAAAAAGGCCCGCAGGAGCGCGCCCGCCCCGCGTCAGTTGGCAATCTCCCTCAGTCGCTGCACTACTACTACCGGTACTACCGGTACTACCACAGCAAGAAGCGTCGGCTCCTTCGGCTCCTTCTCCCCTCACGCCAGGCCAGGCCAGGCCAGGCCAGGGCAGCCTCAGCCTCGGCCCTGGGAAGCGTCTCTCGTCCGGCGGCCGCCGCCGGGCTTCCTGCTTCCCGCCAGGTGCCGGCGAAGCCGCGACAGGAACTGGGAGAGAGACTCCTCTGAGGGGAGAGAGAGGGAGGCGCTGCTGCTGCCGCCGCCGCCACCACCACCACCGCCGCTGCTGCTCTGGCTGCCGACGAAGCGAGCGAGAGGCCGCCGGCGGCCACCTTCGGCCCGGACGCCCCCGGGAGCCTCGCCGGGCCTCCGCCCCGGGGCCTAGAGCGAGCGAGAGAGCTCCGAGCAGGGAGGAGGGCCGAGGAGACCCTCGCGCCCTTTTTCCCGCCTCCTCCTCCGCCCAGGCCGGGCCGGCGCCCGCCTCGCGTCTCCTCCGCGCCGGGGGTGGTGGCGGTGGTGGTGCTGCCGCCCTCCTCCGAGGCGCCCCCGAGATGCGACCATGGACTGCCGGATCAAGTGAGTGGACGCGGCGGCGGCGGGGAGGGCGAGGCGCCGAGGCCGGGAGGGAGGAGGAGGAGGGAGGAGGAGGAAGGGGGGTCGCTGCTACTGGAGCCACTGCTGAGGGGGCGCCAGGGGGGCTAGGCCGCGAAGCCTTTCCCCCTCGCTCGCCCCACGCCCCAGCCCCACTGCGAGCAGGAGAGAGAGACGCCCCGGAGGAAAGACCTTCGCCCCCACCCGCTTCCGCGGGTCAGGGTCATTGTCAGCAGGCACCCGCGCAAGCTCCCTTACCTGGATGGCGCAAAGACCACCTGCACGCCCTCCATCTCCCCCCACCCCGTCTTATTTATTCGTATATTTATGTTTGCATCGATATACCTACCATCACCTGGTTCTACCGCCCCTCCCCCCCACCTACAGTTCATCCTCACAACGACCCTGCGAGGGAGGTTAGAGGCAAGTTTAAGAGATGGTGACCGGCCCAAGGTCACCCAAATGAGCTGCTGATTTGGGGGGATTCGAACCCGGATCCCCCCGCCTCCCCCCTGGCCATTTCAGCAGGCTTGGGAGTGTGTCCCACCCTTCAGCTGTAGATCACTGGGTGATTTGCAGCATAAAAATGCAAGGTAAAAATGCAAAGTACGTAATAAAAACGAGAACGAAACAAACAAATACCCCCCCCCCCCAATATTATCCTTCCCTTTATGTATACCCTCTTGATAAACACTTCACAAACATCATAGGTAACTGAAGATTTCCACTGTCCTTTACACATCTGACAGCTTTAACTTAATTAAAATGTCTCCTCCTCCTCCTGGGTCCTTTTAAACAGCGGCTTGAGCTGTGCACAGTTCACCAGGTGACAGTGCTGTGAAAAGCTTCTCCCCTAGTCTTTCAGGAACTAAGCAGTTGCTAAAGGTACAAGAGCAGGCTAGGGTGGAAGCTGTTTTGAAGTTGGCAGCCGGCATGGGGAACCCCTCCCTCAGCATCTTCAGTTCACATTTTCAGCCTCCTTATGAACATCTGGCACTCGGGCTCCTATACCTTACAGAAGGAGTACTCTCTACTACCTCCCTCCCCTACTGTCAGCCATATATTTGACAGCAACTGGGTGCTGCTTTAATTTCTGCGAAGATCACCCTGAAGTCTGCATGTGGTTGGGTGAATATGCATGGCATATCATGGGGACTCTGCAGCCTGTCAAAACACTCATACTAGAGTCTATGAAATAGTGGTTTGGCATGGGCCCCCCTGCAGTGGTATGGGGACCCCTCCTCAATTGCAATAGAGGACATTTTAGGGTTGTGGGCTGTTAGTTTGTTAAAGAAATTCTGGTGACTAGTCCAGATGTGAACAGAAGATACCAAAGAATTCCTAGATTGGTCTTTGTTTACTGTTTTGACATTGAATTGTATGCCAATTTTGACTGCATTAGCCATTCTAAAGCAGATATATTTGCAAAGTGAATGATTGGGTTTCCCCCTCATATTTGTAGTTAAAGCCTTGACCCTGTGAGTCTTGCTGAACTTAAGGTTCCGAGTAGTTTTAAAGTGATAAGAAGTTTAACCTCCACTTTAACAAAGTGACAGTAATCTATTTATGATGAACCATTTGGAATAGACCTGAAAGCCTGTCTGACATTTATTGCTCTGGGTTGAAACTTTAAAATATGGTGTGAAGGACAAATAAACTTGAAAGGCCTTCTTGTGGAAGCAAATTTGTAGATATGCACAGCAGGAAGCACAAAATTTTGCTACTATCATTTCAGAGACCGAATTGATGAGATGCTTATCTAGTTCCTGAGACAAGAAGTTGTGGTTACAGTTAGAGGACCTGTTATCATATAAAGTTTCTTTTTTAGACATTGTGGGTACCTCTGCTGTTAGAAGCAGACTGATCTGCCCAAGTTTTATTGCAACTGTTTTAGGAGGGATCCAAATTGGACACTCAAATAAGGCTACAGTCCTATTCACACTTACCTGGGAGCAAGCTCCACTGAATGCAGAGGATTGTATGGCAAATCTTATTTTGTGTGTGGATAGGCATGATAGTATTAATTCACACACCCCGTCCCCCAGATTGAAGTTAGGTATGTGTGTGTGTGAATTTTCAGGGGATTAAGGACTAAGGAGGTGGGCGCTTTTACCTTTTGTGAATTTTGGTTCAGGATGTACGGTATAATATTGTAGTAAAAAGGAGGTGTGTGAGAGAAATGGCTCACAGTCACAACCATATTGTTCAATTTAGTTTGCATTTTACATCACACAAATTAAAATGATCTCTATGCATCCTTTTGGGTGACTTGTCCCACTCTCTAATTGACCTTGAGTGCAGCATGTACATCTTCAGTTGCTTCTAGTATATCTGCTTTGACTTATGTACTTACTATTCAGTCACATGATCAAGAGAAGATGACTTCTTACTCTGTATTTACCTGTTTTGTTCATCAGGGGCTACAAGGGCATGGTAACATGTTATTTGAGAATCTATTATTACTTTTTTTTAAAAAAATATCTTTTTATTTCTGACAATTTAAATTACAAATACAGAAAGAACATAAACATAAAACAAAATTAGTACATTCTTTAATATGAGCTTCTAGTTTGCACATAGCTCCTCAGGTGTCATTCTGGCATTTTTACCATTATCACTTAAAAGGTAAAGGGACCCCTGACCATTAGGTCCAGTCGTGACCGACTCTGGGGTTGCAGCGCTCATCTCGCATTATTGGCCGAGGGAGCCGGCGTACAGCTTCCAGGTCATGTGGCCAGCATGACAAAGCCGCTTCTGGTGAACCAGAGCAGCACACGGAAACACCGTTTACCTTCCTGCTATACCTATTTATCTACTTGCACTTTGATGTGCTTTCGAACTGCTGGGTTGGCAGGAGCTGGGACTGAGCAACGTGAGCTCACCCCGTCGCAGGGATTCAAACCGCTGACCTTCTGATCGGCAAGCCCTAGGCTCTGTGGTTTAACCCACAGCACCACCCGCATCTAGCACAATTACATCATAATTGGTATGTGTGTTAATATTTCAATTTCAGTTCAAATTTCCTACTGATACCTAATTACCCCAAAAAAATTAATTACAAAAAACAAAACAGAGAAAAGGAAAAAACCCCAAAGGGTTTCAAAGACAAACCTTATTAAAACTATAAAGTTCCAAGGGATACCCTGTTTCTCCGAAAATAAGACGTAGCCATAAAATAAGCCGTAGCAGGATTTTTAAGCATTCAAGGAATAAAAGCCATACTCTGAAAATAAGACATAGTGATAAGCGCAGCAGCAATGTCGGCCGTGGCAGGAGGAGGAGGAGGAAAAAAATAAGACAGTCCCTGAAAATAAGCCATAGTGTTGTTGTTTTTTGAGGAAAAATAAATATAAGATGGTGTCTTATTTTTGGAGAAACATGGTACCTCTGCTCTATATATTGGAGTCCAATAAGGAAGCAGATCAGCACAAGATTACATGACTCAGTTCTTGTTATGATGAATTAAAGAGTTCCTCTGTCTGATCCAAGAGGGCAAACAAATCTTCCATTTCTCTATGGAAACTTGCTTGAGAAGGTTCTTGTTTGAATTTTTTAAAAAAAGTGGTTCAGAAAAGGCAGCGGTGAAATGGACAAAATTCTTCCTACCTGAAGAGTGACTCTCCTTCCTTCAGTCTAACCCTTAGGTTCTGGATTCTGGTCTCTTGGTTTAAACAAACATTTCTTCATTAGTGAAGCTGCAGTGTAACTCTATTTTGTTCTTTTACATTGGTTATTTTGGGTGGTGGTTTTGTGCTAATCTCCCCTCCAATGCACATCCCTCTAGTGACTTTTATTCCTCTTGTAACTTCAGAGGAAACTTCTTTTTCTCTCTTCATCTACATGCTGTTCCTGTACCTGAAATAATTACTGCTTGCCTGAATACTGGTTTCTCTGCTGTTATTAGTCGTGCTGAGCCCAGCATTCTTCAAGAAGAAGGTTACATGCATATGAAGTAAACTGCATTTGATAAGCACTTTTTAGCCAATAATCTCTGAAGTCATCATTTAGAATCCTGGCATTATCCCAACTTTGCAAATAGCACATAGTTTATTCCCGGACGAATAAACTGGTTTGCCTTACTAGGATTGTTAAGTGAACACCAGACTGGCCCAAGGTCATGCAGTGAGATTGGCTTCATGGCTGAGTGAGGATTTAAACCCAGCTTTCTCTAGTCCAGGTCTGTCTGCTTGGTATATTACACCGACTCCCAAAACATTTACATGGCATTAGAAGGAAATACTGGTACTGTCATAAGAACTTGGGACGGAGTTTGCATGGGAAACAATCGCTCCATGCTATTTTTCCAGAGCCATATTCACAACATGAAACCAACTCTGAAGCAGTTTAATCTTGAATGCTTTATTTATTTATACGGTTTCATTTATTTATAGCCCACCCTTCCACAAATGGCCCCAGGGTGGGCTACCTAAAATATCACCATTTCAAAACAATATGCAATTAATGAAAGTTTAAAACCACAAAACTAAACAAAGTTACAAGAGCAGCAAAAATAGCAGTGCAACAATGTAGCAGGAGGAAAACCATCTACTCATCCAAAAAAACTGGCTAAAGATACACTGATGGCTCTTATGTGGGAGAATAGTCCACAATCTGATGGCTTTAAATAGGGAGTGGTTTTCAGCCACTGAGCTCTATCAGTTCTTTTTTCAAAAATGACATTCTTTGACTTTAAAAGTTTGGTTTTTATTTCAGCATTTTAATATGAAATGAACGAAGAGCTGGCTGATGTACAGGACTGTAAGGAAACATGCTAACAAGTTAGATAGATAACACAGTTTTGTATATGTTGCCCCCCTGAAATAAGTAATCTCGTATTTGTAGTTGGTGTTTTTTGCTCGCTATTGGGGAGAAAAGTAATCATTTTTCTCAGAACATAAAAGCAAATAAAAAAATTCCTTCAGTAGCACCTTAAAGACCAACTAAGTTTTTATTTTGGTATGAGCTTTCGTGTGCATGCACACTTCTTCAGATACAGTGAAATGGAAGTTTCCAGGCACTTATGTAGAGAAGTGCCTGGAAACTTCCATTTCACTGTATCTGAAGAAGTGTGCATGCACACGAAAGCTCATACCAAAATAAAAACTTAGTTGGTCTTTAAGGTGCTACTGAAGGAATTTTTTTATTTTACTTCGATCCAGACCAACACGGCTACCTACCTGTAACCATAAAAGCAAATGTTACTTATGATTTGTGTCAGGGTATCTGAGTCATTGCATGTCATTGCCTCCATGTGGATTCACATGACTCCCCCCCCCAACATGAGCCCTCCTCCCATCATCCAGTGGTCAGATCCACGTGGAAACAGATTGTGTATTACGGTACTTGAACACCACCTATCCTGCAAGATTGAAAATTGTTTTTTGGACATGAATCTTGATGCAGTTATGTGTGTATCTCATCATGGATTGATAGAAAAGAATATCTTTGTGATATGAGAAGGATAACAATTTTAAGTCAACATGCAGTTGAATGTTAACCAAAAGCAGCGATAATACCCTTGTAATCAGATAGTTTGCATTCTTGTGATGCATGTATAACTAATTAAATGTTTTGTTTTTACTTCCAGGGAAAATCCAGAGAGTACTTTTGATTTGGTGCTACAGGTAAAATGCCAGGCTTCTGAAAATGAAGGTAATATACTTTAGCCATTTGTATTCATCCATATAAATTAAATGTGCAAAATATATGTTCAGGTTATTTATTTCACATATCTTTTTAAATGTAGGCAATATATCGAAAGACATATGCTTAATTATTGCTTAAATTGGTTTTTTATGACACTAGATTTTTAATAATAGGAAAATTAATTACAGTTTACTATGTTACATGTGTTTTATTTACCCCTATTATTGTTAGTTGCGACAAACATAATATTTAATTGGAGACATGAGCTTACTTTAAGTTCATGCTTTAGCTTTTCTGACCTTTTTCAATTTGCACATTCTAATGAATTTAATAAGTTGTGTTTAGCAGTATGTATAATTATAATGTTTTAAGCAGGTGATTTTCTCTGTAAGTAGCCATGCTATTTCAGGACTGTACAATTTAAGGATATAGGTAGGGAGCCATGTCTTAGTTTCTGGCACGCAGAATCATTTAATTTGCTTGTGGAGAGTTAGCGTGCTAGGGAGAGGCTGCTGGCCAGTGCTAATTTTCTACTTGAATGGAATTTTTCTTGAAAGAAAGTCCTCACATTTGCTGTCTTCCCTGCATCTTGAAATGGTACCATCCTGAGAGTGCTGTGTTCCTAAATGTGTAAATCAGTTCTTTTTATTTGTTTGGCTGTTTCATTAGGCTTGGGGCACTTAATGACACCTCTTCAACTTGGGTTGTGAACAAACCTGTTAGGACTAAATTACTTGAGGCAGCAGATACTAGTCTTTTTAGATAATACAAACATGAGGAAAAATATACACAATATCCTGCATGTCTGTGACAAATAAAATGAGGTGAAATGAAGATGCATGTTTCAAAAAGGAAACAGCATCTCTTCTACTGTTGATTGTTGGTGGCTACGTCTGTGGTGGTCCACTCTGTATGAAAGGTACAGGAAAGCTTAAACAACCTCTTCAGAAATATGCTATGTGGTTTGCCTTCATTTATGCGACCACAGACTTTGAAAGTTTTTCTAGTGTTGTAGGAAGAAAATCAGCATGCCAAAGCAGAAGTGTTTTTGTGCCTTTATGCAGAGCTTTTGAAATGGTATGAACAGCACTGAGGTCTCTAGTCATTGAGCAATAGCAATGATCAGTTGTTGAAAATACTGCCATGTAGGACATTGCCAAGATTTGTCATTTCCAACATTTGTTATTTGCAATATTTGTTATGGGCTGCTTCTATACCGAATCTCAGCTGGTTTGTCTATGCTGGGGATCTGTTTTGCCAGTTTCACCAAGGTATTGTTGCTCTGTGGGTTGTTTGGTCTTTGGACTGCATCATTGTTCAGGTTATCATAGGCTGAACTTATTCATGTTATCGACTTGTCCCACTCCCTGATCTGCTGTGTGCAACACAATTTCATGGTTCCTGTTGGATTGCATGTCTTTCCAACACTGCATGTTGCTTTTGTTCTTTGCTTGTGTTTCTGTTTCCTTACTTAAAGTTCACTCTTTGGTCCTCCATTCAGTTCCTCCTATACTTGACTATTCTCACTCTTGGTTAAAACAAACAATTTTCTGATTATGAGACTTTTTGTGCGCAGTCCAGTACTTTGTACTTCTCATATTAGATCTCTTATAAAGCATCTAGGTATGTCTCAGCTTTTCTTTGTTTTTGTGTAGTCACTTTTTTTTTGACAATTCAGTTCTTCTTTTCTAGGATAATCACACTTGGCACTATGTGTATTCTATTTTTGTCCTCCATGCTTCTTGGATGAATAGGGCTGCTCTTGAAAACAGTCTGGAAACTTCAGTTGATCCAAAATGCTGCAGTAGGATTATTAACAGGCACTTTGCTTGGACTGTATCATGCAAGAGTTGCTATGCTTTTGCTGGTTGGTTGGCCTGTCATCTGTGTGTGTGGTTTTGTGGTGGACTCCATGTGCATATGTGTGTAAAGCTGCTGAACTCTGCTGGATCCAGAATGTATTGTTTGAGTTGGCAACCCTATATTATTCTGCTGGTTGCCAGTTAATTTCCAAGCAAAATTCAAAGGGCCAGAGCTGACCTTTTAGATTCCTCAATGGCTTGGGCCTTGATAAAAGGCCTTCTATATAAACTCCTACCACACTGGGCTGCTTTGACTGCAGTGCTAAGCAATAGTTTAATGGAATGAGTCTGAATGAACTGTGGGTTTGTTTGTTTGCTCCTCTGATATGGCCATGAAGAGCAGATTGAAAGCTTCTGCTTCTGCTTTTAAACTAATCAGAGTTCCCTGTTAGCCTGAACTTGTGAAACTCTGATTACTTCAAACTCTTGTTAGTGAACAAGCCACAATAGATGCTGGCCTGTTTGGGTTAACCACAGTGTAAATTAACCACAGTTCCTTTGGCTTTGGAAGAAATAGTGACATTGTATTTTGTCAAAAATGGAAGCAAAAGCTTTTGTTCTTCTTGTGTCCACACTAGAAGGGGGAGTGTGTAAACCAGAGGCTTCTGCAGACGTAGTCACAGGGGCGTACCCAGGATCAAAACGGGTGTGTGTGTCCAGCCATGGGCAGGGCCATGAAGTGGGAACGTGGGCGGGGCTACAGGGCCAGCGGGCCCGATGACATCGCGGCGGCGGCGGCGGCGGCCACCTTGTGCTTCTGGGGCTGGCAGCGTCGGCGGCTACCCTGCTTGGCTGGAGAGGACGGGAGGGTCGGGCAGGTGAGAGGGGGTGGCAGGGCGGGCGAGGGCGAGGCAAGGCACGGCCGCATTCACGGCGGCTCCGAGGCGTTGCTGCATATCAGCATAATATTTCAACCATGTCGTGGGTTCAAGCCCCACCTTGGGGGAAAATTCCTACACTTCTTCATGAAGACTGGAGGGTGACTTCTATAAAGGTTGTTGGGAAGGACACCCAAGGCCTGCTTTGGCAGGGTAAAATTATTGTTTGGTTTTTATTCAGTCCTGTTGTTTATCGTTTTAGTGACTTTCATTGGGATAGATCCAAAGTTTTCCTTCCTCTGATGGAATAAGGAAATCATTGGATCAAACTCATTCTGGTTTTGGGACTAATAGTTCAGACCTCTTGGTAATTCATTGTTGCAAGCTCTCTTTCAGGGCACTATGACTGGAAAGTGGGCTGTAACTGGGTGGGGAGGGGAGGGTGGAAAGTATTCTTGAGCCAAGCCAAGCGATATCCTTGTCTTTTTTCTTTGAATTGCATACCTGCCTTAGCTTCTGATCTGGTTACTATTTTTTAATTTTTTTTAAGGTTTAACTTCCCTCACATGCTCCTGCAGCTGCCACCTTAGTTATGATTTGGGTCAGAGAGACTGATGCTTTTAGATGTCTCTTTTGTATGTGTTCCTCTGCCTTCCCCTTTTCATTTTGCCCTTTGTGTCTAGGTTGCTCTTTCATATGGTGAGAGTTGGGTAGTTACACTCTGCACTTTGGAAATAATCACTGTATGAGTTAGATTTTCAGACCAGCCTTCCAGGCCACATCCTAGTTATAATACCTCAATGTATTTTTAAATGAGAGGATTTTCTGGCAATAACAAGTAAACACTTTTTGAAAAATCTTAATTATTTTCTTACAGGTGTAAGGTTCCACCCTGTATTACTTATTATCACTTCTGTCTGTGTTATATTTAATTTAGTTTGGTCTCAGGGCAGAGTCCTATCATAGTCTGTCAATTGTTGGTAGCACAGTATAATGAGCACACAGCATTATACTGGGAATACTATGAATTCATCTGACTGTTAAGGCACAGTATGTGTAAATAATATTTTCAGCTTTGCAAGAGATTAGTTTGGTCATTTTTCTATCTTGAATTCACAAATTCAGCACATGCTTATTTCCTAAATAGGACCCTTTCAAGGTCAATATCACAGAATTGTAGGATTTGAAGAAACTTAATGATCATCTGGGGCCATAGAGGCAATTGGCAAATTCACTTCCAAATAATTTTGATCTTCATCTTGTGTCCCAGGTCTTCAGCTGCATCCGTTTTACTACCATTCCCTCCCATCTTTGGATTTAATTCTGAACCAAATAAATTTTTTAAAGGACCTGGTCTTTTTCAAATGACAAAACAGTGCCCTGCCTAGGGCTTTATCCATATGATGGACTAATTTATTAAACTTTATTCCAGGATCACAGGAAACAACTCTTAAAAATGTAGTTCCAGTGCCACATATCAATGGTGGGTAGGGTCAGAGGCAAAAGTGGGCAGAGCACCTAAGGTGAATTCTTCTTTTGTACGGTAGGCTGCTTTCTGCATGCACTCACACATTCTTATCTGTGTTCCACCAAGGCAAGGAAGAAGCATGGTCACAGTTAAAGAACACAGGACTGGTGGGAGATGTGGCCTGGGAAGAGTCTCAAGGGCCAGACAGACAGGCCTGGAGGGTACATTTGGCCTCCAGGACTGGTGTTCCCCATCCCTCCACTAATAGGGTCCTTAATGTTGTATAGGAAGGCATAGCTACTGGTATGTACATTTGGTGAAGGTGGGGGACTTTCTGTCTGAGCTGAATGAGCAGAGTTTGAGGTTGTGTGTTTAAAACCATAACTCTTTTATTCCCCCCCTTTCTAAACATTTTTTCCTACTCTATCTTGATACTGATAACAGTCCTTCCTCCTCTGACTAGCATTTTCAACCTCTAACTGATAAGCACTTTTTGATCTTCAACTTAAATTAATAAATTTAACATAAAATGTAGTGAATTATACAGTTACTTGGTCTGTTGCAGGTCTAGCCTTAAATAGATTTTCATGCTAGGATAATCTTTTGAATATGTCATACTTAGAAATGAGACCCATTCACCCTCTGTGCCTGCACCCTTTTCTTCTTTATGAAAGAGATTTGTATTTTAAATGGGCTTTCTTCTTTGCATCCCATCTGCTCGCTGTGCTTGATCTTGCTGTGAAGTTGGGGTTGAGTTTATGACATCACAGTCATAAATGTTGCTGTAGAAATATCAGAAGCAGAAAATTATGGTCTCCCTGCAAAGACTGAGCAGCAGGAAAGACTGGGCTAGGAGGCAAAAAGACCTTAATATGACCTATATAGTTATTGGATTTTTGTTGAAAAATGTCCATTGGTGGAAATTTTCTAATTCTTTCTGTATTTCTTAAAAACCCTTTTGCCGAAGTATTTTTTTTAAATAGTGTAATGCTGGCTTCTTATCTTATAATCAATATGTGTCTTCTAGGAGTCAGTTTATTCACATTAACACTTCTCTAGTTTGCAGTTGATGGAAAGGTGGTGTCGTGTTACTTCTTATATGTAATATTTGGACATCAATGACAATTTCTCCCCATCATTGCTCAGATTTCCCTCCCACCTCTGATAACTGATGCCTTACCTCATCTAAAACCTTGCTTTGTGACTTCCTTCTCCCCTCCTCATACCTGGCTGTCTGGTATGAGGCAGGTGTTCACATATGATAGGGCCTTTTTAGTAACTGAATCCGGGGTCTGGAACTCTAGTTCCCAGGAAGCCTGTTTAGCTTTGTTGCTCCTTGGTTTTTTGGCATATTGTGATTATGCTGTAATTTTTTTTTGGGGGGGGGGGCTTTGGGGATTAAGCCAAGCTTGCCTTGATGCTGAAAAATAAAATATCTTTTCTGAGCTTCCTAGGAACTTTTGTATCAGCTTTTTAATATTATAAGCTGCCTTGGATCTTGAAGTGAGATAAAATAGACTGGAAGGAAACACGAATTGCAGCTCACCAACTGTGTGTTGTAGGTGGCCAGTTGTTTGGCACGCCGCCCCTCCTTTCAAAGAAATTTTCATTTTCAGTTGGTGGGCTGTTGTATATGGCTGTATATGGCTGCTGAGGTTGGTAGAAACAGGTTGAAAAATATAATTTGAGCAGACAACATTACATTTATATATATATATATATATATATAGTAAAATCAGGTGGAGGCCTCAAGAAAGCAGAAATCCTAGTGTGTTATCACTAATATTATTAAGATTTGTCAGTTTCACATTGACAGCTTCTTCCACTTTTGTTGTGTGATTGAGGAAGAAAGATGCCTTTCTATGTAACAAAATGACACTAGTCTTTGCTGGACCAGAAAGGAACCTGACGCTTACTGTTTAGGCCCACAGTGGGCATCACTTTTGGGTGGAGAGCCACTTCCCTGGTGGTTTGGTTGCTAACCAAAACATTTGTTTCCTTCTCAGTCAGGTTTTCCAGCTCATATTGCAATTCAGTCTAATATTAGGAACATAGGAAGCTGTCTTATACAGAGTCAGACCGTTTGTCAATCTAGCTCAGGATTTGCCAAACATGGATCTCCAGCTGGTTTTGGACTACAACTCCCATCATCCCTAGCTGTCAGGGAATTGTAGTCCAAAAACAGCTGGAGACCCACATTTGGGAAACCCTGATCTAACACATTATTATCTACTCTCCATAGTCTCAGGCTTTTCTACTCTTGGTGTGCAAAAGATCTTGGATCTTTTGCACACCAAGCATATGCTCTGCCACTGAGCTACAACCCTTCCCCAGAACTGGAAATATTGCTGGACCAAACTTACTTTGCAAGGTATACTGCTGGTTACATTTCAATTTGTGTTGAGTCTTCACAGACATTCTGGCCAAAGCATTTCAGGCCACACCTGCAGGATGCTGCTGATAACTGCTTGCAAGTTGACAGCCCTTGGCTTTGTGGCTAGTGCAGGTGAACATACAAAGGCATCAAGCAGATGGTTCTGCCCTATATATCTTGCTGATGTGGTATCTAAGAACAAGTAAAAGGAGACAAGTGCTTGGCAATTACTGCTGAATGACTGCTGGCTTCTTGTTAAGTTCAAGCTTTTGATTCAAACATGCCTGAACCTTCATTTGAACTTTACTATTATTTAGTGGACTGTACTTTGTAAGGGATGAATGGATGTGTTCAAAGCAAAATTCAGTGGAAACCTGGCCATATATGTCTGCTTCAGCACCAGGGACCCGAGCTCCAGGAGTGTGCATTGCCCTGGCACAAGTGCCGTCTTGAGTCTGGCAAGTGGGGAAGACTGTTTGACTCTGTTCCACTTGCTAGGCAGCCTTCTGTCCCAGTCTATATGAGAACAGATGCCATAAAAGAATGACTGACATCCTATATAGCAGCCCTTTCTCTTTGGCGCAGTGCCAATCACCACCCCTGCACTGACATGGTAGGAACGGCTTCCTGACCACCAGCTGTTGAGTGGGGTAGCGCAGCAGCAGAGAGAACTCATACAGTCCTTTTAAAGCATTTTAAGACTTTTCTTCTGGACCTTTACCTTGAACCTTCTTCATTTGGTGGCTATAGAAGGGATTCTACCCAGGGGAGTCCCTCCTCCTCAGAGCACCACAAGGCCAGAGAGGCTGGGAAAAGCCATACAGGGAAGACCTGCTGAAAAGCAGCTTTCCTGCCTCTCACCTCTGAGCACCGTAGCACAGCAGCAGCAGGAGCCCCACCCGCCTTTTTCAAGCCAGCAAGCACTAGGGTCCTGTTCCTTCATAATCTGCAGGGAAAATTCCCTTTGGGCTCCAGGAAGGGTCTCCTCACGAGCCATGAGGACTTTTCAGTATTGTGATGCTGAAGTTTGTAAGCAGATGGGAAAACTAAAAAAGGCTTTATGATGGCTTAAAAAGTATCCAGGATTCAGGAATGGAAGTCACATTTGGGTTTGTGCTGCTAAGTTGCATCAAACAGAGATAGGCAGTGAGCAGTCAATGGGTCACCTTTTGCAATCTGCAGCCCTCTGTTGAAATACTGGGAATTGTGCTCCTGTTTGGAGGCTGTTTTATTAGCAGGAATAACAACTGTGTTAATCAGTTAACCTTCTAACTTCCTAAGATGTAGAGGCCTCTGTAATCAGTTATATATCTGAAAATTAATTCTTAGGCATCCAGGCCTGAAAATGAGGGAGATGTGTGTCAAGTGATTTGCATGTTGTTGTATGTGGCCAGCTAATTTCATATAATAGGCTTGAATTTAGTAACTTTGGTGGGCTTCTTTTGAAAAATCATCTTATGCTCTTAGAATTTTCCATTAAGTCTCAGAACAATAGTGTTAGCATGTTATTCTCCCTAAATAGTAACATTATGTTTCAAGTAGAATTTAGGTTGTTTGCATGCCGATAACTGGATGTACATTGTGGTTGTACGTATGTTAATCTGTTCATTAGATAAACTTTTAATATCCTTGTAGGAGGTAGTCAACTTAAGTTTTACTCAGAGTAGACCTGTTGAAAATAATGGCCGTAACTTGGTCATGTTCATTAATTTCAGTGGGTCTGATTAAAACTTAGTTGAACACCACCCTATATCTGTAGTATAGGCAACTTAATGCTAAATTAGGGATCATGTATATGGATTTGGTTCTCAGAATAGAAATGACAGAGGGATGGTATAAATAATGAAGGAAATTTGATTCTCCCCCTTTGTGTTTTAAATTTAGGTATACATCTTTGTTCTCCTTTGAGCAAACAGGAAGTTGTATGTGATCATCTCAACCACGTTTGCCTTAAATAGACAAATAGTGCTACAGTGTTGTCATAACAGTTGTGTGCTAAAGGCTCACTGAAACCACATTTCAGTTACAGAAGCTGATGTTTTAAATTTGTACATCTGATTCTGGACAATTACACCAGCTGTTGGTACAGTTAATTAAAAGGAGATAACTTTATTTATTTATTTAAAGAATTTATAAACTGCCCACCACTCAAGAATATTGTGGTGGTATACCTAATAGAAACAGAAATAAAATACAAAATTAGACAAATCAAAATATGTTAATTCATTTTTTAAAAACCAGCATAAACATTATCAAATTATGCTACCATGTAAAAGCCTGGTTGAATAAAAAAGCCTGAAGGAGATGCCTAAAATAACAAATTGTTGATTTGATTACAAGTTCCAGGGGGGAGTGCATTGCAAAGTGTGGGTACCACACTAAAAGTTCTGGGTCTAGTACTTGTTAAAATAACGTTTTGGGCATGTAGCAGAAGAGTTCAAGCAGGGTCAAGAGGTGAACTTCTATGCAAACAGCTTAGGGCTTTGTAAATCAACAGTAAAAACCTCAAACTCCTTCCAGTAGGTAATTGGCAGTAAGATTCTGTTACGGTACATACTGGTGGTAGATTGCTCTAACAGCAGCTTAGCCACAGCATTCTGGACCAGCTACAGCTTCTAGACCGGCCTTAATGGCAACCCCACATAGAGCACATTGCAGTACAGTGGTACCTCAGGTTACTAACTTAATTTGTTCCGGAGATCCGTTCTTAACCTGAAACCGTTCTTAACCCAAGGCACACTTTTGCTAATGGGGCCTCCCACTGCCACTGCACCACAACTGCATAATTTCCATTCTCATCCTGGGGCATATTAATTGTAACCCAAAGTGTTTGTAACCCAAAGTGTCTTTAACCCAAGGTTACCAAAACCCTTGAGGTTACCAGTGCATGGATCACCGTGGCCAAGCTGTTCCTATCCAAGAATTATTATAGTTGCCAACACAGGTGCTCCAAGCCACTGAGGCTATTTGGGCTAGTGACAAAGATGAATCCGGGAATATCTCCAACCAACACATGATCGTGTGTGTGTGTCCATCCAACCCTGTTTAGAACAGGCAATCAACTTATCTACCAGATCTAGGAACCACTCACCCACAGGGCCTCCATCTTGCCAGAATTCAGCTTCAATCTACTGGCCCTAATCCAGTCCACCACTGCATATAGGGACTGGTTTAAGACTTACACAGCCTTTATGACTGACACACATACATACAGATGCAGAACACAAGGCAACAGCCTACAAATTTGTTTTCAGACGGCAACCCCCTTTCTTTTTCCAAAGCCGTATAATCAGAAAAAAGTTTTGAAGTATCTATTTTTAACAAGTAAAATACTGTCCATTCCAGTTATTCTGAAATAAGGTAGAAAGAGGGATAAAAGCCAGAAAAAATAGGTGGAAATGAAGGAACAAACTCTGATGGGATGAAAGAATGAGACAGTTTTCAGATGCTTTGGGAGCCACATAAAATGAGGTTGGGGGGTGCATGCAGACTACCTGCGCTCTGTCCAGCCATCACACTCTCTATTTCTGGGTCAAGCATTTATGTCTTCACCTTACTACTTGGCCCTTTGGGAAAACCCACCTCACACTTTAAGAACATTGATTTTAGCCACAGATGCATTTTCTTTGTAAAAAAATGTGTGTTTTAAATGTTGTCTTCTTTTTAAAAGTGTTTGATCACATTACAAACATGATAAATGACAAAAGCCAGCTTTTTATAATGTTACAACACTATAGTATTGTGGTGTAGTTTAACAGAGTCTTTGTTGAAAACTAATTATGGTATATCATATTTAGAGGATGTCTTGAACCAGTGGTTTTCAAGAGACATGCTCTCTTCAAATATTTGGGCAGCGATTATAATGGGACTTAGAAACACAGGAATAGAAAAGATTAGATATTTTATGTTCCTATGGGGGTTTGAAGAGGAGGAGAGTTATTAGGGTCTTCACAGTATAACTTGGAAATTGTGTGCTCAGTGACTATGATTACTACTGTGTAATCTGTCGGTGGGTGGGTGGGTGAAGTAGAGAGATTGCTACTGTCTTGTTCCCTTATCTCCTGTCTGCAAAGAATTTTCTGCAGCACTCTTCACTACTGCTGGCAAGATATTTGGTATGCATATCATGAAAGAGATAGGAGAAGCAGGTCAAGGAAACTTTATTATTGTGACCCTCCCCCATTCCTAACCTTTTAGAAGTAGGGAGGGCTGACCCAGTTCTTAAAGACCTGGGAGATGCAGGGTGGAAGGGAGTGTGGGGAGTTTGGTATCACCTTGCCAGTTCAGACCAAAAAATGTAGAGCAGGCTGTCTGATAGGATGTTGATGAAGATGAATTTAGTGTGGTCTGGTATCTGTTTCTGTAGAATTCCTCATGCTAGTGAAAACAGAAAGAAAAGAGGTCAGCTATAAACAACATACAGAAGGCTCTGTAAACCACGATTCCCAAATGTTACAAGTTTAGATTGTTCTCTTTTGCACACATCATTTCTGCAGAAAAAGAGTCTCTAAAACAAAAGCTATACACAATGGAAGTACCCAGCAATCTGTGCTGGAACGTAAACAGACATGTGACATGTAACAATCTCACACGTCTGCTCCTTAAGATTGAATGGAATATCCCAACAGTGACCACCTCCGATGATTTTGCTTTACATGTTGTTTTTTAAACTACAGTATTCAGAACTAGAACTGGCATACTTCTGGCGTCCTACATTATAATGGCAAAAGTGTGTGGGGTTGGAGTGAAGCCCATGTTTGTGTTAAGCTAGGCAGAGTCATTGATACCAGAGAGCTGAATTGAAGCTAGTGCACTGCATTTCTTCAAATGAAATATGTTGGTCAGGATTCAAAGTGCTCTTCCAGAGAACTTCTCATGACATTCTGTCCTGTGATGCTTATGAATCAGGGATGGCTTGTTGGATCATGGGGTGAGGAGAAGGGCACCCAGGACTCTTCTTGCATGTGAAGTCTGGGCACAGACTTTGGTTCATAGCTATCAACTTTGATGCATATTCTACAACACATTGTTTTCATAAGAGGATATTTTTCCTAATTGCTTTCAAGTTTGCATGCTCTGTATTTTGCTAAAGAGCAATATATGTCTTGCTCTGCCTGTATTGTGACCTCCCACACTTTGAAGAGGATGGAATGCTGTGTTTCCCCTCTGATTCACTGCAACATTAATTTAATTCTATGGTAAGGATCTGGTTTTAAAGGGATGCGGGTGGCGCTGTGGGTTAAACCACAGAGTCTAGGGCTTGCTGATCAGAATGACGGCGGTTTGAATCCCCACGATGGGGTGAGCTCCCGTTGCTCGGACCCTGCTCCTGCCACCCTAGCAGTTCGAAAGCACGTCAAAGTGCAAGTAGATAAATAGGTACCACTCGAATGAATAATTTATTACGGTCAGAGACCAGCTTTTAGAACACATTTGAGGGAACGCTCCCAAAGGACAAAACATACATATAAAACTTTATACAATGGTAAAAAATAATGTTTAAAAATACAGTGAACGTAAAGGTACTAAAACTTTAAAATAAGCTGCCGCAGAGATCTGGCCCTGGGTCACTTGGGGAGCCGGGTTTAAGGACTTCCAAACGAACTAGTTTGGCTCAGGAGAAGGTCTATGTCTGCAGATCTGAACACAGAATCTGGCGACCGTCCGGATTGTCTTCTGATCTTTGCCTAACAGGAGCAGGATGTATATTTGCTTCTCTGTGAGGTCAGCTAGCCTAACCAGCATGGAATCAAGGATCTCCCTACGGGCCTCTTCAAAGAAGGGACATCTAAAAAAATAGATCGGCTGAAAAAGTTTGCTGACCCCTGACATAGGAGAATCAGAAAGATACATACGGTAGCCGCCCCGGCAGCTTACCTCTCCTTTCTCTTAGCCAAAAACGCAAGAAGGGCTTTCACACTCACCAGAAGCTCGGCCCTGCCCTCACCGGTCCTGGAAGGATCCTACAAAAAAGTTCCATACGCCCAAAGATTCTGTGCCTGTTCATTGGGGGAAATAGGAAGCCCAGAGCATCTATTCAGGGGTCAGCAAACTTTTTCAGCAGGGGGCCGGTCCACTGACCCTCAGCCCTTGTGGGGGGCCACACTATATTTTGAAAAATATATATGAATGAATTCCTATGCCCCACAAATAACCCAGAGATGCATTTTAAATAAAAGGACACATTCTACTCATGTAAAAACATGCTGATTCCTGGACCGCCCGCGGGCCTGAGTTAGATGGCGATTGGGCCGCATCCGGCCCTCGGGCCTTAGTTTGGGGACCCTGTCCTATGTTATAGTTGGGGCATCTTGAGCAGTCCTGTTGTCTTTCAATATCTGTGGTTCTTTGTTTGACCATGGCTTTTGCTTGGCCCAACCCCAGTCTTAAGAGGGCTTGGGGAGCAAAACCCATTTTCTGGAGGGTGTTCAGGACTGCTGTCAGCCAGCCTGACTGGAACTGGTCGCAGAGGATCAATGGAGCTAATCCTCTAGGGAACAGATTTAATGTCAGCCATTTGTAAATTGATATTAGGCAGATGTGAGCCTCCACTCTCATCGTCTCCGTTTCTAGTCTGACCCATGTGTTTGGCACGCATCTGGGGACTTGTAGAAGCACTCTAAGAAATTTGGATTGCACACGCTCCAGGGGGGAGAAGGTAGAGGAAGGCGGACCCAGAAAGGTTCCATAAATGAGCTGTGCCAGTGATTTGGCCTTGAATAGTTTAATGGCCGCGGGGACAAAAAAATCCCCCTTGGGTTCTAAAGAATTTGAGAATGCAATTTGCGGTTTTTTCCATGGAGCTCCCCGTAGAATTTGTGTGAAATGTGTTGGATCCCGAGGCCTGTACCACCATTCCAAGATATTTATAGTTTGTGACTTGTTCTAATTTGTGGCCTTGAAGTTCCCAGCTTCTAATCTTTGGTTTTTCCCCAAAGGCTAGTATCTTGGCTTTTTGATAGTTGATTTTGAAACGTTCGGATTCACAGTATGTAGCGAGCTTTCTTAGCGCCCTTTTGAGTCCGATAGGGGTTCTGGATAAAATTACCGGGTCATCGACATATAACAAGACTGAGATGTGCCGGTTTGCGAGCTTCGGTGGATGGAGTTCTAAGTCATTAAGTGCGGCTACTAAGTTATTTAAATAAAAGTTAAATAGTAGAGGGGCCAAAAGGCACCCTTTCCTGACTCCCTTGTAGGTTTTAATGGGTCTGTTAGGTGTCCTATGCGGCTGCACCTGACTCTGAGAGCCGTGTTTGCATGCAGTGCCTAAATTAGTACCAGAAGCCGTCTATCAATTGTGGTGCCCTGTAGTCTTCCCAGAGTCTGGTTCTGGAAACTGTATCGAAGGCTGCTTTTAGGCCTACGAAGGCGGTGAATGGTGAGGCCTATCCTCTTGTTTTGTACTTGTCTATGAGGTGTTGTAACGTTAGGCAGTGGTCTGTCGTGGACCTACCAGGTCTGAAGCCCGTTTGTTCAATTGCCAGAATATCCTCCTTCTCTAGCCATTCTGTGAACTTGTTAAGGAGGTGCTTTGCATAGAGCTTACTTATCACACTTTGTAAGCTAATTGGCCTATAATTCGCTGGGTCCCTTCTGTTGCCTTTTTGTAGAATGGAACTATTATGGCTGTTCCCCAGTCCTTGGGGATGCGGCCAGTGTCAACTATATGAGTGAAGAGGCTGGCTAAGAATGGTGCCCACCAGTCCTCCTGAGCTTTTATTATTTCTGGCGTGATGCCGCCTAGGTCCGGGACTTTGGCCGTTTTCAGTTGGTTGATGTATGTTTTCACTTCTGTTATTGAAACTGGCGGCCATTTTGCCAGTTGTTCTATTTTGTAGATCTGGGGTGTGGATTTGGTGTCCTCATACAGAGATTGAAAAAATGATACCCAGAGGTTTGGTGGAATTTGTAAGGTTAGGGGGGAATTAGTCTTAAGGGTGCTAGAAGCCACCAGTTTCCAGAATAATGTCTGATCTTTTGATTTTGCTGCACTGATTAATTCCGCCCAACATTTTCTGCTATAAGCGTTCTTTTGGTGGATTATTAGATCTTTGTATTCTTTTTTTAGGGCATGGACAGCATGGTAAGCTTGGTGTCCGCATTTTCAGCTGTCAAGGCGGCTTTGTAGGCATTTTGTAGGGCTCTCTTGGCTTCCAAGCAGGTGTGGTCAAACCAGGATTTATTTGATGCTTATGGTTTATTTGGCCTTTTCTTTGAGGTGTTGAAAAGATGGGGTTTTAGTTGCTGGAGCAGGCTCTCGTACACGGAGATTGGGTCCTCGGGCCTGGGATTGTCCCCGGAACCAGCTAAGATTGTACGAAGCTTTTCGGGGGTTAGAATCTCCTTCAGTTTGGAGTCAAGTGCGCAAGTCCATTTGACTTGGCAGCCCGGTCGCTCCAGAGCGATAATCTCTGCAGCGTACATTGTTCTGAGGAAGGGTGACTCGATTTTAGGAGACACCTGCAGGTGCAAAGGGAAGTGGTCCCCCTCGATGTATGGAAGTACTTTTAGGTTCACTATTTTTGTTAGTAGTTCTGTATCTGCCAACATATAGTCGATTGTACTGGTTTTTGCCCCAGACATGAATGTAAATTCCCCGGGGATATCTCCTCTGGTTCAACCATTTAGGATGTGGAAACTTAGCTGCCGAGCGAATTTGAAGAGACAGGCTGCAGCAAAATTTGAATGTTGGTCCTTTGACTGCCTTGCTAGATGGAAAGCTTCCAAGCCAGAGGCGTCAGGTAGGTACCACTCTGGCGGGAAGGTAAACGGCATTTCCGTACACTGCTCTGGTTCGCCAGAAGTGGCTTAGTCATGCTAGCCACATGACCCGTAAGCTGTATGCCGGCTCCCTCGGCCAATAAAGCAGTGTTTCTCAACCAGTGTACCTCCAGATGTTTTGGGACTACAACTCCCATCATCCCTAGCTAGCAAGACCAGTGGTCAGGAATGATGGGAGTTGTAGTCCCAAAACATCTGGAGGCACACTGGTTGAGAAACACTGCAATAAAGTGAGATGAGCGCCGCAACCCCAGTGTCATCCGCAACTGGACCTAACCGTCAGGGGTCACTTTACCTAAGGATCTGGTTGGGACAGGTGTTTTGGTTATGTAAATCCAGTAAACCCAATTGTAATTTATTGTAAAATAAAGGAATTGGACAGGTTTTTTCCTCCATTGTTCCGTTGTCCACTACTAGCACTGTGAATGCCAATAGCATGCCCATAATGCTTTAGAGCACATCCCTCCCACTGAGGAATTCAAATGTAAGGCTTTGTTTTTTGGACAGATACTTCTTATGACTGGATAACCCATCACAAGCCCTGACCTTACTCTGGTGTTGCAGGAATGTCAACAGGAATGCAAGCAGATATGCTGCTGCAGACGTTGTAAGATCAGACTGCAGTAAGACCACAATTTATGCAGGGTGGATTGCACCTAAAGCCAGAATTGTGTATAGTCAAAACCTGTTGGGTTCAATGGCGAGTGTGATTGCCAATGCCATTTTTCCCGGACTCCCACTACCTTTCTAACTTTTCTTTTAAAAATGTCATGCAGTTAAATCTAAATGTGCATAAGTTGCAGACTTCCTTTGTAGTTCATTGAATACAATGAAGTTAATGTTTGCCAGTCTATAGCCATTTTTTATGGGGTGCAACGCAAGTTGACGAAGCATGTATAAGCATGCCCTGCCCCATCACACCCCGCCCCGCCCTCATTCTGTTCCACCCTACCCCATTCCACCCTTTTTATTATGTGTTTTGTGACTTTTTCAGTCACTTCCTAGTTCAGCACATGTGTGTAATTGTCTGTCTTTCGGACACATGTTAATTGGTCGTTGCCTTTATTAGCTGAAATGCTGTGAGCTTAAACCTAAAAAAAGAGTACTGGTAATAATAAAACTAGGTACTGATAGTATGGCAAATATGTAGGGTGGTATTCAAGTAAGTTTTACTCAGAGTAGGCCCATTGAAATTAATGAACATAGCTGAGGTAGGACGACTAATTTCAGTGGGTCTAATATTGAGTAATACGTAGTTGAATTCTACCTGAAATCTGCTGTAGTTCCTGTATTTTTCTCACTTTTTTGCTTTTTAAGTTAGAACACTAAATCCTCTACTAAATAGGTGAGATACTTGTTTTCAAAGGTACTATCTGGAGGCTATTCTGATAGTTACGTGATTATTAATTTGCTAACAGTGTGGATCCAGATTTATTTTTATTGACTTGCTTAATTCCAGTGAACATGTTTGAGTGAAGAGGACCAAAAGTGATGAGCAATGCTCAAAATAATTTATAGAAAAATCCAGCACTGTGTAACATGGTAGCCAGAAAATTTCCCTGTGTAGCAGTGCTAGAATTAATTAAACAACTGTAGGACTTACTCAGAAGAGAAGGGAGGAGGGAATCCAGCAGTTATTTCTGAATGGAACACAAACTACTTCCCACAGTGAATGCAGTTTTTGAGAAACAAGGATATGCTTTGAGCTGTCTTTATTTAGACTACTGATGAGGGCAGTTTTCCTTTCCATAGAATGTTTGTGTCTTGATGGTGTTCAAGGAAATTATTTTTACAAGCTAGGAAATCACTTTGTATCTTGCAGTGTTGTTTGGCGGCAGCATCTTTAAAGGAAATCCAGTGTTTTTCCCTTGACTATAAAAGGTAACATAGGAAGGCTTAAAATGGTAGCTCTTAAGATGTTGTGGCTAGTGCTTGGGGGGCATGGTCAGGATTTCACCAGCTGATTTGCTAGCAGAGGCAGGGGCCCTATCAGAGCTGATCCCTATGCAGTGGCCCAAAATGTGGTAGGAGTTGAGCCAGGAGGCCAAAGTCAGGGAACAAGTCAGGTGTTGGAGCCATGAGCAAAGCAGGAATTGGCACAGACAAGCCATTCAGAAATTGTGTCCAAGGCCAGAAATGAAGACAGAAGAGCAGTTCCAATGACCATCTAAGGTGGATGTGGCTAGTCCAAGGCCTGAGGGCATTTAGCCACATGTGAGAGCTCTTGGTCACACCTACAAGCCTACTTGTGTAATGTTTGTATATGTGTAGTAGGGCTTACTTCAGACTGTAGGCTGAACACATGTATGTTGGGGGAGAGCCAAGGTGTGTCATCCCAACCCATGCATGTGTGCTGAGTATACATACCGTGTCATGTGGAAAGAGCTAAAGTTAAAAACTACCGGCACCCAAATAATGAAAAGTTCTATAGAATTGCAATGAGGAGGAATGCTGGAGATAAAGCAAGAAACCTGTGGAGAGTTTCTGGAGCCTCTTGTGGGGGCCAATCTACTGGCTTTAATTCTAGTGCCTGCGATCCTTGCCTTTTAGGCCCAGAGTAAGGCTTTGCCACATGTTTGTTTCCATGATGACCCGCAGCTCCTCATATTTCTGTTGGATGGTGGCAGCTGCTTCTCTTCTTGTTCTCTACCAACAGTTATTTTACTTCTTTTCTTTAATTGTTCCTCACAATTGCTTGGGCAGGGGAATTATGACCCTCAGCCTAGTTTACATGTGATCTTTTGCTAAAGTCCCACAGAAACCTACTGTACTTTTGTTCTGTGGATAGCAGTACTCTGTAAATGTAGCTTTCAGATAGTTCATGAGAACTTCAGGGATCTTGTTCCCACAAGTGATTTTTCTTAGTATTGTGTGTGCATGTGTTTGTGGTTTTTATTTCTTACTATGTTACATATTTTTGTGTTTTTATATTGTAAACAGATGAAAGACACCTTAGAAAAATGAATGAATGAATGTGTGGTTTGTTCAACATAAGTTTGTCAATACAAATCTTAATATAGATTGAGTTATCTCTACTGACTTTGCCACTCATCATTAGAACTTACTTCCAAAACCAATGAAGTTTCCTAAGCATGTTATAGTTGCTCATTTACTTGCCTTGTAAAGGGGTCAACAAGGAATTTAAGTGTGTTATTGCATTAGAAACTCATTTCAGCAAAGAAGAAGTTACAGAGGATACAGGTGAGTAAGCTTTTAAAAATAGAAACTTAGATCCTTCCGATTTAATAACGCTCTGTGCAATTAAATGCAGAATGTTGTTATTAATGTTTAGGTGCCTTGCCCTCCCATAGAGATGCATGAGCAACACTGTGCTGAAGTGTTAATCTTATATTTCCTTCCTGAGTCATTCATTTCCACGAAAGGGCTGTTCAGCTTGGGGATGAGAAGATAGTAAAAAAAAAAAAAGCCTCTTGCAGGAGGTAATGACTACTTCTTTCAGCCACACATGGTTGGGGGCTGTGGTTTAAGTGTAGGATTGTGTGCTTGGCCAGTGATAAAGCTCAGAGATTCAGCTCAAGAGAAACTTAGGTTGCAATCCTCTGGTGCATTTACCTGGCAGTAAACTCCTCTGAATGTATTAGTAGAACTGACTTGGTAGAGGATTGTGTTGCTTGTCACAGTTCTGATTGTGCCCACTTCGTGAACAGTATACCCAACTCTCAGAGTTGCTGGGGTTTTTTTTTCCTTTCAGGCCAGCTAAAGAAAGGGAGTCCCCTCCCCCCATCTTGTTAAGCTCTTACTTCCTTGCTTCCTGCTTGATGTGCATGGGAATGTGGCTGCTGCCACATGCCCTGCCCTAGTGGGATGGAGACCACTGCCACTGAACACATATGCCAGGAGGGGCACGGAGGGTGAAGAGCATGTCCCCGCCCAAGCACCAGTGGGGCATGGAGGGTCCTCTTTATACTCCATTCCCACACCCACTTAGTGCCTGCCTGCTGACGGGCGAGTGCTTGGGTGCCAGGTGCATTGGGGGGGGGGCTGGTTTGTTCCCCCCCAAGATTCTGCACCCAGGGCCACCTTCCTGTCCTCCCCATGCTATACCCCTGGTCCAAGCAGTCTTCCCCTTGCTCAGCTCCTTTCCCAGGGACAACCTGCTCTTCAGAGCTAAATCAGAGTAAACGTAAATTGCCTTTTGCTCCAATTTAGCACTAAATAGTGCTAAACCTCCTGACAAAATCAGTGCAAACAAACCAGAATGCTCAAGATCACCTGTAAGCAACCAATGTTTTGTCAAACCTGAAAATAGCAAAAACCTGGGAGGAGGAAGTTGAGGTAATAGCAAACAATTTTAGACTAGTAACTAGGACTGGAAATAGGATGTGTGACTTTGGGATAGGTTTCTGTATTTTAATTACTCACCTACCCTGTTTCAAATAATTTGATATGTTTAGCTTTTTAATCTTTGAAATCCTAACCTGGATATTTTTAGTGCTACATGGAAATGCCATTCTATGCTTTTTCTTGGTAGTTTGGTTTGCACTGAAATCTAACATAGCCTTCTGAACTGTTGCCCATATGGGTTGGAAGGTCGCTCTAATGACAAACCCTATCAAGAGTCTTGCTGCTTCTAGCCATGGTGGGGTAGGAGACTTTTAAGGCCACAAGAGAAGTAGTGAGTCATTCATGTGGCCTACATTTGAAATGGCAGCACTGAGCAGGCTATCCATGCATCTTTTCATTAAATGTTAGTCTTGCATCCTCCTTCTGTGGAAATTGTAGTCCCTTCCCACCTGCAATAGATGAGCAGGTAGGTGGGACCACTATTCCTAACTCTTCAGTTCATCTTCTTCATGCTGCAGCTAACAGAATATTCTCTTCTCACTTTATGTTAAACTATTTATGTTCTCTTTTAGCTAGGCTATCTCTCTCGGAGGGGTTGCAGTTGGCGCATCAGCCATACTTGGTATTTGGTGGTTACATAACACTGTGTGTGCCATGGGGCTCCAGTGACAAAGCTAGATTAGTCAGTGTCTCAACACTACAGACTGGATCCTTCATGGGAAGTGCAATCCCATCCCATCCCATCCAGGCTAAACATCACCATCCTGGTTAGACAAATGACCAGCTGTTTGCCTTGCCTGGACTGAGTTTGAATTTGTTTATCCCAATCCAGTTCATTACTGATCCTAAGCATCAAATTTAGCACAGATTTGAAGCATGTGCCTCATGACCAGTGCTCATGAGAAGGAAGTCAGAATACAGCCTAGGTGTGTGTGGTGCTCTCTGCTCAACCAGGAACCCAATGCATGTAAAGTAGTTGTGTATACACAGGCTTTATCTGGCCTTCAGCTAAATATGTGAGGGTTGGGAGCAAGGCCAGTGTGCACAGCTCTGTCCTTTCACTCTCTCTCTCCCTCTCCCGCCCTCTACACACACACACTCACTCACTCAGTGACCAGCTCTCTACAGGTGATCAGTTGAGAACTGTGGCAATAGTGATCTTTTTCTCCCACCATGCTAAGTGAGGAGAGACAGGGGAAAAAAAACCTCAGAGAAGGACAGGTTTCAGTTCCACCTGCAATTGGCATGCAGCCCTGACAGAAAACTCCCAAGATAATGTTACCTTTGACAGAGAAAAGTTTCCTAGCTCCCTCTGGGTAACGTGTTTCTTAAATATTTGTTAAGGTGTTGGGAATGGAATGGTAGATTGAACGGAAAGGGTGCTATGATGTGTTGTGCCTCTTCCAAAAGTGTGGGAGGAGTGTTTAAGGACAATATCAAACATGTTGAAGACTAGGCATGCAGTAAGAATGGCCAAATATTTTTGACACACATTGTATAATGAAGCTGATAACTAGCTCTCATAAAATTATCTTTTGATAGTAGTGTGGTAAATGTGTGAACATAAATCTCAAGTTGATTTAAGGTTTGTAAGATGAGCTAATTCTAGAACATTTAAACACTTGAAACCTGGAAATGCCTGAATCAAATTTCTTTTTAAGTAACTTTCTTACATATTTGCCTTCCTGTTCTCCATCCAAGTTTGCTTGTCTTCCTATCCTGTGTTTGTTTTTGCTATTTACTGCTTCTGCTAGTAAGTCCATAAACTTGCTGGAATGCTAGAATATGGCATGACTGTAGTCCCTGCAGCAGAACAGTTGCCTATAGACAAAGAAGCACCAAGGTGTCTTGATTCAGAGCCCCTGAGCTCTTTAAATTCTAGCAAGCTGGATACTGATTGAATTTCTTTGCTCAGCCTGAGTAATCGTAAACTAGGCAGAAATATAAGCATATTTGTGCACAATGTCATTAGTGTGTCTTGGTGCAAGACCTACAATATATGTGGCTATCAGTTGATGAAATGCTTTCATTTTCTTTTTAAAGCATCAATGATATTAAAATCCCAAGCCTATAAAACTGCATCCTCAGTACCAAGGCACACCATGGCCTGTGCGTTGCTCCATTGCTATATGCCTCACCATAGGAATCTTTTTTTGTTGCCACACAAAAAACTTTTAATGTTTTTTAAATATATATATGGCATGCTTTAGCCTAAATAAAGTAAGGGCAAATATATTTTCCAATAACAAGCAGTTTGAATGTCATCTTGTATTCTGTGCACTTTAAAGGAGCAGAGAGGGCTGGTAGCTGCATCCCAATAAAATGCACGTACTGACCCATAAGGGAATTAGTGCCAATGATTGTTTAAAGCTCAGGCCTCTTAAAGTTTTCTCCTATCTCTCTATTAAACAATGGAAAGTTTTACCGTATGTTCAAATAACATCTTCATCAGGTTCACAACAGGGTACCTTAGTTAATTTTCAGTTGAGTGCTTGATAGGATTTTCTTTTTCTGGCTGGTTGGGTGAAAGTCTAGACATTGAGAGACGAGGCTTTAGTGGGGCCTCACAATACAGTTATTGTGAATGTTAAGTAGGAGCAGCTTCCTCTGATGTACAGACTCCATGCCCAAACCAGCGATACAAAGACGTGGCTTTTGTTCCAAAGGAGAGGGGCTAATCTAAATGCTCACAGTGTGAAAAACTTTTTTTTTATGCAAGAGAGGAGAAAAACTTGCCTTAAAGGTGAGAGGTCAGGAGTTTAACCTCTGACCGTAAAATAAGAGACCAGCAAAGAGTGGGATAAAACAAGTACCCTGCGTATTGTTTACTCAGAATGGGTCAAGCAAATGATTGTCAGGTGTGGTTACATGAATTCTCGTAAGACGGCATGATTTCTGCGGATTTCAGTTTCTTGTAACTTGCGCAGGTTCTCCCCCTCCCTCCCTCCCTCCCTCCCCCTCACTTAGTTTGAAGTATGAGGAGTGCTAAAGTAGGGTTGGTTTTTTTTTTAAGAGGATACATTCAAACACCCCATGGGATTTCATATACGGACACCTCAGTTTGCAACATATGTACAGACAACTAAATTTATTCCCTGGAATCTCCATATATATATATTTTGTTTCTCAGTAAGAAATTTTATCCTTCCTTAGGGCAGTTATAAAGGACAACCTACATCGTGGGTTTTCCTCATGCCCGTTTTGCAGGCAGTGGGAAGAGTGTCCATAGTTAATGCAGAGGTCTTTGGGTGGTCACTGCTATTGTGCAACACCAGGGGAGAGCTGTTCCCAGTTGTATTGCAAAAGAAATCAGGACATTTCTCTCTCTGATCTTGTTTTGGCATTATAAGTGCTGTGGAACTAAGTCACAATCCAATTATAAATGATGGAGGTGGATGCTGATAGTTAATAGACAGATATTCCACTTGCTCAGATTTACTGGTCTAAGCCTAACTGGTTACCCTCCTCCGCCCCCCCCCCCCCCCGTAAGTCAAGCATCAATAATCAAGAGTATGCAATGTAGTGCTGGGATTTTGAGCTTGTTGTCTAGGTCTGCTGTATAGTATAATTTGCAATGGGAAATGAACAGTAACTTGAAGTTTTTGTCTTCATTTATCACCTTAAAAATACTGTAATCCTAATGACTTGGAAATAAAGCCAATATTTATTTGAATAGAAGTGCATGTGTTATAGATTTATATACAGTGGTACCTCGATTTATGAACTTAATCCTTTCTGTATGTCCGTTCTTAAATTGAAACCGTTCTTAAACCGAGGCGCGCTTTCCCTAATGAGGCCATCAGCCGCCGGTGCCGTTTCACTGTTTGGATTCCGTGCTTAGACCGAGGTAAAGTTCGCAAACCGGGACTCTACTTCCGGTTTTGCAGAGTTCGTAAACCGAATAGTTCGTAAACAGGGCTGTTCTTAAACCGAGGTACCAGTGTATAGTATACTCTAGGCTCAGTGGTTTAGACCACAGTACCATCCGCGTCACAAGTTACTAGGTACTAGTCCGATGCAAATGAAATTTGCTTGTTAAATGAAGAAATCTGCGTAAAGCATCCCTTTTGGGCTATCTTCTTATTCATCTCCTCTTGCCATATATTGGTTATTTTAAATCTTTTGCAAGTGGAATAGGGCTCTTCAGATGGAAATACTCCATGTAGTGTTCTTGGAAAGTTACCGGTAGTTGTTGTTTGATGCTTTCTGTCTTGATGCTTTTCTTTGCTTTTGTGAGCAAAGAAAATAGTTTCCTGCCCTAAGGAGCTTACAATCAGTGTGGAGATCATCAAGAGAAAAAGGCAAGGGTAAGAGAAGAAATGTGCAAATGCAGATTTGTTTCCTACAAAAAAAAGGGGGGATATTTTAGGTTCTACAAAAAACAATTCAAAGTGTGTTTGTGTGTGCATCCTATAAAGTTTTGAGGTTTGTAAGAACTTTTATTTGTACATTAATTCAGTTGATTGATACAAATCTAATTTTGTGTGCAAGAATAATTTTTAAAAAGGAAGCATTATGATCCCATTCTGCATGTCAAAATTAAGCAGATGACTTGTAGCAAATTTTACAGTTTTCAAATATGTAATCCTTTGCCACAATTTTTGGCAGGCATTTAAAAGCCAAACACCACAGCCCAGCTTTCTTCAAGCTAAGTAGTGACATTTGCTTTGGTTGATTGTGATCATTTTAGACATAATTTTCTGATCAAAGGTTCTAAGTGGAGAAAGCTTCCTCCCCTTCCTACACTCATATGCCTCTGAAAGTACGGTAATTTTAATCCATGCCCCATAATTTCTTATCCCATACTCCTTTCACACTTAGCTTGTACTCTATTACACAACTCCCAACTGCCAGTTTATTTTTCCTCCTATAACAGCTTTTCATCTCTTAGTTAATTCCTTTATATTCCCAGTTCGTTTACTACTACTACTACTACTACCACTACTACCACTTTCCAGTTTTCTTCAACACCACCTCTTACCCTTCCTCCTCATAGAAGGGAGACCCCCCCCAAACACTTCTCAGTCCCTTTACTCTATGGGAGGAAAAGTGTACGTGAATCCCTGTGGAGCTATGTGTGTCGGTGAACAAAAGGAAATGGCTGAGTGCCTGGATTCAAATTGTAGGGCTTGCACACAAAGAGCCTCAGTAGCAGAGTATTAAACTCACATAAATAAGCAGCTCAGTAAAGCATTAGGAATATACTGTATGTTGTTAGATCTTTCTTATCTTGTTCAATTGCACACAGCAATTGGTCTCTTTCTAAACTTGCAATCAGCAGACCACACACTATTAAGGAAGTTTAAAATGGTTTACTTACAGATTTAAGGTCTAAATCATGCATGGTTCCATGCAGCAGCAAGGGCAATACAGGCAAAATACTCTTGGGTATAAAGTACCGAATATCATTCTAGACATGTGTTCTAAGCTTGGGAAGCAAGTTTACATATGGCCTCCTTGACGGTTTACATCAGGCATGGCCAAACCTAGCCCTCCAGATGTTTTGGGACTACAATTCCCATCATCCCTGACCACTGGTCCTGTTAACTAGAGATGATGGGAGTTGTGGTCCCAAAACACCTGGAGGGCCAAGTTTGGCCATGCCTGGTTTACATGATGCAGAGGGGGGCGGAGTAGAAAGGCTTCACTTTCTCTCTGGAGGAGATGGGGCCTGACCAAGCTGAATCTATGTAGCAATACAACTCTGTGGTCCTTTACATCTTCATGCACTAATTAGCTCATACCACATACTCTGGCGTTGCATTGATTCAATTGAAAGTGATTCTATGCCTAGGGGGCATAGGGGTGGGGCAGGCAAATGATGAGGCACTGGGCAGAATGTAAAACTGAGGCCCACCTGAAAACAGCCCAAGGCCCAGTCGTGGATTCTGGCCTGCTGTTTGAGAAGCACTGAATTAGAGGATTGTGTGGAAGATTTGTTTTATTCAAATAATAATTACAAAGTACCTTGAGAGGGCTGTGCTTTCAATGATGGGTTTGTGTTTTTAATACGTATCATCTAATTGAAAATCCTGTACCTTGCTATGGTAGGAACGAGGTAGAACAAATAATCTTTCAGAGAAACATGGATGATATTTTGGGTCATCTCATCTCCCTGCATCCTCGAGTTTGAAGAATCTGTGTGAGACAAATTACTGTAGTCTTCCTTTGTCACTTCCAGATTAAAGGACACTTTGAAGGTTTCCTAGAACAGATAGCTATTTTAGTTGAGGCTACTTTGAAGTTCAGAAGATTTATCAGGGACTTTCCCCCGACACGCTAAATATTTTCCATACTTTGCTCACAATGCTTTGAAACATTGTGATACTCCTTGGATCACAGAAGTGGGGTACCTGTGCCCCCCCTCCCCAGAAGTTGCTGTGCTACAGCTGATATCATAACTATTGACCCTTCTGCCTGTGGTTTGGAATTGGAGACCAATAAGATCTGGAAGTGCCCAAGTCCCTCACATCTACTGTACAGTAAATAAATACTTTGAAAAGCAGCATTTCCAGTTAACAGGAATAACCAGCCAAGAGGGCCATCCAGCTTAATATTCAGTATGCCTGGTGAGTGATGTGGGCTGAAGCGTGCCAATATTACTGAGAGTTCTTTCAAATATCCATGAGTTTCTAGTGCAGAATTCAGTTTACCTGCCTTCTATAGATATCCAGTGAGACAGTAATTCAGCATTCATGTGGATTATTGAATTTTGTGATTCTCCAGCCACTTAGTGCTGTTTTGACGGCCTTGGGCATTCTGCATCATTGTTCTATCTATGTGTTTTGTTTTGTTTTTGATCTCGCTCAATCCTGTATGTACAAATATCACATAAATATAGGTACAAGTGTAACAATGGATAGAAGCGATGTGTGAACTGAATCTCTGCATAAGGCAGAAGGCCTGTAATTTAGCCTAGTGATATAATTCCATTAAAAGGTTTCTTAGCTGTTGGAGTAACACTGATTTTTCTCTGAGCAGTTCTATTAACCTGCCTTCTTGCTTTGTTCTTATCAGAAGTTTGGTGTTGACTTTAAAGACTGGTATGTGAAGTACGTCAAAACATAGATTTTCAGCTACATGTTGCCTGTCATAGATAAATCAATGCTTGCTTGTATGCAGAGCAGCATTTAATCCCCCCCTTGTGTTCATGTGGAAGGCCCTTGGGACAGATGGCCCCTCACTGTTGATGGTTCGATTTCAGTGATCACCCACAGCTTCAGAGGAGTGCGAATAAAAGAAATTGCTTTCTTTGTCAAGGTGTTTTCAATTCAATTCTCACCCATTAGCCCTGTTTCGTTAAGTTTTGAATTACTCCGTCAGGTGACTGATGAGTGTATTTCCCCCTCTTAGGTTATTGAAACAGGCCTGGTATAAAATGGAAAAGGAAAATAAAAAAGGTTTATAGTTATTGATTAATAAAATGTCTTTAAACCATGACACTGCTTGATATACAGTATTTGAACAGTCAAACAATATTGAGCATGAATAGTACGACAAAAGATGAAGTTTACGGGTAGAGTAGTAAACTTGGCCTTTGAAGTACACTCTTTATATTTACAAGCAGTAATGGTCACAGTTTTAAATTTGATTGTGATTTTCAGTTTAAATCTGGAAGAGCTTTTAAAGACTTCTTTGTGCAAGTAAGAAAGGTTAGGTTCTCAAGTTAAATTCCTAGTGGAATCACCAAGCTGCAAAATATAATCTGATACAGTTGGCAATGTCACAATCAGAGTGGTTTGAATTATGGTATCCTGGATACTCCCCAGAATGGGAATTGATCTATCAGGTCAGGTTTGGCTTCTTAGTGTCAGTGAAGCTCCCTTGTGTGTCCCTGCATTACCTGTGTTAAAAACTGAGGGTTTACATTTCCTTAGTGGGGAAAGGAAAATAAAAAAGAAATGGTTTTTGGGAACTATTTTTTAAAAAAGGATTTCCATTTTGTTTTTTGTTTTAAAAAAACCTGCAGCTCAGTTTGCATTCTAGGTTTTTATTATGGAAACACTACTGAGATAACAACTTACAGTTCTCTGATATTTGAATAAAAAAATTTATTCAAGAAGTGTGCATGCACATGAAAGCTCATACCAATGACAGACTTAGTTGGTCTCCAAGGTGCTACTGGAAGGAATTTTTTTATTTTGTTTCGACTACAGCTGATCAACATGGCTACCTACCTGTAACTAGAACTATGATATTTGAATGTCATTCCAAGGCATTTGTATATGCTTTAATAAGCATGATTAGATTTCCCTTTGTAAAAAGGCTTGACATTTCCAAGTTATGGATATACCAACCAACACAGTATTGTTACAGCCCAGTGTCTGCTGAGACGTAGCAAGATTCCAGGGGGTTCCAGGTTGTGTTTCCATTAGGAAATCAAGGCACGTGGTCTCTTGGTGCAGCTTCCTCCAGCCAGTGCTGCATGGAGTTCTGCCTACTTGCTGCTTCTTCTTCCTGGCAGCCTTTGCAGAAAACAACTCCTTTCCTTCCTCTTCCAGTATCCCCCCTGTCACATTGGGAACCTGCGATTCAAAAGCCTCCTGAAAAATGCACCTCCTTCTGTCGTGACATCATGTTCGCTGTAATCCTAGTAGTCTCCTGCTTTCTTGTCTGATGCTGAACTTCTCACCTATTTTCAGGTTAATGACTCTGTCACCACCTGTCTTTGTTCTTTGATGGCACCTCTCTAAGCTCCTGAGAAAGCTGTCTTGGCTTGACAAAACCCCACATTTACTGTTTTCAGAGGTTATGGGGAGAACCTAGCACCCAGGTTTTGGTCCCCTTGCAAACCCATTAATAGTATTGTGCAAGTTGAAGGGCACGATCCTGTACTGAAGACCTGTCTGCTGGGGCATTCTGGGATTTGGTAGAAGCTCTGCTGTGTTGGCAGAATGCCAGATATGCTGCTGTTAGGATTTATATGCTGGCAAAATAGCTCACATGCCTTCGTGGAACACTCCCTTGCTGGTACTGTTCCACGGGAAGGGATGAGAGTGGAGTCACAGGCACGGGGATGAGCTGTTCACGACCTACCCCGATTGACAGTGCAACTTTACACCAGCCGCAGACATGGTGCAGTGAATTGCAGGGGACTCCCCACCCCCCCCAAAATGGTTGCCACAAAACAGCATAAGTTAGGGTATAACTCAGTACCCAGTCACAGCATATACCACCTTTATCCAAAGCCCACATTCTAGCTCAGATGACAGAGCACGCGTTGGTCTCATGCTGTGCATATTTAAGAACTTTGTTGATTAGAAACTATTGAAAAAGGGCATTTTCCACAGAAAGGGAGCATTTTGCACAAAGCAACCTAGATTAACAATTACACAGGAACATGAACATATTGTTAACACCTCTTTGGAATTAAGTGCATGGATGCTGATTTCCCTCCACTGTTGTATTTCTATGCTCTTGTTTAGCACGCAGTAGATATGCTGACTATCCTAGCATACCAGTATTTTTACTGGATTTTTGCCCTTGTTTTTTATAGTAACTGTCTTGGTTTTGGTCTTGTGTTGAGTTAAAGACGTCAGAGGTGAGAATTACGTGCTTTTTCCTGAAGTTCTGGTCTTGCTGCATTCTGGACTTCATGAGCAACAAACAACCACTATAACTGGATTTCTTATCCACCCTTTACAATCAAGCCTCAGTTCAGGTTACAACAATATAAAAATACAGTGTTGAAATCAGTTAAAGCAAATTTATCTTCTTTGAGTGGTGGAAATAGAATATATGTCCAGCTGTTAGGTGCATATTATTTTATGCTTGCTTTGTCATGTTTATCTTTTGTAAAAGACATGCAACAGCTCCACAGCTTTTTTCTATTACGTGCCAAATGATAAGTGCCATCACCAGCCAATGTGCTGTAGGCTATTAGCAGTGATAATTCTATTTTATTTTATTATTATTATTATTATTATTGTTGCTGTTGTTGTTGTTATTATTATTATTAAAAATATTTCTTGCATCACTGCTGAAGCAATCCCAGAGCAGATTACATTAAAAGCCAGATATACGATGCTTATTAAAACAGGAGCAAGAACTAGATAAAATCCCCATGAAACCAGAAACACAGCAGTTTAGTGGGGTCCACAAAAGTCTGAATGAATAAATGAGTCTTCCACCAGCACTGAAAACTCACCAGAATTGGAGCCAACCATATCTGAGAGGAGATGAAATTCCATTACTGAGAGTACTCTCTCCTGCTTTGCCGCATACCACATTTTAACTATCTGTGTCTTTGTGTGTAATCTATTGTTCTTTAAAATGAACTCCATAGTGGGCTACATCATTAAATATATAATACATATAAATTATATAATAAACTATCTGAGAAATGAAATCACAAAAACAATAAATCAAATGCACATCATCAGAGTGACCAAACATCTCAGCTAACCAAATGCCTGTTTTCATAAAAAGGTCTTTACAGCACATCAGGAGAATCTGTCCGGGAAGGATCTTTCAAGAACTTGCTCTCACCTTGATAGTATTCAGGCAGCCAGTGCAGTTGTGTATATACAGTATATGAGCTACCATTTAACCCAGTGTAGCTGCAGCTTCTGAACCAACTTCAAATGCAGGCTGACATAGTGTGCATTACAGCAGTCTATCTGAGGTTACCAGCCTGTGGCCAGGCAGTCCCTGTCCAGTAATGACTGTAGCTTTTTGCCAAATGTTAGGTGTTATGAGGACAGTTGTACAGTGTTTGCCTGCCTTTTTTAAAAATGTACAATTTTCACTTTAGGTTTTTAAATTCAAGGTTTTAAATTAAAAGTGTTAATTTAATTTAAAATGCAGTTAATTTTACATCTGCTTGTTGAAGTTTTAAAAGGTGGCATGTCTTTCTAGCCTACTCGTTAACCCAGGAGATAAGCTGGGGAATTTGTTTCTTGAAATCCCTTAGTTTGTAGAAAGCCAAGCTAAAAGCTTGGCAGGTTCAATTTCATCTTTGTACTTTCTGTGCAATGAACCTTCACCTGATTAAGGTTTTCATTTTGTAGCATAACTAATGCCATTGTCGCAAAACAGGCTTTCCTTTATGCTCCCAGTGACTTTCCATTCTGTTTTTAAATGGTATAGCACAATATTGGGCAAAGAGGATTGACCTTCCATTAAAGTAGCTCAAAGTTGGATCTGTCTTGTTAGTACCGAAAAAAAGGGGGGGCAGGGGAGAGACACATGCTCACAGTTATTAGGAAGTTGGCTATTAGTGATCAGCTGATTCTGAAGGGGCTTCCCTTATTATGTGACAGATTTCCAACTGGAGTGGGAATGCTGATTGACTAGGATTCCTGTCCTTGAGTTGGAAACCTTCCATGCAATGAAGTGGGTCTCTTCAGACTCTGCCAATCATGTGTCTGCTTGCGCACAGGGCATTATCAAGGTGATAGAGCCAGTCTCACACATTCCTGAAGGCTCCTTCAAATGTCCAACAGTGAATGCCTGGAGACAGCTACCCTATCTAGTCTTTTCTGATATATTTGTAGGAATATTATGGACCTTAGTGTGAGTAAAGTCTCCTTAAATGGATGCTGTTAATTTCAGAATTGGGTTTAAAAAGGTGTAGGCAAGATTTCATATTCCCTTCTTACTCCATGGGTGTGCGGGGGGTGGGGTAGGGAGAGCTATCTTTCCCTAAATCAAGTAAATAAAGAAAAATACTTAACTAAAAGTAGAAATTGTAGAAAGATATTGACAGATTTTTTTGAGCACTTGGGGTCAAAAGAAAGTAATTTAAAACAACTGTTGTTGAGACATTTCATTCTGAATATGCTAGACAGAGCCAGACAGAGGATGATGACAGGCGGGTGCTCTGTCCTCCCAACAGAAATCCTGTCTACCTGCTCCCCCCAACATAAGTCCTGGCTACACCCATGTCTTACTCTGTTCCTACTGGTAAGTCTTAAGCATGCTTAGGTTCATGCTGGCAGTATCTTTAGCAGTGGTTCCTAATTTGCTGACCAGCATCATGCTTCTGATTCATGACTAGAGTCCTGTGGTTAAGAGCAGATCAGTCTGGGATTAAGAGAAGATCATTGCCCAGATAAGGTAAATGCTGAAATACATCTTTAATCTTGGATGAGGGTGGAGAGAGAACATATAATTTGAGAATTTGCTCTCAGGCCCTTAGCTATGCATAAGAGATTGGAAGCATTACATGTGCACCAGCCCTTCATTATTTTTATTATTTCATTATTAGGTCTTTAAGCAGAGGCTTGACAGCCATCTGTCAGGAATGCTTTGATGGTGTTTCCTGCTTGGCAGGGGGTTGGACTGGATGGCCCTTGTGGTCTCTTCCAACTCTATGATTCTATGATTCTATGATTTGTTTCCATAGATGCTAGGCGGGAGGAACCCTTTAAATAGGTGAAATATGTGCACATTACATTGAGGTCTTTGGGTAAAAAATGTCATTAATGAATCTAGATTATTGGTACTGTAAAGTTTGGCAAATAGTTGTATTGGTAAGATTGTCTCACAGACCTCAAGTAATGAGAGGTCAAAGAAAGTCACTCAAGTTTTTGGCAGGTTGGTATTTGTTTATTGATTTTATAAATAGCCAGGAATTTGGTAATTACAACTGTATATAAAATAGCTTGGGAAGATAGGATCAATTGAAGAAAGATTAGATGAATTAAGAAAAATGAAATGTGGATCTAATTAACACCATGATTTGTTTTGATTTTAGTCAATGGAAAACAAGGGTGCTGTATATGAAAAATTAATATTATACATTATAGTAGATCAAATATTATGCTAAATAGAATATTTTTAATATATCTCTCTCTCTCTCTCTCTCTCTCTCTCTCTCTGTGTGTGTGTATATATATATATATACACACACACACAACGGTAAACTGGGCATGTGGGTTATTATCCACTTTTCTCCGAAACTGCTTCACTGATTGTGTTCAAATTTGGACACAATGTCCCAAGCGAATGTCCGAAGGCTCTTATAAAGTTTGCTAAGACAGATGTCACACCTGTGCCAGGTAAAAACTCCCAAACCCCGTGTTTCAAAACACACCACTCAGACGAAAATGTATGCTGGGAAAAGAACCAGGTTGCCTACCAGCGCCCTCTAGCGGCGGCTACACTGGTACTGTACCTATAAAACCTTCCCTTTCAACAGCACCTTGGTTCCCGTTTACATACTAGTCCGAAGCCTTTACAGACTAGGCCGAATGGAGGTACTGACTCATCTGGGTGGGGGTTGGGGGGAGGAGGGGACGGGATAGGTCAGGACCATACCTTCCAACTCCCGGTTAGAAAAATCCGGGATCAGCAGCGCCGGCACCAGAAGTCGCTTCCAGACATACGTAGAAGCAACTTCCGGTGCCGGCGCTGCCCGATTTCTGGTGCCCAGACATGGGCAGAGCGGCACAGGAAGTCGCTTCTATGCATGTCCAGACATGCTCAGAAGCGACTTCCGGTGCCACTCTGCTCGATTTCCGATGCCCAGACACGGGCAGAGCACCCGAAATCGGTTCTGCGCATGTCCAGACATGCACAGAAGGAGCCTCCCTGGCAGGTACTGAAATCCGGGGGATTTACAGGATTTTTTCCAATCTGGGCTGCCAGCGGGAAACGGTTTAAAATACAGGGGTTTCCCACGAAAAACGGGAGACTTGGCAGCTATGGTCAGGACACGGTGGGGCCAGCCACAGGGATGAGCCAAGGGGTGGGAGAAAGAGGGGGCAGGATACGTCATGGATCGGCACAGGGTGAGGGGAATCACATGGATGAGCCACAGCAACGCGTGGCAGGGCCAGCTAGTTATTTATAGAATATCTTGTTTATTAACGAAATGCCCTTTAAAGAATATCAACAACCTCAGATATGCTGATGACACAACCTTGATGGCAGAAAGTGAGGAGGAATTAAAGATACTTATTGTTAAATATAAAGTTCCTTGGTAGATGGGGAAAATAATTAAAAAATATAATATGTATGATGGTTAACTATTCCAATTGCCAGATGTGTTTCAACATCTTGGATGTCTTCAATATCACTGATGTTGCAGATAACAGATTATCCACTGTAGAGTATAATGAGACAGCTCATGCTTGAGTTGATCAAAGGTCATGTTCATGTACTGTATTTCTATATACCGGTATATAAATTTGTTTTGATGGGCAACCCTCCACTTTTCTCTGAATCTGGATCAGGGCTTCTTTCCTACCCTGCTGCAGGCTAAGGACATTGTGACAGACAACTTCAAAATAAATTTCAGTCCCTCATGATCTCCTCTACCATCCCATACTCCTTGGATCAGGTCAGAAGCCACCAGAGAAGGCAGTCATTTCTGCATTTTAGTAACCATAGTAGTGCATTCCACTGACTTGCCGTTATATTGCACCATACAAGAATTACATTTACATTTCAAAGGAAGCATTTTCATTTTAACAACAGCAGCTACAAGAGACTTTCTCGAAAGCAAGCTGAGGACTCAAGGTACATGATGATAGTGTTGTTTTCAGTGTTGCTCTAAACTCTGATAATACTATGAAAAATCAGCTTTTTAAAAGTTGTCCACAAAACTGAATAGAAGTTCCCCCCCAAAAAGTTTGTCTTTCCTAGATTGTCCACACACAACTAATATAACCAGAATAACTTTAGTTCAATCCATTCTTTAAAACTGGAGTAATTGGATTCACACATGCACACACACCTCTTTTGGCCAAATATTCCTTGTAACAGATTGCCTGATTTTTCAAGGTACGGCTGCTATAGTAAAGAGTGGACTGATAACATCAGCAAAATTCTTTTCATGAGCATAAATCCACCAAGTCTATGATTTGCATTAAAGAGTGGTTTCAAGTATGTCTTAAAGTGGCACTGTCATTTGCATATTGCCTTTAATCTAACATATTTTAAGTGCCAGACAAGATAGCAAGTGTTCTTTAAGGTTCTCTGCCCCCCTCTTTTTTTTATTAAGTTCCTCTACTCTGTTTTGTCCTTGTTCTTTCTTTTCATTACTGTTCCTTGGCAAATACTGACTGCTTTCTTCCTTACTTGCCCATGCAGCTTTTCATTCAGCTACTAAAACATCTTCCACTTTTATCCTCCTGAGTTAAGATTCTGAGACCCTCATCCAAACTCTTCTTCTTCTCACCTAAAGTCGGATGTGCCTGACAGTAATATTTCTGGTTTATGATGTGTATCCCTTATATGAAATCTGTTAAAAAAATTAATCTGATATGCTTTCCTAGCCACTAGAAGCCAATTCTTTTTAATGTGTGTATATATAATAACCTAATAACTCCAACTTTAAAAAGTTCAGTGCTGCACACCAGAACTATCCCTTTTGAGGTTGCCGGAAGAGTATAAACACAGTAAATTCTTCCAGTTGTAGAATGTGTGTGTGTGTGTGTGTGTGTGTGTGTGTGTTTTAAATAAAAAAATTAAAAGCCATCTTTTTGTGCTAAAAACTGGTCTGAATACAGACTGCTTACACCAGGGGTCAGCAGACTTTTTCAGTAGGGGGCCGGTCCTTCAGACCTTGTGGGAGGGCCAGACTATATTTTGAAGAAGAAAAAAGAACAAATTCCTAAGCCCCACAAATAACCCACAGATGCATTTTTAATAAAAGGACACTTCCTGTTCATGTAAAAACACGCTGATTCCTGAACCATCCGCAGGCCAGATTTAGAAGGCGATTGGGCCTGATCCAGCCCCCAGGCCTTAGTTTGCCTACCCATGGCTTACACTGTTCCTTCAGTAGGAATCACTGTAACCAATATAATTTGCTGTCCTGAAACCACAAACAAAAGCAGTTATTTCTAACTTTTCTAATTTGCTCATTAGTATTTAGAGTGCTGGAGTACTCTATTTGGTATTTTTGTAACTAATTAACTGCAAATGGTAGTGAATGGATAGATACACTTTGTGAAACTTCTCACTGAAGTCCTTTGGTACACCTATATTCCTCCCATAATCAGTGGGCAAATACTGTGCATTTTGCAACCCTCTTACAGATGCCAACCAGGCACTGAAGCCTCACAGGCCGACAATTTGTTCCAGGTGAAGGACTGTGCATGGTACATTCAGTGGCAGTGATTGCACATTACAGAAAATCAATAGCTAGTGGGTTACTGTGAATGTGCAGAAGGCTTCCATTCCAGTCGTACCTCCTAGGCAGTTGGAAACACAACCCTGATATCCTTTACTTAGCATTATGGCCAGACCAAGAATAGTGATTGGTTTCACTCCAAACCAACCATAGTGTCAAGCCAAGGTTTGTTTGAGTTAAACAAACCATGCTTCCTAGTTTGGATGTACAGCAAAATTAGAAATCTTAATTTGTTGCTCATGCTAGTGGGGGAGGAAAACAGAAGCAATCTCTACATTCATGGTCTACAATTAAGTACATTTTACCTTAATATGTGTGATAGTAATGCGCTAACCACTTAAGCCAGATAATGGTCTTTTAGCCATTTTTGAACAAGTAACTTACAGTGAGAGGATTTGGACCATTGATGAGGAACTAATTGATTGTTTCACTATCAATCAGTTTTTATTGCATATAGCCAAAGGCCTTTACAATGGACGACAGAGAATAAAAGGAATATTTCATCTAAAACCATGCACGTAACCTGTAGCAGTTTACAACATAAAAATAAATTTACAACATTAAGACTTAAGATTGGAGTGCATTTACATAGCTGGAAGAAGCTTCTTGGCTGCCAGTGCAAATTTGGTTACTTGGTGTGATTGTTTAACTAAGTGATGTTTGAGCTTTTCTTCTTCTCCTTTCTTTGTCTCTGAAAGCAACTCCTCTTTTTTAGCCTTTTCTCTTCTACTTTGTTCAAATCACTCCTAAAAACCCACCTTTTCCCATGAAGCCTTTGAGTTAATAGGGATGCGGGTGGCGCTGTGGGTTAAACCACAGAGCCTAGGGCTTGCCGATCAGAAGGTCAGCGGTTTGAATCCCTGCGACGGGGTGAGCTCCCGTTGCTCGGTCCCAGCTCCTACCAACCCAGCAGTTCGAAAGCACGTCAAAGTGCAGCTTAGCCATGCTGGCCACATGACCTGGAAGCTGTATGCCGGCTCCCTCAGCCAATAACGCGAGATGAGCACCCCAACCCCAGAGTCGGTCATGACTGGATCTAATGGTCAGGGGTCCCTTTACCTTTGAGTTAACCCCCAAGCTCCCATGCCCTCTAAGCTCAAGTAAGGTAAAGGAACCCCTGACCATTAGGTACAGTCGTGACCGACTCTGGGGTTGCGGCGTTCATCTTGCGTTATTGACCGAGGGAGCCGGCATACAGCTTCCAGGTCATGTGGCCAGCATGACAAAGCCGCTTCTGGCAAACCAGAGCAGCACACGGAAACACCGTTTACCTTCCCGCTGTAGTGGTACCTATTTATCTACTTGCACTAAGCTCAAGTACATTTAATGTAACCAATTGCATTTTCTTTCCCTGCTTACTTTTGCCTCCACTTCCTTCTCTTTTCTCTTATGTTTCTCGTGGCTCAAATTTTAGAGTGTAAGCTCTTCTGGATGGGAACCTTTCCTCTTGTGCTCAGGAAAGTGCCATATATGCTGATGGTGTGCAATTTATTGTACTGCATTCCTTGAATTTTGTGTTTGTATTAAGCTATGTGAGCCACCTTTCTTGGACAAAGGGTGGTGTATAAATTATACGTCATTTTCCAGCCACCTAACTTTGGAATTGAAGCTGTGCACAGAGGCTTCTGTTACAACCCTGCATCTGCTCCCAGTGCAGATCAGAGATATTTTACCAGTTGGATTTCTGCCAACCTCTCTAAAACTGATGGTCAGTGAGAAGGCAGTTCTCCACCAGTCTCCCAACTCAGTGTCTGCCTCGGGGAGAGTAGTCTGTCTTGGAAAAGCTGGTGGCTAGAAAGTGAGCTGTGTGCCATGCCAGCTGCTCTGAAGCCAAAGCTCAGCTTGAGAGAGTTGTATTGCTTCCCAGCTTGACGGGGAGCCTAGCTGCACAGCATCCCAACTGAGCATCTGCTTTGGGAATGTTGGGGTTTGTGTGTGTGTGTGTGTGTGTGTGTGAGAGAGAGAGAGAGAGAGAGAGAGAGAGAGAGAGAGAGAGAGAGAGAGAGAGAGAACTGTATTAAAAATACTTTTTTTTAAAATAGAAAAATACCTGAGATGCTCGTGCAGATGTTATTAATCTGCATGCATCTTAATAAAATAATGTGTGCACTCCTGTTTCCTAAAACTAATGTGACTAAGTGACCAAGCCTGCACAACATCTTGGTTTTTTTTTTGCTTGCTATGCCACTTTCAGAGCCTTAGGGAAAAGTTGAAGTAAACCTATTTGTTTCCCTCTAACTGGTTTCTAGTTCTAAAACCTATGGAGTTTATCAACTGATCCAATGAAAACAATATGGTGCAAGATTAATTTTTATACAAAATAGTAAAGTTACCAGTAAAAAAATTAACTTGCATTTTTATTAGAATTGTTATATATTGACCTCGTGTTGTTTGTATTTCTCTTTTTGGAAACATTTCACTCGACAATGATATTGGCCCAAAATAAGATATTTTGAATATTAGTTAATTAAAATGCAGAAAACTGATTTCAAAATGGGATCAAAGCTTAACTAACCATTAACTTCAGTTCTTGTAGGGTATATTTTCTAATGCAGAGAAAACTGTTGGGAAAGCTTAGAATGGTAGAGCATGAGGCTCTTGTTTTCAGGGTTATGGGTTTGGGCTCCACCTTGGGCAAGATTCCTGCATAGCAGGGGCTTGGACTAGATGAGCCTTGTGGTCCCTTCCAACTCTACAATTCTGTGATTCTGTGTTTCCTTTAAATATCTAAAATTAATTGACAGTAACAAACTTACCACTATGTCTTAAAATAGGGGAAACAGGGTATATGAAATGTAAATTTTCCTTTGTTTAGATCAGGAATCCCCAAACTGTGGCCCTCCAGATGTTTTGGCCCACAACTCCCATGATCCCTAGCTAACAGGACCAGTGGTCAGGGATGATGGGAATTGTGGTCTAAAACATCTGGAGGGCCGAAGTTTGGGGATGTCTGGTTTAGATAATTGCTGTGGCTTGTTTTAGCAGGTTTCCTTCATAAACTCTTTGTCTTAATATTGATATCCTGCAATTGTTATTGGAGGACATCTGTGACACAATGTTAACTTTACTTCTAGTTTTTATTATGTTTTGATTTTCGCGGTTTGCTTTAATATTGTATTGGTATTTGAATTTTTCAAATGTGCACCACCCTATAATCCATGTTTGGACACAGGTTTAGACATTTACAAAATTAAAAAATAACTTTTAAATACGGAGGAAGGGGTTGGATTTAATTTTTAAGCACCATTTGTCCATCTAAAATTTGCTATAATTAAGATAAGTGTATTGTGGTTTCAATAAATATGAAGTAACTTGTTCATAGTGAAAGTAGGATAGATTATTGAACCATATGATAACCCCAGGGGCTTGGATCCAAACCTCTCTATTTACATGAGTGGAAAGGGATTATTTGCACATAGTGGGGGGGGGAGGTTCATGTGGTGACACTTGCTTGTGTCTTATGGAATGCCTTTCCTGGAGGAGGACCTGAAGCAATATCTTGCACATGTGGAAGCAACTTTGTGCAAATTTGTAACCAATATAATGTTCATAATATCTACATTTGTTGCAAATACTTGGTGAGTCTTACGGTCACTTCAAAATATAAATGAAAAGTGTTTAATCTAGCACTAATATATTTTGAGTTGTTATGAGGCATATGTTGATCTAAGCTGTGTAGTGAGTTACAAGTCATCTGTGGTGACAGTGTTTTCTTCTAGCTATTACTGTTCTCTCATCCATAAAATCAGCATAAAATTGACTTAACGTTGTTGGGTGTCTAGAAATCAGGCTTCCCAGGAAAAGTAAATTTGGTCTCAGTAGTTCTGAAGAGGAAGTACATAACTGCAGAATAGGATTATGCTTGCTCCTTCTTGTCAAGATGTAGCCTCTTGCTCCTTGTCAACACCCTCACATTCAGGATTGTGGTGCTGGGTACACCAAAATACCCATCTCTTTTTTGTGATGAAACCCTCCCCTTCTCCTTACTGTACCTTTAAATGGAAATGATGTGAGCACTTCAGAAAGGAAGTGTGAAAATTAATTGATCCTTTGAATATTTGTTAGTGGCCAGTAAGACCTTTGAAGGGATGCAAAGTTAATATCATAATACCAAGTAACATGACAATATTTACTGGTTTTTATTTTGTGGAATGGATTAGAGCAAATGTGGACAGATTTCAGGCTTGTGGGATCTTTTGTGTTTTAAACATTCATATGGCAATTAACTGCTGCATGTGTGTTTTATTACTACTTAATAACATACCATAATTGCATATAACAAAGACTAAAGTAGTAGCAAATTTCAAAACAACAGTATCAGACAGAATTATTTAAGTGTTGTGCAGACTGAAGCTTTATTTACTTGACAACTTTTTTTATCACACAGAACACCCCTCAGAATGTAGTATTTGGGGGTTCTGCCAGATAAGCGTTCCAGGTACATATCCTACATGGTGTTAGGATTGAAAGAAAACTTTTAAAAATGCCTCCCTTAAGCTAGCAAATTCGTTTCTTTAGCCAGGGCTAGTTTGCATAAAACCAAATGATTTTTGGACGTAGCAGGTCCCAAACCTCAACTGGTGAATGTGTAGTATTCTGTTATATTCTTAACCTGTAATTTTAAATTGTAAGTGTGGAACAAAGCTTGGTGAACTGCTTTAAAAAACAGTGATATAGGCTTAAATTGTGACATTTGAAAAACATTTTGCATTTTTCTACTTTTAATTCCCTTTTGCAAAAATGAATATTGGAACAACATCTTTAAAAGGCATTAAAACAGCCACAGAGTAAAAGGCTATGGAAAAAACACACACACCACAAAATAACCTTCTGTTATTGTGTTAACAAATATGCATGGAGTTTCATAAATATGAATTTTTTTAAAAAATATTTTGAATAATCCCATATCTGAGTTTTGAGACACATTTTTTGTACCTGTCTGTGAGCCTGAAGCTACGTTGACCCTCTTTAATATTAATGTACTCTACTCTAAGACTCTGTTCTTTTGTCTCTGATTAATGCTGTCTGTCAATTATTTACAGATCCTGTGGTTTTGTGGAAGTTCCCGGAGGACTTTGGAGACAAGGTTAGAAACATGAGATTGATCCCTTTAAAATAATGGAATGATAATGATGATAATGATAATAATGATAATAATGATAATAATAATAATAATAATAATAATAATAATAATAATATCAGAATAACCTGCCTTTCTACAGCTTTTTATAGCTTTCCCATTCAACTGTAGGAAGGCAGATGGCTGATGATAACAATAAAAGACTCTTCACCAGCTGATTTGATCATTAGAATGTGTTTGTGGCAGGAAGTATTGCAGCATGATAGTTGCTTTCATGGATTTATCACATTATTATTTTTAATCTGTGTGGATATTATGACCAAATGCCAGTGGTGGTATTTCTTCTTCTTCTGAAGTCATGAATATAGTTCCAGTGGAATAAATTTGGGAAATTATGATTGACACACATCTCTGAAATTGCCACCAGGTGCGCATCACCAATGATAATCTAAGAGGCTGCACAACTGTTAGTATCAGCACTGAAGTTAACACGTTGGTTGTGTATATACTGTTGGTGGTACTTCAGTATTTATGAAAGTCTTCTCTCATTCACCAGAGCTACTTTGACACTTGGGCATGTTAGCAGTTTTCAACAGAAGCTTAATGCTTGCAACAAACAGGTGGTTGTCTAACCGAGTCCTCTAAAAATTATGGGTTTTTTTTTTTGATAGGCTTCTTCATTGAATGTATTTGGCTCTTTTCATTTTGATTTTATTGAATAATATACTTTCTTCTTTCTGTGGCTCAGACCGATTTCTCAGTTTTGCTTTAAATAGTCCCAGATCCTTGGAGAAAAACACCATAAACAACAGTTTGAATTCTATTTTGAATATAGGAACCTATATAAAAAGTATGTTGCCAAAGCAGTTTGCAGTTCAGCGTTTGTCAGAAAAATACTGGCCCTGAAATTCCAAACAAAATTGTCAGTTGTGCATGTGTGAAACTCATTCAGATCAATGATACTTCTTCATGACAACACAGAGAACCCCAGTTTATGTGTGTTGTTACTTGGCAACATGTTGCTCACACATTAATATGAACAGTTGCAATCTATTCCAGTACTCAAGAGTTTTAGGTAGACTGCAAATGCCATTTGCATGAATGAGACTTTTTTTGCCTGGAAGCAGCTGTGTTTTTGATTTCACACTCTCTCTCTTATTCAAATGTTACTATCAAAGGTGCACTTGAGGTTGATTGTATTCAAGGCTTGTGTCCATACAAAAGCAAGTTTTATTAAGTCTGTCAGTTGCAAATGTTTGTATTTTTATATGTGTGTGTTCCGTTAAATCCAGTTACAAATGTACAGAGTTGAACGGAATAGTAAAGGGTCAATGGCAAGGGGAACTGTCCTTGTGACTGGGCTGAATGCCATAGTAGCAGGTGTAAACCTGTGTCCCTTTTCAGCTGTAAATCTTACTGGATAAATTATTAGAAGCTAACCTAGGTAGGTAGCTGTGTTGGTCTGATGTAGTCAAAACAAAACAAAATAAAAAAAATCATCCCAATAGCACTTTAGAGACCAACTAAGTTCCCCCAATAGCACCTGGGGACCCAGGTGGCGCTGTGGTTAAACCACTGAGCCTAGGGCTTGCTGATCAGAAGGTCGGCGGTTCGAATCCCTGTGACGGGGTGAGCTCCCGTTGCTCGGTCCCAGCTCCTGCCAACCTAGCAGTTCGAAAGCACGTCAAAATGCAAGTAGATAAATAGGAACCGCTACAGCGGGAAGGTAAACGGCGTTTCCATGTGCTGCTCAGGTTTGCCAGAAGCGGCTTTGTCATGCTGGCCACATGACCTGGAAGCTATACGCCGGCTCCCTCGGCCAATAATGCGAGATGAGCGTGCAACCCCAGAGTCGGTCACGACTGGACCTAATGGTCAGGGGTCCCTTTACCTTTACCTTAAGTTTGTCATAGGTATGAGCTTTCATGTGCTCATACCTATCACACTGAAGAAGTGTGCATGCACACAAAAGCTCATACCTATGACAAACTTAGTTGGTCTCTAAGGTGCTACTGGAAGGATTTTCTTAATTTTGTAATGAACATTATGGTGCTGTTAAACCAAGGAAAAGGCACATAAGTATTGTGTTCTGTTCCTTTGCGTAGAATAGGTGAGAAATCTAAACAAATGTGAAAAAGCATTACCTTGATAAACTAGAGAAATGGGCTTTATGTAGCTTGCCACATAAAGATGTTCCTGAGAAAAAGATGCAGAATATGATGCTCTGGTTAAGCATTTACCAAGATAACTGTCAATGGCTTAGTTTGTTTGTCACTTTAAACCATGGTTAAACTAACATATGCTTTAAAGGTGAATTTACATCATACTGGTGCCAAAATTTCGAGTGCTTCACTCTTCCCCTGCTGCTGCTACAAGATAAGTTCTGTTCTAGTTTAGAGTTACATCCCAATCTGAGTTTATGGTTTGTTTCTCCCCAAACAAACTGTAAGCTCTTTGACACTAACAAGTATAGTTAAAAAAATGTGTACAATTCATATATTCATTCATAATAACAAATCATGAGCCTAGCTTTGAATGTCACTCTTAAGGTGATTCCTTAGCTTGTGGCAGCATGGCATCAGCAGGAGGTGAGCAGGTTCCCCTTTAAACCAAAGTTTGGCTTGATGATGGTTTGGCATATAAATCAGGCCAAAGTATAAGTGAATATTATGAATGAACTTTATGCAACTTCTTTTAATTATACTTGCTGAAATCAAAGACTTCCAGACCCCTCTGAAGACAAGTGTACCACAATGGCAACTCGTGTTTTAAGATTGCAGGAGGGTAGAATGATGCTACCTTCGGGAAGAGGTAGACTCCACCGTGGGCGCAGGGGGGGGGGGAGTGCTGGAGGTCTGTCTAGTCCAGTTGCATGGGATCAATTCCAATCTGTTATCTCCGAGGATGTGGACAGGCTGCTTGGACGAGTGAAACCAACCACCTGTCTCCTTGATCCTTGTCCATCCTGGCTTATTAAAGTTAACCGGGAAGGGCTGGGCGATGGGCTTTGTGGGTTGGTGAATGCTTTTCTCCATGAGGGAGCCTTCCCAGACCCGATGAAAGAGGCGGTTATTAAACCGCTTCACAAAAAACCATCTTTAGATGCGGCTAATATGGCCAACTATCACCCAGTCTCAAATCTTCCATTCATGGGCAAGGTGATTGAGCGAGTGGTTGCTGAACAACTCCAGATACGCCTGGAAGAAGCGGACCATTTGGATCCCTTCTAGTCGGGATTCAGGCCTCATTATGGGACTGAAACTGCCTTGGTCGCATTGGTTGATGATCTTCAGCAGGCTGGGGACAAAGGTGTGAGTTGTTTCCTAGTTCTGCTGGATCTCTCAGCGGCTTTTGACACCATCGACCATAACATCCTTCTGGACCGTCTAGAGGGGTTGGGAGCTGGGGGCACTGTTATACAGTGGTTCCGCTCCTTCCTCCTGGGCCATGTTCAGAAAGTGGTGGTGGGGGGATGAGTGTTCAGACCCCTGGGCTCTCACTTGTGGGGTGCTTCAGGGTTCTGTACTCTCCCCCATGCTTTTTAACATCTATATGCAGCCGCTGGGAGAGATCATCAGGGGGTTTGGGCTGGGTGTTCATCAGTATGCGGATGACACCCAGCTCTACCTCTCTTTCAAATCAGAACCAGTGAAGGCGGTGAAGGTTCTGTGTGAGTGCCTGGAGGCGGTTGGAGGATGGATGGCGGCTAACAGATTGTGGTTGAATCCTGACCAGACAGAAGTACTGTTTGTGGGGGACAGGAGGCGGGCAGGTGTGGAGGACTCCCTGGTCCTGAATGGGGTAACTGTGCCCCTGAAGGATCAGGTGCGCAGCCTGGGAGTCATTTTGGACTCACAGCTGTCCATGGAGGCGCAGGTCAATTCTGTGTTATGGGCAGCTGTCTCTCAGCTCCATCTGGTACGCAGGCTGAGACCCTACCTGCCTGCCAGAGTGGTGCATGCTCTAGTTATCTCTCGCTTGGACTACTGCAATGCGCTCTACGTGGGGCTAACTTTGAAGGTGACCCGGAAACTACAACTAATCCAGAATGCGGCAGCTAGACTGGTGACTGGGAGTGGCCGCCGTGACCACATAACACCGGTCTTGAAAGATCTACATTGGCTCCCAGTACATTTCCGAGCACAGTTCAAAGTGTTGGTGCTGACCTTTAAAGCCCTAAATGGCCTCGATCCAGTATACCTGAAGGAGCGTTTTCACCTCCATCGTTCTGCCCGGACACTGAGGTCCAGCACCGAGGGCCTTCTGGCAGTTCCCTCATTGCGAGAAGCCAAGTTGCAGGGAACTAGACAGAGGGCCTTCTCGGTAGTGGTGCCCGCCCTGTGGAACGCCCTCCCATCAGATGTCAAAGAGAAAAACAACTACCAGATTTTTAGAAGACATCTGAAGGCAGCCCTGTTTAAGGAGGCTTTTAATGTTTAATATTTTATTTCATTTTTCTGTTGGAAGCAGCCCAGAGTGGCTGGGGAAACCCAGCCAGATGGGCGGGGTATAAATAATAAATTATTATTATTATAATTTATTATTACCTGTTAAACAGAATAAAGAAAGACTGTTACTGTCTCTCATGCCAGCTTTGGTTTTGTGTGTGTTTGTATGTATTTTGGCTTACTATGGAACTTAAAAACCAAATAGAGACAATTAAAAAGTTCAGAATTTTTGAAAGTATTAGCCCGTATAATTATATTTTGAAATAAGGTACATGTTTAGTAATTCTGATGATATAGGTTTTTGTGCTGAATATCTATAACCAAACTGGTGTGGTGACCTTTGGGATATCTGCAACATACACCGAAGAGCACAATTAAACTATTTTTGCTTCATCCTTTGAAAAGAATACATATAGACAATCCTGTATGCACAAAATCTTCAATATAATTACGTGTGTGCACAGACACACTCACTTTTCCTTTCAACATTTGACATGACACTAGAACCATAAAGAGATATGCCTGGACAGCATTAGCACCTTCTTAACCACAGTTTCACTGTTTAGTTCACTACTGAACATACTGGATTCTAAAATTTCTCTTTAAGAGCGGCTTCTTTCTTTCCTCCCCAGCTTGATTTAAAAAAAAAAAAGATTTGCTCTTACAGTCCCGCAGCAGTTGCTTTTTCTGGGTTGGTACTTTAAAGCTTGCCAGAAGACACAGCACAGTCACCACCTCCCTTTCTTCCTCCCTTCTTCCTCTCCTGTGTGAAGGAAGAGAACTATAGGCATTTTGAATCATTGTCTTTCAAGGCTCTGCATATTTTCTTAGTGCTTTCAGGTACCTGTATGTGCAAGGCTGTTCCCTTGTGTATTCTGCATCATTTTGTTTCCACCCCTCTATTTGCTCTTGCTCCTTGTTGCCTGAACTGATGTTGCCCAACAAGTGAAGGCAGAACTTTGGCAATTGAGGAGCCAAGAAGCACCTTTAGTAGGATGGCATTTGGCTCAAGAGTTGTCAGCTCCTATTTCGTAATTGCAGTTTTATGACACAATAGGGTAAATGTAGACAGCAATGTTGCAGGCTGCCCTGGAATCAGTATGAAGGGTGGCTCAGAACAACTAGGAAAAAATAGTACTAGTTACAGGTAGGTAGCCGTGTTGGTCTGACGCAGTCAAAACAAAACAAAATAATCCTTCCAGTAGCACCTTAGAGACCAACTAAGTTTGTCATAGGTATGAGCTTTCGTGTGCATGCACACTTCTTCAGGAAAAAATAGGTTTCATAAATAAGATGGCCATTCAGGGTAAAAGGAGATGAGAACTGGAGTGATTTTATTTTGGGCCTAGGGTCAGGTCCAGAAACAGTGCCAAATTGTCTGCTGCTTCCCTTTGCCTTCCTCCTCAAGTTCTAGACATTCACAGTGTAAGTGAATTGTGTCTCCTTAAATAATGCTTCCAATGTAATGTATGAAAAAGATTGGCCTGAAGTTGTGTGTTCTTTTAGGTGGGCTTATTTTTTTTGAGGCTAACCGGAGTAGACATAAAGACATAAGGAACATAGGTGCCTTATGCTGAGTTTGACCAATGACCCATTTAGGTCAGTATTGTCTATGCTGACTGGCAGTGACTTTCCAGAGTTTCAGAGAGGAAGTTTCTCTCAGTCTTACCTGGAGATGTCAGGGATTGGACCTGGGACCTTCTAATGCAAAGCAAGATGTTCCATCACTCAGCTGCGCACCTTCATTCTACGAATGCGAAAGTCTGCATGTGTTGAGACTGCAGACCATTCAGACACACGAGCACCCTTGAAGGCCCAAGTCAGCTTGTCCCAACCTGATGTCCCAAGCCTCATCGGCCCCAGTCTATGTGATCAGTTGTTAGGGATAATAAGAGTTGTAGCCCAGCAACATCTGAAGGGCACCACTCTGGAGAAGCCTAAACTAAGTGGAAAGGTAGGGTATAAATAAATTTAATAATATATAACTCTGAGACTTTGGAGGGGAAAGTTCAGAGGGGGAGAATCATCAAACCAGTTCATAAACAAACATTTTTATCACAATTACTTTGCTTGCCTGAATAATTTTAGTGCTTTATTAAATAAATAAAGGATGACAAAAATAGATAGCTTTGATTTGGCAGATTGTTTATGATGTCTACACTGGACTTCAGCCTTTGCTGTGGCAGAGCTGCCTCACCCTTAGCTGGAGTGAGGTGACAGCAGATGTTGGTACAGGTAGGTAGCAGTGGCAGATCCCTAGCCAATGCTCTCAAGCCCATTGGGCACTCTCCTAGGTTGGAGGACAGAGCTGTGTATGCCACACGACCTGTCCTGCAGCCCCCAAGCTAGTCTGTTTCTTTCAGGTATAGGCCACTGCCCCATTGCCAGTGTTGAAGTAAGAGTCAATTGCCTGTCCAATTGGCTTCAGTACATGGCATGGGGGGCGGGGGGCGGCATCTTGTCCTTTGCCTCAGGCCCCAAAATTTCTTGGTCCAGCCACATGTGTATAAAGGAATAAAGAAAGAAAGAGGTGGGAGTGAAGGGGAAATGTTGCTTCCTGAAAACTGGGGTAATTGGAAAATGGGTTCTTTTCCTAGGGCATAACTCTAAACAGCACAGCTTTCCTGGCTAAAACAGGACCACTGGAGGCTATAATATGCACATACAACTATGATATGCACACAGAACTACACATTATGTATTGTGGTTTCGTCTGGGGACTGGTATGGATTCCTGTATCTTTTCCATTGCTGGGATATAAGCGGTTTTAGAGGGTGATTTTCAGTGGGAAATGGTGCAAGGGGGAACTGGTTACATGCTGTTCTTTTGCTTCAAGGGCTGCCTGTAAACTGAATGTGGTCCCTCCCCCCCCCCTCCAGAAAAAAAGAATAATGGAACTGCACGTAATGTTTCCCCTCAGCAACTAATACAATTTATTTGATGCTTGCTATAATTTTATAGATGCACATAGAAAAAAATGTTAATTAAAAAGCTTTCATTTAAAAAACAAACAAATGCAAGTAGGAAAAGTTACGTTTAATGATGGGAGTCAACGGCACTGCACATGCTCAACACTGTTGCAAGACTAACAGACTATACACCTTTTAACTGTGAAAATGTTAGGAACATGCACATGCAACTTTAAATGTAAACCATTTCACGTTTTTCACCATGAAATTGCAGCTAATGGATTGGTTGATCCAAACCATTTTATGCACATGGTGAGTTTGGGCTCCTATTTTGGGAAGAAAACAGACATTTTGAAGACACAAGGGAGATCCCCTGACAATTGTGGTCTAAAGACTTGGAAGGACCTATAATCTTCATCTTTCACATAAAAAATGTTCTGAGTAGACATTAATATCACTTGTACATGAAGGCTCTGTGGGCTTGCAAATAAATGTTTGATGATTTAAAAAGTTGACTTTCCTTGCATTTGGAAGGACAAGTGGCAAGCCCAATATATGTATCATGGTTTTGTTTTATAGATTTTTTCCACTAGTTCAAAATTTTGCACTTGATCAGCATATGGTATAGCCAAGCCTCATCTCGACCAACTCTTTTGTTATCTTGTTATTGTTATAGGTCTTAATGACAGTTGTAAGCCACAGCTCTGGATGTAGGGGTTAGTCTACCCTGGGGAGAAGAGGGAGAAACAGCAGTGTGGATTATGGAAATATGAATTGATCTAAGAAGCAGCTCTCTTGTAATAGAATAGGGCTCAAAGAAAGACAGAGGAGAAGCTGGTGAAAAGACGATGGAATATGATGTGAAAATGATCATTTGAATGCTTTCCTTTTCATTCCCAGCTGCTGTGTTCTGGTGAAAAGGCATGCATTTGTATATCTTAAGGCTGGGTGAAAAAGGGCCAGATGAATAGAATTACTTGTTAGATATGTTTTCATTTTGAGCTGGATAAATTATGTGCATTTTAATAGACTGTATGCATATGTTACCCATTTTATCGTACGGCTGTAATATTAGAGATTACTTTGTTAAAAATGTTCTCGTTTTTATCAAGTGTAACATTTAATTTAATATTGGACAGTCTTTCAGATATTGCATATTAACCAACAAAGAGTGAATGCTGAATTTGGCCTCTATCCATTGCCTTAAGCAGCAGTGTAATAAAAGCGCAAACATTTCATTGACGGTTATGTGTTCATCATTCCATGAATTGAACAAAATAATTATTGTTCAGCATTAAAGCAGTATCTTTAGCAGAAACTCTTGCAGTATCTTTGTGAGTGGTGTGTCCAATAATGTTTGCTCTAATAAGCATATGAAGACGGTTTGACTTATTCTCCTATTCCTGTCCAGTGCAGAAGGCAGCTCAATTACTTGCCCGCTACCACACTGCCAGTCTTTAGTGACCATTGTCAAACTCCTGCTCTTCCTTCCTTTCCTTTCTAAAGTTTTGACCATGTGCATTGCCATTTTCTTGCATGCTTCTCTTGGTCAAGTTGCCTTCATTACACAGAGAACGTTTTTCACAAACCTGCACCTTGCTTACATGATTTATGGTGAAGATTCAGTTTTGCCACTGGAATTAGATCCAGTAGAAATTATTGAGGTTATTGCAGAGTTTTCCTGTAACTATTTGCAATTTTAAAGGAAGCGACTACCAGATTAACTTCCCGAAGAATAGGTTTTCTTTGGGGTAAATACAGCGAGAGGCTACCAAATCATGCTGCTAATAACTTGCTCATTTTGGATGTGATGTGAAAGAACCTTGGGCTCATGCACGTTCCCCTGCTCTTTCCTTCTCAGGCAGGGCCAGGATGAGGAGATTGAAAGCTTTCACTTCTATTTTTACTTTACTATGCTTAGCCTTAGCTATAGTTTAGGGCAGGCATCCCCAAACTTCGGCCCTCCAGATGTTTTGGACTACAGTTCCCATCTTCCCCAACCACTGGTCCTGTTAGCTAGGGATCATGGGAGTTGTAGGCCAAAACATCTGGAGGGCCGCAGTTTGGGGATGCCTGGTTTAGGGAAACAAGCTGATTTCAAACCATGGTTTATGATTTTGACTTGTTTCCTTAAACTACGGTATAATTATGATTACAGTGGAACCTCGGTTTATGAACACCTCGGTTTATGAATTTTCGGTTTATGAACGCCGCGGACCCATCTGGAACGGATTAATTCACTTTCCATTACTTTTAATGGGAAAGTTCGCTTCAGTTTATGAACGCTTCAGTTTATGAACAGACTTCCGGAACCAATTACACCCATGTTTCAGTTTATGAACGCTTCAGTTTAAGTACTCCGCAGACCCGTCTGGAACGGATTAATCCACTTTCCATTACTTTCAATGGGAAAGTTCGCTTCAGTTTATGAACGGTTACTCCGCGGACCGTCTGGAACGGATTAATCCACTTTCCATTACTTTCAATGGGAAAGTTCGCTTCAGTTTATGAACGCTTCAGTTTATGAACAGACTTCCGGAACCAATTGTGTTCATAAACCGAGGTACCACTGTACAGTAAGTGCAATTTTGGGTTCAGATGTAACAAAGTGAGTTAAAAATGAAAGTGAACACTTCCATTGTCCTCCTTGTGACCACATTAAAGGAGGAGAGCAGAAAGGAAAGTTCACAAGCACTGGTTCTGAAAAGGGAAAAGGAATGATCATGGTTCACAGCCAAGAAAAGGCAGTTGAGGACACAGAGCAGGTCCATTGATGGATATAGTCTAAGAATAGGGGATGTGGACTGGGAGAATGTGTGGTCTAGGAAGATTTCCAAGAGCCAAATAGAGTGGCTTAGAGGACTGTATTTTGTTCCCAAGGTTCCCCACCCCTGACTTAGCTTGAATACAGAGGCAGTGGACATGATTATGTTTCTTCCTATACCATTTTCAACCAGTATCTGAAAATAGCTCTTGCCTTGGAGAATTTAGGATTCTGTCTTCACATTGCAGTTTTTGTAATTACTGCCACAATCCCTTTGAACAACTCATGGCAACTGCACTTTGGCAATATTCATGCCAAGTGTGGTGTAATGGTTAGAGTGTTGGACTATGACCTGGGAGACCAGGGTACAAATCCCCATTCAGCCATGAAACTCCCTGGGTGACCTTGGGCCAATCACCATCTCTCAGCCTAACCTACCTCACTGGGTTGCTACAAGGACAAAATTGGGAGGAGGAAGACACCATCGTGAGCTCCTTGGGATAAAGAGGTGGTATATAAATGTAATAAACACAGACACAGAGATAAATGTTTGTGGAAGTAATGTGCTAATTATATTATGCATTTCAAATGATCAGACGTCATCCTCATGTTATGTTTCTGATGTGGTTCTCAGAACTTAATACACCAAACCCCGGCGCAGTTCATAGATGATAAAGTAGTGGATGTGCACAGCTAAAATTATCATTTTGGGGGATCTGAACACAGTATTCAAAAGTATTGTTGTTCCACCTTCCTAGCACCTGTCTTGTGATTTCTATTCTATGTTTCACACATTGAACAGATTATGTTTAAAACAAACAGGCCTGATAGCTGTGGTTATTCCTTACGCTGATCATATAAGTTCGGAGTGGATTTGGAATGAAAATTCAGAAGGGCTGGGATTCCAAAGCTGAATCCACTAAAACACTAATTTGTAGTATTCACAACCTCCATATGGTGTTTCTAAAGCCCTGCAAAATGCATGCATTTGTATATCTTAAGGCTGGGTAGAAAAGGGTGTTAGATCCCCTTCTGTCTCCCTTCTCCGATTTTCATTGTAAAGAAATGATGGTGTCATTGGATAAATTATTCATTTTTCTTGCTGTAGCACCCAGAGCCCAACTAATTAGATACTGCACAAATATGACTCACACAAGAGTGGTTTTGAGTCTCGCTATGTTTGCCAACCACAGGGTATAATGGAATCTCTGACTATAACAGCTCTAGAATCAGGTGTGTGCTCACTTTCTAGAGACTCTTTTTGCTCTGGATGTCTGTGGTGTAGCTCAGCAAATATTTCCGTTGAGGCATATTTCCTTGGAAGCAGGTTGAGCTACCATGTCTAGAATTCCGCCTTATTTTCATCTTAATTGTGTGATCAGAAAACTTAGATCTGGCACTGGAGAGCAGCATTAAGCAGATTTGCAAACAGTAGAACTACAGTGCTACATAATTACTCTCTGACATTTGTAAATAAATGGAATAAGAGGCAGCAGATTGTTGGTTACAACTTTTGCTTTCGGTTTATCAGGAATATTTACCTTAAAATGTTTGCTTCTGTCCTGCATGCAGTTATTGTTTTGGTTTCTGAGGAACCTGTGGAATTGTAACTGCACAGCACCATAGCCAATGTGGTATTAGGGGTTGAAGAATGGCTTTCATCTCAATACTTTTTGATTTTAACAATGATAAAATCTTATTTTAATAGATTTCATCCCAATATTCTAATCATACATTGGATAAACATTAGTTGCACATTATTTTGGTACAATTTACCCTAACCCAATGTAGAGATAATATGATTCAATTTCACATTTCTGTCTAGTTCTAAATGCTTGTTATTCAAGGTTATCTAGGTACCTGGGGAAAACAGACTCTGATAAACAGATTCAGACTAATCAGGATTTTATCACTTAGGGCCAAACTACACATTATGATAGGCATGCTCTATTTACTTATTTATTTTAAAAAGCATGGTGAACATTGGCCACTAATAATTTTTATAAAAATCAGTTGCATAGAGCAAGAAGGAGGGAGTTCACTCCTTTTCTCCTGCATTGTTTTCCCACAGGAAACAGCCCCCTCAGCTACTGTTTAGTCCTCAAAGTGCTATTTTTGATAATATAGGTCATAGTTAAGCAAAAAGCTATGAGGTGGGATTGTGTATGTGTGTGTGTGTGAGAGAGAGAGAGAGAGTGAGAAAAAAAATGGTGCTGAGAGGAAAGGCTTCACCCTTCCTGCGCAACATGATTCTGATCTGGATTGTAGGAAAATTTAAGCAGTCAGCATGCTTGTTAATGACTGTGCTTAACATAGCATGCAATTTTACCCTCAGTATCTCCCAGTCCTTGCTTTATAGATTCTTCATTGCTTTAAGCAAAAATATTAAAACAAATCCTTACTTGGGTCTCTGGCTCCAATTACAAAGTTGTTCTGATTATATCTGTATTCCTGCTGGTCTACAGTTCATGTAGGCCACTTCCCGATGGGAATGGATGGATCTATTCAAGTCTGTCCCATTCCTCTTCTGCATGAGGATAGGACTGAGGTCTTCTTGTTCCATGATATGTGGATTTCCAACAGAAAATCCTTTAAAACCCACAGGCACAAAACTTTTTTTATAGTACTTGTGAGGCACTTTGAATGCTGTATCTGTTCCTGTTAAATATTTGTTTGCCTTTGAAACTTTAAAAAATTCATAATACAGCTGCTCATAGCCTGAAGTGATTAGCACGTCCCTAGGAGTGATGGGACTTGATGATATTCTGTGGGACTCCATGGGAACTATATGGAAAAGATATGGCTGCTCACATGTGAACAGTAGTGTTCATTCCGATTGGTTTGCAGAGAGGTTATATGGTATCATATCAAGCAATTGTTATTTCACACACTGAAGTTCATTTTCTTGTCATTTTTCATTAATTGTGCAAGAGCCAAATGCACATTAATATCACAGCCTCTTAAGTTTTCTTAATTTCAGTGGGACTTACTCAAGATAAGTGGGTATAGCATTGCAGCCTAAAGCTTTGGAGTCCCTTTATGAAGCCATTGGGAGAGGTCCTTAGGAAGAAGAAGAGGAGGAGGAGGAGGAGGAGGAGGAGGAGGAGGAAGAAGAAGAAGAAGAAGAAGAAGAAGAAGAAGAAGAAGAAGAAGAAGAAGAAGAAGAAGAAGAACAACAACAACAACAAGAGGAGGAGGAGGAGGAGGAGGAGGAGGAGGAGGAGTTTGAATTTGATATCCTGCTTTATCACTACCCTAAGGAGTCTCAAAGCGGCTAACAATCTCTTTTCCCTTCCTCCCCCACAACAAACACTCTGTGAGGTGAGTGGGGCGGAGAGACTTCAGAGAAGTGTGACTAGCCCAAGGTCACCCAGCAGCTGCATGTGGAGGAGCGGGGAATTGAACCCGGTTCACCAGATTACGAATCCACCGCTCTTAACCACTATACCACACTGGAATGTTGGAGCATGACGCCATCAGTAAGCTGATGAAACATAACTATTTCTCCATATTATCTGAACCAGGAGAGGTTGTGCAAGCACTGGACTGGTGCTATAATGCTGTGGTAGACTGGATGTGGTCAACTGAATTTGAACTCTGGGAAGACTGAGGCTCTGTTGGCAGGTGGTTCTTGTGTCCAGAAATCTAGCCAGTTGCCTATTCTGGACAGGGTTGTACTCCCTCTAAAGAAGAAGTTATGTAGCTTAGTGGCACTCCTGAATACATTTAAGGCTTAAGGGACCTCTGTGACTAGAAGTGCCCTTTACCAGATTTATTTGGTATGCCCGGTATGGACATACCTGAATTGGGATCACTTGGCCACTATAGTCTGTGCACTGGTAATCTTGAGGCTACATTAATGCAATGCACTCTATGTGAAGCTGCCCTTGGGCCTGGTTCAGAGGCTCCAATGGCTAGATTGCTGATTGGGGCAGACAGTTGATAGCATGTGATACCTCTGAGCTGAAACATCTGCAATGGCTATCCATATGCTACCAGGTCAGGTTCAACATTCTTGTATTGCTATACAAAGCCTTGAACAAATTGGACACAGGATAACTCAAGAATCGCCCGAGTCCTTATATCCCAGCTTATTCACTGAGATCATCTGGAGGAGTGCTGCTAGTCTCTCATGTTACAGAGGCCTGGTCCAACTGTAAGTTAAGCATTTAGTGTTGTAGGTTCCATGCTGTGCCACATTCTTTCAGGAGAGATTTGGCAGCCATCTTCCCTTCCGACTTCTTTTGAAGACCTTTTTATGCTGACAGGCCTTTGTAGCTGTTTAATGTTCAATTTTTTGATTAGCCATTTCAGTGATTTATCTGTATTGTTTTTACGGTTGTCTTATATTTTAATGTAGTACACCACCCAGGTATTTTATGATACAGCAGCATAGAAATACTTCTATAAACATACATGCATACATGCATAGAGTTTTCAAGGAACTGAAAAGTGGAATGGTGCAACCACATTTGGAGTACAGGCAACTCTCCATTTGCGTGTGCCTGCATGCACACACTGTGCCGGGAACCCAGAAATGGGGAGCACCCCAGAGAGGACATCTTTGGGCTCTGGGGAGGATCTCCTCACAAACCAGAGGTGCAGTAGGGCCTTTTGAGGCAGATCAGCTTTCCTGCCCCACAGCTGACATGAGAGTTAGTGCAGCAGCCACCACTGCTTCCCCAGGCGTCAGCTGAGCAATCCCTGTTGTCTCCTCCCACTCCCCAGATTCTTCTATTCCGGGCATGCCTTTAAAAAAAAGGGGGGGGAGTGCCATGCTCCATAATATGTCCTGATAATATGGGGATTGGCATAAATTATAAATATTTAGAGTTATTTAAAATATGGTATTAGAGACTCTCAGTTTAATAATGGCAAATAAAATGGTTTCTGATATTTTAATATTTTAATTAAAGTTTTCTTGGTTTACAAAGGTATGCGCAATGTCTCTTTTTTCAAGTTACATTTTCCATAGGTCAGTTTCGTTTGTTGAGACATTAGGGTTACATTAGGAGGAAAAAGGGGGGAAGAGGAGGAGGGGGCCGTGGTAGGTAGGGGTGGGGTCGGAAGGTGATGTTTCTATTTTGCTTAATGTATGTGTGGGGTTTTGTGTCAGCATCGTTTGTGCAGGTTCTCTTTGCTATTCGCTTGTGTTCCTTTGGTGGTGAGAGAAATTGGGGTTGACCTAGGGTGCGGTTGCTTACTTGTGATTGGCTGTGGTGAACTTTGTATTCGTGTGTGAGTGGGGTGGGTGGATATTTTTGAATCAGGTTAGCCATATTGATTCGTATGATGTTGGTGGATTCTTGTCGTTATCTTGTTGGGCTGTGTATGTGATAAAGGGGAGCCATACCGGGGTGAAGGTATCTTCTTCTATTTGTCCCTGTATCAGTTTCAGTCTATTGGTTATTTTTTTCTAGTAGGGCTGTTTCCCATACTATTTGGTACCATTGGTCCATGCTTACTCCTGACAGATCTCTCCAGTGTCTGGCTATGATGTTTCTGGTTGCTGATAGTAGGTGGGTTATGAGTGCTTTGTGATGTGAGTGGGCATTATTGTCTTGGAAGATGCTTAGTAGGGCCAGTTCTGGGGTGATTTCTCTTACTTGCTTAGTTATTTTACATATTTCTTGTATGGCTGTTGTCCAGAATAGTTGGATTTTGGGGCATTCCCACCACATGTGTAGGTATGTGCCTGTGGAGGTGCATCCTCTCCAGCATTTTGGTGAGGTCCTGGGCGTATTAGCACTAATTTCCTAGGTGTTAGGTACCACCTGTAGGTGAGTTTCAGAGTGACTTCTCTCCTTCTCGTTGATGTGGATTTAAAGGGGGGTTTAGACCACATTCTGGTCCACTGAGTGGGGTTAATCTCTTAGCCTATGTCTTCTTCCCATTGTTTTTTTGATTACGTCTAGTGGGTTCGTGGGGTTTTGGAGTAGTATTTAATATATTGCAGATACCATCCCTTTGCCATGAAATAAAATGGTTTCTAATTCTTGACAGAACTGTAATGATAACAAGATTCCTCAATGTTTACTGTGATATTATACAGATACTAAAAGTAAAAAAAAGAGCTATGTTGGTCCATGAGAAAAAATCAAAAACCATGATAGAGCTATACCATTATTAAGCCAACCAAAATAAATCAAAACAGTATGCAAGCTTTTGTATACTCCAGAATTCTTCATCATGAGTCTATATATAGACTCACGCCATGAGTCTATATATAGTGAGAGTCTTGAGACAGAATTTGAGAGGAGGTAGCAGGCATTCAAATGAGCCCTTTAGGTGCTGTGAAGGTATCAGGTTGCTTCAAGGCCTATTGGGAACCAGAAGCATAGCAGTGGTTGACGCCCCATCCCTAGGAACTGAAAAACTGGCTCTTACCCAAGCCAATCTTCATCCTTAGGTGAAACACAAGTTAAAGAGATCTTGTTTCCATCCTCTGGATACTTTTTTGGGGTGTGTGGAAGGTTTAAAGAGGAAGGAATTCTAGTTCTGGTTTTTATTCTTGGCAGATGAAGGTTTAGTGGCATTGTCTCCTTTCCAGCACAACAAATGCTCTTAAATGGGAAACAGCAATTTACCTTTAAATATCTCACCACCCATTAATTAATTAATTAATTAATTAAATTAATAAATTAATACCTGCACTTTATAATTGGCTAAATTTTTATTTCCTGTGGCCTCCACTAAGCCATTGACTGTGTGATTGTTGATGCCAATGCATGTTTTACTACTGAGGAGGGAACGCTAAGAAATGAAATGTTGCCAAACTTGGCACTTCCGTCACTGAGGCCTATGGGCAGGAGGCCTTGTATTGTGCTGACAAAAAGTAGGAGACAGAGGCACTGGCAGGCAACATTGCTGGAAAGCTCAGTGAAAAGGTCCAGGAGATGAAGAACCCGAGGGACAAAGAGAACAAGAAGGAAAGGCTGAAGGAAAAGAGATGAACTAGTAGAGTGCCAAAGTAGCATAGGTCTCTGAGGATTGGAAGTGATGGTCTTCATACAAGATGTCTCCCTTTTTATATCCCTTATCCAGGCCTGCCCCTTGATGACACTCCAAACCTACTTGGCATGATACTTCTAAGTCAACTGTTCAGTCATCCTCTGGTGGCACCTCTCTTGTCTGTGCTAAAGAGAGTTTACTTTAACTTGACATTTCCCAGTTTAGTGGCATGTCAGGTTGAAGTGAATTCAGACTGAGAACAGGAGGAGAACTGGATCCCCCCCCCAGAGTATTTTCAATCAGTATGGTCTTTGGGCTGCTTGAGTACTCTAGAGCATCATATTCTAGATTACTAAAATTATTCCCTTTCCCTTAACAAAGGATGTTGTTTTAGTTTTGTGCCTTGGAGCTTATGCCATTCATCTGAGAACAAACAGAAATTCAATAAAATACATATTATGTTGTTGCAAGGGCATTTGTTTGATAACTAATTAAATTGTGGACCATTTCTAACAACTGTTTCTAAATTTAAACCATTTCTAATGAGCAGAGTGGTAACGGGTTGATCTGATAGCTTTGTTGTTGATGCGTAACAGTAAGATTCCCAGTTGCTTGCACTATATACAGAGAGGCATTTATTTCTCTGATTTACTGAACTGTACATATGACTCCTAGAACATCCAGATGTGTCCAGGACATAGCCAAAAGGCATTATCCAGTAGACATCTTCCTTGTATACAGATATCTATATAATATTTTTTCATTAGCAGAGAATGAACACTTCAGTCCATCTTTGCAGCAAGAGTGGCAGCAATTCTTTACAAATCTGTCAATTTGGTCTGTCTACCAGCCAAGGCACGCCTTAAGTGCAAGTTTAATGGCTTTTTATTCTTCGTAGAACAATGGCCTGTCATAGAAATAGTGTCAGTGCTATGCAAAATCAGCTTTAAGATGCATAGTAATACTTTCTAAATATATCATTATTTTTACATTGTGTAATGAATATTTTAAACCAACTGCACAGTAGACATTTAGAAGGCTTCTGGACAGCATGTTATTTTCATTCATTTAAAAATCTGAATAACACCTGTAATTAAGGGAGAAAACTGAGCCCTGCAAGCTAGGTAGGTTTCCATCTATTGATCTGTGTAAACCTGGCTTACACTGTCAGGGGAGAAACAGTCAACTGCTGAGCTGCTTTGTCACTGACATAAGCTGAGAGGATTTTTTCCTCCCTATACTGTTTATACACCAGTCTATAGACCTGCTGGCTGGTTGAATTTTAAAGAGTGCGGAGGTTTAAAGACTTGTCCCCTGAGGGATGATCCTGCCAGTTGGGAAGCGAGCTGAGGCTGTGCTTTGCAGACGTTTGTGTGTGTGTGTCTTTGTATACGCATGCGCGCCCATTGAGGATAGGGGGAGGGATGGAAAACAGCAGTGGGAAAGTCTTGTAGTTCATCTGCCTCGTACAATGTTGCACAGGAGACTGATCCGTTTATCTATATCTATCTATTTTCCTTCTCTGTGTGCTCATTTTGGATTGAGGAGCAGAAATATCACAGGAATGTAATGAATTTTTGCAAATACAGATCCCCAGCAATGCCATCATCTGTGCTTACTAATCAATGTTGTTAAGAAATGAGGGCTAAGTATAGTTTCAGGTGCTCTGTTAACAGGAAACTATATTTAGCACTGTGAAAGCCCAGCATATAAAAAGCATACCCTACAGAACACAGAAATGCTGATTTCTCTACTGTGATAGTCCAAATAATCTGAGTAATTATTCAACACTGATTGCTGTTGTTTTTAAAGGACCTGGGCATTAATTTGTATATCTGTACAGTATTTAGAGAGGAGCGCACAACCCCAGAGTTGTCCGTGACTGGACCTAATGGTCAGGGGTACCTTTACCTTTTTATTTAGATAGTTTCCTACCCATATTGACCTGGTCCTAGGAGTGTCTTTAAAAGATGTCCTCATTGTATTCCAAGCTTCCATCCACACTTGGACCACATGTTACATGGGAATGCCTATTAACCAAACTGTCTCAAAATACTGCCTTTCATTCATGTCAGAAGTCTCTTGAGCAGGCAGTATGACATTCACTGATTTGTCATGTATGTGAAGTTGATATCTGAAATAAGGTGCATCTGTTCTGATGTGTAATTCTCTGACCTAGCCACTCCTTTCCTTAAAAAAGCATTTTACTCACAAGTTTCTTATCTCCAGATGTACTAAGGCCTAGATAAATTTTATTTAGCACTTGCTCATATTCATCCTTCCTATGTGTACGTCTCCCCTTCTCTCTCTCAAAATTTAGATTGTAAGTTCTTAATGGCAGAATCCAGTTTCATTGTTTTATTACTCTGCACAACACAGTGCACACTGCTGGCATTGCTGGCATTGCTACGGTGTGCTACTAATGTTTGTGTGATTTTCATTTTCTAGACTATTTGGGATAATAGTTTCCATTATTACTCTACTAATTTTTCCAGGCAGCATGTAGTTTTTAAAACTAGCATTATTTCTATATTAACACACATTACTTGCTGCAAAACAACATCTTAAATAGAAAAGCAAAAAAATAAGTTACAATTCTTGTAAGATTATGGAGACATTAGGTTTATTTTCTTTTAAAATTAAGAGTGAATTGCGCTTGTGACCTTGTGCTGCTGCTGCTGCCCTAAAGGGTTAACTGTACAATTTATGCTTTGTACCCAGTGAAGAGTTCCAGCTTTTTAAAGCATTAGCTTATGAAACGCATATAGAGTTGTTTAGCTCTCAGTAAATTCAGTTTGCTGCCAACTTGGTTCCCCTTTCTCTGCTTGCATTTTAATTGAAACAACATTTGTATTTTTGAGCCAGGATCTGTCAGAAGTCCCTGTGGCTAGTCTGTAGTACAAGTAGCAGCAGACGTGGCCTACCCATATGGTACTGTGCTTCTTGTAAAATCCATATGGCCTTGTTGAAGGGAATCCCAGCGGGGATGTGAAGGGTGTTAATACCCTTCAGGCCAGGCCTTTTCCTCCTGGGGTTTCCATGGCATTGTCTTTGCAATCTGCCAAAGCACAAACTTAATTCCTTTTTAATAATCAATTATTTCAGTCCAGGAACGTGTGCTATAGTTATATTCTCCCCCAAGCCAAATATTGTTTATTTATTTATTATCTTAAAAACCCAAACAGTATTACTAGTAATTTTTAAGCACCTAACATTCTTTCTTCTGCATTTACAGGAATTACTCCAGAGTGTACCCAAATTCTGCTTTCCTTTTGACATTGCAAGGTATGTCTGTCTTTGCTTTTTTAAATAAGCAAAATTAATACTACCTGTACACAAATCTGTTTGTTTTGGAAAGTATGGTTCATTTATTTTTGGGAGACTAAAGTGATGTGTAGTAGCAATGTTTCAGAGAAATTAAGAAGCAAAGTGCTTTTCCAACTGCAGTCTTCAGTTTATAATCTTGTCAGTGTCTTAGATTTTCATATATGCCTTTAGGCTTTTAATGGAAAAATGTATACTTTTGCTACTAATATATTGTATATGAGAATAGACTTCTTATAACAACATGTGGTCTTTCAGTTTGCGCCAATTGAACTGGAAATGCATTGTTATAAAAGAGATAACAATATGCTTTCTTGATAAAGGTGGCATTGTAGCCTAGTTCAATACTTGGATATAATATTTTGTTCTGAGTAGGTATTAGAGAATCTTCAGAATAATTTCAGCACCCTTTACCAGAAATCTTTCCTGCTTAAGCACTGTTGAACTGGAGTTGTATAAACATACAAGTCATCTGGGCTGTTGTGCCATGTCTATTCATTTCAGTGGCAGTAGTGTAGAAGAACTTATTGGAATGTGTCTTGAAAGTGTGCAAGCCCAGATGTGCTCTGAGAGTTAGTTTTAAGAATATTGCATGGTTATAAATTTATAATACCCTTACATTTGCTTAAAATATCCACTGTAGGGCTGCAACATTTAATCTCTTGGCTAGAATAATTGATCGCAAAGTGTCCTCACTTTATAGATTTTATAAAAACATGAATTATTTTGAATACAGGTAGTTACAAAAACCAGATGTGGCAGGTGCTATATTAGAAGTGTCATTGCTCCTTTAGTCTCATGCCTCTTCTATAATGGTGCCTGCTGTGATGTGTGCTTACTTATTCAAAAACAAAGCACCCCCCCCCCCCACTTAAAAACACTTGTTTTTTTCACATGGAAATCTGGAAATCTCTGTAATTATAGTTGATTAAATTTCATGTGATTAGCAAGCTATGATTTCTTTAATCAGGTAAGAGCCTTCCTGTATAGTATCATTCAATGGGCAGAATGCTCCACAATTCTTTAATCCAATTGAAAGAAACCGTTATTTCTTTCTAATGGTGAATGCCCCTAACCCACACGTTGAGCTTCAGTGCCAAGCAGAAATTTTAATTAGAATCGTTCATATTTAAACCTAACATGCTCTCAACTGCAGTACACTGTTCTGCCACACATATTGTAGCCCAAATTGAATTTTGGGTCAGTTCACAGGTCTTATCCCCCACCCCTAGTGCAAGCAGCCAGCATAACTTATTTTGGATAGATTTGCATATTTGGTTACCTTGAGAATGATTCCAGATGTGTACAGATAGGAGATTTGGAAGGCTTCCAGACATATATTGTTTTGTGACTTCAACATACTTGACTGATGCAGGCTTAAAATCTACATAGTTTAACTGTGCTTAAACTACATGTCCTGGCTCCCACCCAAAACATGCAAGACAGTGGCTCTTACTTGTAAGAAGAAAGAAAGAAAAATGTTTAATCAGACAAGTAATGGCCCAGGATCGACAGCAGATACAAACAGGTAGTTGAAGCCAGGGTCTGAAGTGGTTTGGAAACTCATAAGCAACAGGGAAATGGTTAGAGATAGCCATGGTTAAGGTTGGTGCAGAAAGGCTGTCATGGGAAGGGCTGGAAAAAGTTGAGTGTGAGAAGAGAGAAGAGTGGCGAGGGCAGGCCCAGTTCTGTGATCCTCTTCTGATCTGTGAAATATGGTTAAGTGTCTGGAAGATACACCTATATTGGCCCATTCATATATAAACTCTGACTGAAGTTGATTGACAGTATCAAACTATGCTTAAAAAACAGGTAAATCAAGATTCAAGAAATGGAAAAACTGGAATGTTCAGAAAAGTAGGGCAGAGTGAGAACACACAAAAAAAGGATCATTGCAATATCTTGCCTAAAATGATAGTGGCACGTTAAAACACTTTTCTGTTTTCTTGAGGCATCCGCTTTCATAGAGTACAGTCCACTTCATTAGATGAGCTACCTGAATTGAGGATGCCATCATTCATCTGATAAAGTATGCTCTGGATCATGAGAGCAGATGCCACAAAGTAAGCCAGTTAGTGTTTGAGGTGTTACAAGAAAGACTCTGGCGCAGCCTGGATGTAATGGGAAACCATGGTTTCCTGTTATTTGACAAAGCTTCAGAGAGCCTCAGGCTCATGTGCTCCCCCTCTCCTTTCCTCCTCTTTCATACATTTGTGGAAGAGATCAGAAGCTCTCACTTCTGATTTAAAACAAACCACAGATCTCCATGATGTCCATATTTGGAGAATTGAGTAACTGTGGCTTTTGAGAATGAGCCAGGATCAAACTGTGATTTCAGATTCTGGCTTGTTGTAAAAGGATAGTTTAAACAAATCACATTAAAAATAATGTAATGTTTGCCTGCATGCCATTGAATCTAAAACTGGTAACGAAGGTAAAACAAATGAAAATTAGGGACATTAAAAGCACATGAGGCTCTCTTGCTGCCATCCAGTGGTTAGGATTTCGGTAAATAGCATGATTATACGAAGTATTAAATTAAAGAAGCTGAGAACAGCTCGATTGTAGGGATTTGTGTGAGAATAAATACATAGCGACATTTTAGAGGCATGTAGCATATGTATTATTATAAGTATAGACAGTATCTTTGTTGATGTGTGATTTCCATTAGAACACATTTTATTTTACACTTTTTTATGCTACCAAACTTCTGCATCATTTTCTATTACAATCCAAGAAGAAATGAATATTCTAAATTGTACATCATGCATATATGGTGTACTGTAGCGTAACATCCATAAAAATGCAATACCTCAACAGGCAATTTACCTAAATTCCTATTTGAACTAAATGGAATTTTTCACTGAATAGTGGAAGATGCATTAACTGCAATATGGAATAGAATTTCAGCTTGTAGAATACAATGTTGTGTTTTCCCCAAAGGCATGGAAAGGTGGTTAAAGATATAAAGAAATCTTGATGTACAAATGGATAAGTGAAATTAGGTGAAGTGTCCTATACCATTGAATTCATATATTTTATTAAGAGTTAATCAGATGGAGTTACACCACATTATTCACCTAACATAGCATTCAAGGACAGAAGACTACAAGGACTATAAGAAGGCTGTTATATAGTGATTTTTTAGGAATATGATTCCACTGTTTCATCTCCAATGAATTACTACTTGCACATGCAGTGAACTGAAGTGGGTTTGAACAACAATTTTAGCTTCTTTGAGAATATGGAATCATCAAGGTTTTCAGAGTCTCCCTGAGAGTTAGGAACTTGGAGCTGAAGGTTTTTTCTTCTAATAAACGAAAGACAAATGGTCATCCTTGATATAAAAGTATTTAAAGGTCTGTTTGTTGCTTTTTCTTAACTTGCAATACATTTTGTTTGCATGCTGATTAGTTAAGCAAATCAATATAACACAGCACTTCTTAAACAGTTTTTTTTGCATGAACCATTTGGAAATTGTGGAAGTTTGGATTACTTAATTTCTTCTTAATTTCAAAGCATGCATATAACATATTTTAATAACCATAGCTTTGCCTTTCTAATGCAATGAATATGTCTAATTAGTGAGGAAAGTTCTTTGAAGTCTATTTCCATCATCAGTAAAAAAATTAATCAAGTTCAGGTCCAAGAATGTATATTCTCCATTGTTTTATCAACTTTTCCATATAGGTTTTATGGTATGTGCTGATTTGATTCTCTTTATGAAGTGGGTGGTGACAATACAGTTTAGCTTCCAAATATTCTGGAGTAGTATTTCCATGTTGGTGGGCTAAAAATAATTGATACTATTAGCTTTTTTCAGACTATGTTCTATTGACAGCTGTAGTTGAGAAGCAATGTTTCGTATGGTTCATATCTCCACCACCACCACCACCACCACCACCATTTATACCCGGTCCACCTGGCTGGGTTTCCCCAGCCACTCTGGGTGACTTCCAACAAAACATCCATCATTAAAAACTTCCCTAAACAGGGCTGCCTTCAGATGTCTTCTAAAAGTCAGATAGTTGTTTATTTCCTTGACATCTGATAGAAAGGCATTCCACAGGGTGGGCGCCACAACCGAGAAGGCTCTCTGCCTGGTTCCCTGTAACCTCACTTCTCGCAATGAGGGAACCGGCAGAAGGCCCTTGGAGCTGGACCTCAGTGTCTGGGCTGAACGATGGGGGTAGAGATGCTCCTTCAGGTATACTGGCCTCAGGCTGTTTAGGGCTTTAAAGGTCAGCACTAACACTTTGAATTATGCCTGGAAACGTACTGGGAGCCAGTGTAGGTCTTTCAAGACTGGTGTTATGTGGTCTCTGCAACCTCTCCCAGTCTCCAGTCTAGCTGCTGCATTCTGGATTATTTGTAGTTTCTGGGTCACCTTCAGAGGTAGCCCCACGTAGAGCACATTGCAGTACGTGTCCATGACCTGTTGCAGCTTTTTTGATAGTATTCTAAGCTTTCAATCTAGGCAGGGCTCTGCTGCATTTTTCTTCTAATCCATTCAAATTTGGAGCCTGACCTATGGAAGATAGATGCCAGAAGTCAACGTTAAAAGTATGCTCAATCCAAGGATGGAGGTGCATTCCCAGTAAATGTTTGAAGTATTAAGAAAGTGAAAAAGTTGTATGGAACTATTTTTGTTCTGTTTGCTCTTCATAACGTGAGTTGGGGGGTCGGGGTCAGTCTTCCAATTCTTGGAGTCTTTTACCCAGTAAAGGTTAAAATCTAGTACCAAAGTAGGCAATTGTAAGGCAGTGGCCTTAGCTGCGACTTAAGCATCATACTTAGCATAACCAAATAAATTGCTCTGTGTCATAGGGCAAATGGGTGGGCCTTTCCTCTTCCCCTGTGGCTGATAGATAGAAGTACAACGGGAGTGTAGTTGTGTGTGAATCGTAAGAATCTGGATACAGAGACATTGCTTGAGTTGTGCTGAATTCAAACTTGTGATGAATGATGGAGCAAGATCTTTTGGGGTGTTAATGCTATGAGTATCTCCATTTTGTGCTCAGGTTGTATATATGTGTAAATAAAACCATATACAGTGGTACCTCTACTTACGAATTTAATGCGTTCCGAACACACATTCGTGAGTAGAAAATATTTGTTAGTCGAATCCCATAGGAATGCATTGGGAGAAAAAATCCGTAAGTAGAAGCAACCCTATCTAAAAATTCGTAAGTAGAAGCAACCCTATCTAAAAAATTGTAAGTAGAAAAAATCCTATCTAAACCGCATCCAAGATGGCGGACGGAGCTCCATTCGTAAGTAGAAACATTCGTAAGTAGAGTTATTCGTAAGTAGAGGTACCACTGTATCTTAAAAGACCCCACAGGCTCCACTAACCTTCATTCCAAGGAAGCCAAATCCTGGTAAGAGCTGAAACCCCTGGATTCTCTCACCACTAGGATATTGGGGTGGCGTGCAATAATAATGTTGCTTTTGTTGACATGCCTTTATTAATTAATTTTTGGAGAAAAATGTTTGCCATGCATAACAAACATTGGAGAGATACGTGGCACCTTACTTGTATTGTAAATCATTTAATTTTAATTTTAATTTAATTTATTATTTATACCCCGCCCATCTGGCTGGGTTTCCCCAGCCACTCTGGGCGGCTTCCAACAGAAAAATAAAATAAAATAATTGATTAAACATTAAAAGCCTCCCTAAACAGGGCTGCCTTCAGATGTCCTCTAAAAGTCTGGTAGTTATTTTTCTTTTTGATATCTGGTGGGAGGGCGTTCCACAGGGCGGGCGCCACTACCGAGAAGGCCCTCTGCCTGGTTCCCTGTAACTTGGCTTCTTGCAGCGAGGGAACTGCCAGAAGGCCCTCGGCACTGGACCGCAGAGCGATGGAGGTGGAGACGCTCCTTCAGGTATAATGGACTGAGGCTGTTTAGGGCTTTAAAGGTCAGCACCAACACTTTCAATTGTGCTCGTAAACGTACTGGGAGCCAGTGCAGGTCTTTCAAGACCGGTGTTATGTGCTGCTCCCAGTCACCAGTCTAGCTGCTACATTCTGGATTAATTGTAGTTTCCGGGTCACCTTCAAAGGTAGCCCCACATAGAGCGCATTGCAGTAGTCCAAGCGAGAGATAAGAAGTATTTTAGGTATGCAAAATACATTTTTCTTTCAGCAGGGAGATCAAAATGTAGCATGAAACCTAAAGCTTCATGTTGTTGCCAGATTGCACAGTGTCACTGTACTTTTCTCATCCCTGCATAATGGAACTGAAGAATAAATATAACAACAGAACTGCCTTTTGTGGATCACATGAAGAATCTTATGTAGTCAGGATTTCTGCTCCCAACATTAGCAGATTCTCCTAGGGAACCTTTCAAGCTTATCCCTATTGTTTCTCATCAGAATCCTGTACTGACATATATGCTGCAGTTTTCATTTAGCACTTATAGCTAATAACCTATTCATAGACCTTCTAACCAGAAGCTTAGAAGCATTAAAAATTGTTTAAAGTTGTCTAAACTTCTGGTTAGTGAGATTCACAATTTAGTTATGAACAATAAGTAGAATTTTATTTTATGTATCCCAGATCCATTGCCAAATACTTTCCTTGGATGATCCCATGTTCAAGTATACCATTATGAAATCTCTTGTTTACTCTCTTCATACAAATCATAATTTTATGAACGTCTGTCCTGTTCATTTACAAATACTAACTGAACCACTGTTTTACTACACAACTTTAATTCTTATTTTAAAGCCAGCTTGTATGACAATTTACTAAATATAACATAATAATTTCCAGAGGAATAGCTTATCTTAGTTGGTTGCAACAAAAGAGCAGTCTTGTGGCACCATAAACTTTAACAATTTTACAATGGCTTAAGCTTTCATGGACCAGAGTCCACTATTCATTAGATAAATGTGTCTATGAGCTATACATAACTTTTGTGCAAAAACATTCTCTCATATGAATGACTCCACATTCCTAAATGATTGCACAGACCCATAAATCTAGAAGAAAATGCATTCTTCCTCCAAGGCCAAACAACTTATATTTGATGCTGATAATGCGAATTTTCATACCTAAAGAGAGGTAATTCTTAATTGGTCCTCAAAGAAAGATTTAAATCATGCCTTGATAATGAACATAACAATATAAATACTCCCTATCAGTTTCGTTCACTGAATAACATGTATATTGGTTTTAAAACTTTATTTATATAGTAGAGACATTGAAAGAATGTAGGTTTGATGTTTATATACATTAAACATTATTTTTGAACAAAGAAGCAAGGAGAGGAACATGTGCTAGAATATACGTTTGTGGGTTGATTTGGGTTTTTGCCTTTGGCTCATTTATTCATGATAGTAAGGCAATTCTGATGAACAATTTTGAGTTTGCAGTATTGTTATAAATAATTTATTTAACCATTTGTATTTGTGCTCCAGTTCAAGGACTGGTGGCAATGCCAACAGCTTCTAAGAAGATTTTTTTTTTAAAAAAAAAAGCAGTTTCCTTTATTAATTTGTTGTCTTTGGAGTGGCCTGCCTCCTGTTTATTACAGGTTGTGTTTTCATCTTTGGTTTGTGGAGTCAGGAATTCTTATCATCCTACAAAGGGTGGAATGGCCAGTGTAAGGCTGGCCTCTGTGTCTCAAGAGTGGGGAAGCTTTTTCAGCCTGTGGGCTACATTCCCATATGTTTAACCTTCTAGGGGCAGCATGCCAGTGGTGGATGTGGCCAGATTCACAAAACGCCTGCCCGCACACTCTTTCTTCCATACTCATACAACCATGGGGTGTATAGGGTGCTAGGAGAGGGGTAGTAACGCTTGTGGGGGAAACGTGCTGTAGAGGGAAGTGAGGGGCAGATGGGGCTCATCAACCTGGGAAGGTAGCCCATCTAGGAGAAGAAATACAGTACTCTGATCCTAGACCTCTACTGTCTTGTGGGATATCTTTGAGAGAAGAAAAGGCTAAGGACAAAATGGTGACATGAGAAAACAATAATATCCCCAAAATAAATAACAATGCTTACCTGAAGGAGCATCTCCACCCCCATCGTTCCGCCTGGACACTGAGGTCCAGAGCCGAGGGCCTTCTCGCAGTTCCCTCGCTGCGAGAAGCCAAGTTACAGGGAACCAGGCAGAGGGCCTTCTCGGTAGTGGCACCCGCCCTGTGGAATGCCCTCCCACCAGATGTCAAAGAGAAAAATATCTGCCAGACTTTTAGAAGACATCTGAAGGCAGCCCTGTTTAGGGAAGCTTTTAATGTTTGATGGACTATTTTATTTTAATATTTTGTTGGAAGCCGCCCAGATTGGCTGGGGAAACCCAGCCAGATGGGAGGGGTATAAATAATAAATTCTTCTTCTTCTTCTTCTTCTTCTTCTTCTTCTTCTTCTTCTTCTTCTTCTTCTTCTTCTTCTTCTTCTTCTTCTTCTTCTTCTTCTTCTTCTCCTCCTCCTCCTCCTCCTCCTCCTCCTCCTCCTCCTCCTCCTCCTCCTCCTCCTCCTCCTCCTCCTCCTCCTCCTCCTCCTCCTCCTCCTCCTCCTCCTCCTCCTCCTCCTCCTCCTCCTCCTCCTCCTCCTTCTTCTTCTTCTTCTTCTTCTTCTTCTTCTTCTTCTTCTTCTTCTTCTTCTTCCTGTCTTTATCATGACACTGGATTAGAACAGAAGATGATGAAGGCACACAAGCAGAAATAAAGCACAAAGAACTCTGTTACATCACTCAGCTCTAGGTCACACTGTTACTTTTTAAGTGTCTCTCCTTCAGATCTTTGCAAGTTGTTCCATCTGGTATTTTAATCATGCTCTTATGAAGCATGGAGAGCTGGTGTGGTGTGTGGTTAGAATGCCAGGCTCTGACTGGGAAGCCCCATTTCAGGTTCCTACTCAGCCAGGAAATTCACTGGCATTGGACCAGTTACTTTCTCTCAACCTAGCCTAGCCTGGCCCCCAGGGTTGTTCAGAGGGATAATGGGAGGTGGGGATGGAGCAGACTTTGTATAGCATTGTGTAGCAACTAGAATATGTGCTGGTATAAGGCAGCTTCCTGGTTGTATGAAGGGCTGTAAAGCAGGTTGCTTTTAAAATTCAAATAGTGATAAATAACGATAAAAACTACTGGGGTCAAGTTGGAAATAGAATTCCGTGCTGAACCTTTCCATTTCCTCATATAGTCTGTGAATCTTAGCTAGAGGGAGCAGCAGGCTATCAGCACTGAGGCAGCCAAGAGCCCTGGGTTCCAGAGGCCAAGCCCTACTGGGATGAGACCAGAATTTCTAAGGAACTGCACTGGCAGAAATTGCAGGAGGTCTGAATAAGTTGGGCAAACCAGACTGAGGTTGAGGACAGGATCTTTCAAAGTTGCCTGGGCAGCCAAATGAACGAAGCCAGAATGAAAGAACATTAATAGCCAAGCCAGGGGGAACTGATGGGGAGCCTGGGCAGGTGGAGCTATGCTAGAGCCGGGGAGTATAATAAACATTATTTCCGTCTGCTTTCTTCAGCCTTGAGTTACTCCTGGTAAAAGACCTTCAAAACTGATCACTTGGCACCTGGTTTTGATCCTGGATGCTCCTGATGGGAGCAATATAATTTGGAAAACTGCTATTGTAATAATATCTGAGCACTTTTTAATAAACCTTGAAATGTGGTCAATTTTAAAAAATTTCAAATAGAATAAAGACTGAAGAATTCTTTCTGCTATTCAGTCTTTAATGTGGCAGGCCCTGGCAGGGGCAAAATGTGTGTGTGTGTGGGGGGGGAAGGCAGGGGGACTGTAGCCCTGGGTGCATAATTTTGAGGGGACACGAACCAGGCGTCCTCATGCAGGGAACTCTGTCCTGCTCTGCCTGCTGCCAGGATCTCTGGGCCCAGGAGCCTGGCCTGGTCTTGCTACGGCATCCCGGGCCCCCCTCACTGAATGGCTGCCCACCCATTGGGGGGGTTTGTCCAAGGGCTGTGTCAGCCAGCTGGGCTCCTCCCTGCATGGTGGCAGGTGGTACAGCACAGCTCCGCTTGGCTCTAGCGGCGAGGCGAGGCTGGGCAGGCAAGGCAAGCTCTGTGAACCCTCCACGCCTCACTCCCACCCGGTGACAAGTTCTGTTCACACTCCACCCCCACCTGGTGTAACGCCACTGAGCCCTGTTTCCCTTGTCATAGTTCAGTGTTAGAGCACATGCTTTGAATGTAAAAGTTCCCAGCTTCGTCCCCTGCTATCACAAGGTGAGGATGGGACAGTCTGAAACCCCGGAGAAATTCTGCTAGTCAGTGCAGATGCTACTTGTGCCATGGAGACATAGGCAAATTACCAAACAATTGCCTTTAGTAGTGAATCTAGGGTGAATCAAGTTGCCAGCCCCTCCCCCCCCGATGACTATTTATAAAGCTTTAACCTGTTTGATTTTATTAGATCTGTGGAGAAAAAAAATAATTTCCCCCCCGGTTAGTGTCAGTGTACATAAATGAATTCTAAGCTCATCTTTCTGGAGGAGAACAGCCTAATATATTTCGTGTTCTTCTAGGGTGACCCAGGTTGGACAGCACTTTACCTTTGTGCTTACTGACATTGAAAGCAAACAAAGATTTGGATTTTGCCGGTTAACATCAGGAGGCAAAGTCTGCCTATGCATTCTAAGGTAAGTAGCTATATACAGCAAATTAGTAATTTCCTTATCCTGTCCAGCCACTCTTTCTTAGATAATTATTAATCATTGGCTGAAAATTGTAGATTCCCTGCATATCTGAAAAACCTTTGTGTCCTAGCCTGCTACCATCACAATAGCACTTCTTGACAGTTATAAATGATTTTATTTCCTTATTTTTTTCCATAAGGTAAGATGCTTTAATGAGGTGTTTTGAAAATGTACCATAGCTGACCTGGCTTGGCAGGATATGCAGGAACTTGTGTAACTTTTTTTCTAAAGGAGAAAAATTTGACGCATGAGTTGCAATTGAAATTGTCCTAGCACAATGAAGAGAAGTAGTTCTAGTGCGAATAAGTAGAAAAACATCTCTTCCTTACTGACTCAAAAGAAAGAAAATAAGTTGCATCGTAAGAAAATGTATATGTGAATTTTTCATTCTAACCTTAGTCACAAGACTGCGTTATACCCTTACTTTGAATCCATCTTCTTGAATCAAAATGGGGTAGTTTTTATTTGTGTTACAGCATCCTTGCAGTGCTTCTGGAAGCAATGCATTTTTGCAAAACATTCTCAGAAAGGACTGGGTGTTGGGCTGCTTCAGACAGTTATTGATAGGTCTGATTTCATCCAGCCCTGCCTCTGTCATCCTGGACTTTTTGTGCCAGGGGCAGCCCATCCAAATTCAGCCTTTGTGTGTAAAATACTATGCATATAAGGCCAAATCCAACCTTTTAAGGATTGTCTGAAGTGACCTTTTGCAGTTGTCTCTTGTGGATGGATTATTGTTTTGTGTCTTGTTTTGCCTAGTTCATGCTATGTTCTTTTGCACATTTGTTAACGTGATTCTGTTCTAGTATTTCACAAATGCAAAGAAGTGATATTTTTGCATCTTCTACAGTAAAAGCAGTGGTACTGTTTATTGTGGGGTATTTAGATGGGCTGATGCAGATGTAACACTGGCTCCACATGAGCCCATTGAAATACTAAAACTGGTGTTGGATGAATGTCAAACATATGACCACAACTTGAAGTGATATTCTGGGCTGGTGCAGATGTAATAATGGTTTTTGTTCCCTGCTTAAGAGATTTGAAACCAGCATCAAACATGTGTTCTCTTTCTCCCATTTCCTCCTGTCTTAGGAACATATTCACCCCTCATGCTAAGCAGAATTTGATTTTAAACAGGATTTGAACCCAATAATAAATCACAATTTCAAATCCTTATTAAATGGGAATCCTGGTTAATATTTGCTGTGACAAAGCTGGCATTCGTCATAACTATGCAGGAGGATGCAACTTACTCCTAAGCGTCAAGTGAGCAGGAAAGGGTTGCTTATGTTATTATCGGGGCCATTAATTTTTTGACCAGTTGCTTTTTCATTGCCACACCATTTATACTGTTATGTCTAAACCACAGAGCCTAGGGCTTGCTGATCAGAAGGTTGGCGGTTCGAATCCCCGTGACGGGGTGAGCTCCCATTGCTCGGTCCCAGCTCCTGTCAACCTAGCAGTTTGAAAGCATGTCAAAGTGCAAGTAGATGAATAGGTACCGCTCCAACAGGAAGGTAAACGGCGTTTCCGTGCGCTGCTCTGGTTCGCCAGAAGTGGCTTTGTCATGCTAGCCACATGACCTGGAAGCTGTACACTGGCTCCCTTGGCCAATAAAGCGAGATGCAACCCCAGAGTCATCTGCGACTAGACCTAATCTTTTTGGTTTCTTTTAAACCAGAAATGCGGTAGCTGTGGCTCTCTAGATGTTACTGGCCTGAACTATCTGTGGCCATTATGCTGAGTGGGAGTGATGGGAGTCGGAGGGTGGCAGCTTCCGTAACCCTGTTTTAAGCTGTCGTTTTCAAATTCCCTCTCTGTGTGTCCTATGTATTTAATTCAGGGGTGGCTAATCTTTTTTTGATTGAGGGCTACATTAACCCATGGTGAATAAAGGGCATGAATATCAAAGTGGGAGTGACTATACTGTAAAAGTGAGTGTGGCCCTTTTGGGGGGAGGGGGTCTTAGCACATATTAAGGGGGCTGGACACAGCCTGTGGGCCAGCTACTCCTGGCTTAATTCAATTTATTGCTCTGGTTGGTGAATTTTCAGGACGTTATCCCACCATCCAACTATTTCCACATTATAGGGCTTTAGAAAGTTATGATAGGGGCTATCCCAGTGACTGGAATGACCTGCTGTCCTACCCTGACATACTTGCTTCCAAACAACGTCCACTAGGGCACTTCATATGAAGGGAACAAGGGAACCAGAAAGGAGAAGATAGTAGCCTACTGAAGTCAAATGTGTCAAAACAGGCAAGTTATTGAGCCAAAAAATAAACCTGGGTATGGATGACACACTTAGCTAAACCATGGCTTAGCTCAGTGCAGCAGCGGAATGACTTGCACGAGCAAAGGGGCTGTGATCTCCTATCCAGAAGCCCACATGTTTGCCCTTTTGTACTAAGCCATAGTCTGGCTAGTGTTCTATGTGAGTTGATCTATGTGAGTTGATTGCTTGTATTGGGTCAGTGTTTCATCTGTACCAGACCATTGAGAGAAGATGTCTAGAATGTTCATAATAAATAGGTAAAATAGCAGAATGCTTACTGTACACAAAAGAGGGAATGCCTTTCGTGGGCCATTTTTTTTTGCCATTCAACAAGAATTACATACTGAAGCACTGATGTATTTTTTTTTTTTATGAGCATGGAACTGCAGGAAGTGACTCATTTGCTAGTATGGTTCAACCATAGCAGAATTAGGAGAACACTTAATGGTAAACAGAAGTGCTATAAACAACAAAACACCACAGGCCAAGGTGATTAAAAATGTTATTACAACTGTGGATTTTCACAGTGAATGTTACCTTGTCATCAGTTTGCTCCAAAATAGATATTAAAACATAAACAGCACGACCACAATAAACTGCTTAATTAAAAGCCAAATGAAAGAAACATTTTGCCTCTTTAAAGGAGAGCCTGGGTGCCTGTAAACGCAGCTGAAAACAAATGTTCAAGCAACCTGCCATGCATATGAGCAGCAAAGGAAATGGAGAAACTGCTTGGAGACTTGAGCTATCAGTGGTTGTACTAAAGCAAGAAGTGACAAAGGAAGATGGCAGGCCAACCAGTGGCACTGTGATACATGTGGGAAGAAGGGGACAGACGTACAAAGATGAACTATGAAGCAGAGGACCAGTGATACCCTGGCGAAACCAAGTCAGGGCAGCTAGCCAGAAGTGTAAGGCTGATGTACTTGGAAGCAGCAAAGCTTATAGAGTGATTATTTCATGGAAATTAGTTTACTGGGGTTATTGTTTATTGTCTAGGTTATATATAATCACTGCATGTAGTTTTACAAGGGTAGCTTAAAGAAGGCTAAGAGTAATACTTTATTTTTTTTATCCAAATAAAATAAAATTATTTACACTACCAAATATGTGGTTTCAATTTTATCCTATACTAGCTGGCCCGGCCACACGTTGCTGTGGGTCATCCCTGTAATTCCCCCCACCCTGTCCCGATCCATGACGTATCCTGCCCCTCCTCCCTCCAACCCCCTGGCACATCCCTATGTTTCGGTAGGATACCCTTCCCTCTGTTTTCCCCGGGGAGTGTTGTCCCCTCCCCCCTGTATCTCCCCCTGCATGCGCATCGTGAACATTTATATATATTTAGATTAATTTTTTTTGAAATAACATGAGAAGTTATTATTGTTTAATTTTATTTTTGGGGTTGTCATTTATTTTGGTGGGTATTGTATGATTTGGGCGTTGTTGTGTGTTTTGGTTTTGTGTGTGTGTGTGTGTGTTTTGTAATTTCGATTTTCTAATTTTGGAGTAGGTGACCCAGAGAACCCAGAGAACTACTTTAATAATCCTGACCGGGGGGGGGGGGTATCAAATAGCGAAGACCCACAGCCCCGTAGCAACAGAAGGCGAGTTCTGAAGCGCCCGAGCTGTTCGGTTCCATAAAAAACTCAGGAAGTGGCAAGGGGAAGGTAGGAGATTGTAAATCGGGGGGGGGGGGGATTGACCACTGCAAATATTTGAAGACTTAAACTGGGGAGAGAAAGTTTTTTTTAGGCGCAGAGGCTTGCAATCAGTCATAGTATAAAGCCTACCGGTAGGTTAAAAGGGGCACAATTGCCCTTGCTTAAAATGGCCACCGGAGCCTCGCATGTGACACAACGCCTGCTAAATTTTAAAGTAAAAACCCCTTGCTGTGCCCCCAAGTGCGTTGCTGTGGGTTATCCCCCCCGGGCCTAGTGGGAGCCTGGCAGGGGCCTACATAAAACAAAGGCCGTGCTGTGGCTTGTGATCCGGGCGCTCGCCCTCCCCCCCGGGCCTAGCAGCCTGGCAGGGGCCTACATAAAACGAAGGCCATGCTGCGGCCTGTGATCCGGGCGCTCGCCCTTCCCCCCCGGGCCAAGTGGGGGCCTAGCAGCCTGGCAGGGGCCTAGTGGTCTGGTAAGGCCCCCTTGGTGGTTTCAGTTGCTTGGTTGATGATGTCATTATTTGGCGCCGCCCTTCAGAGCTTTTGCTGGTGACAGCGTGCAATCTGCCTGATGGGCAAGATACGCTTTGTTCTAATTTGATGCAATTTGGTTCAGTGGTTACGGGGAAAGGCTGTGACCTCTGCACGCGCAATGCCTATATATATATATATATATATATATATATATATATATATATATATATACATATACATATACATATACATATACATATACATATACATATACATACACACACCTCTTTAATTATTACTACTGCTACTTAACACAGAAGTGGCAGTTTTATACCACAGCAGGACTGCTGAGAGGGGACATGGAGTACTACTGTACTAGGCCCAGGTTCAACAGGGGCCCACGATTCTGAGCTTCCTTTCCTTTCTTGTTAAAAAAGTAGAATCTCTGGCCCCAATCAGCCTATTTTGTCTGCAGCTTCCCCACTAACACTCCCTTGGGTTAGCCCTGTTGCTTGGAGTGGTGTTGAAATATTTTTCCTCATACCTGATTGGCACATGGTATGAGGTTTTTGCCTTTCCCTCCCCAAGAAATGGTTATTCTGTTAGGTATTTTACATTTCCTGTTACAACTTGGGTTGGATAAGACATACAGGACCAGTCATGTAGCAGGGAACCTCCCTGGGGGAAATCTTACAGGCCTCGGACTTGATTCAGGATGAAGGGGTGACCTTTCACCACTCACCCCAGTTTGCCAGCTAGAACTGAGGTGCTTGGCTGGCTCCACATTGGGACTGCAATGTAAACAACTCTTTGGGGAGGCCCCAGCATTTGAGCAGTGGATGGGGCCATCAGATCGTCCTTGCCCTATGCTTTGCTAGCCCCGCATCCTCTGTATTCAGTAAATGAAACTTCCAGTAGAGCAGAGGAAGGAACACCAGAAGGGATTCTACACAAGCTGCAAAGCACAGGATACTGAAGCAGAATCCCTTCTGCTGTTCCTTCCTCTGCTCAGCTATTCTCACTAAGCAGAAACATGGACACCCAACCCAAAGGGCTGCATGCATTAAACCTGCAACTCCTAATACTTACCTTGTTGCTTCTACTGCAACTGCAACTACTATTTAACATATAATATGTTGCATGCATAGGGCTGCATGCATTAAACCTGCAACTCCTAATACTTACCTTGTTGCTTCTACTGCAACTGCAACTACTATTTAACATATAATAATGGTTGTAAATGCCCGTTGCATTTGGACAAAGCTCATACTAATCCATTTACTTTGGTTTTGGGTAGATCACAGGAAATTAAGCACCTCACTTTACATTTCATTTTCTGGTGTGCAGCTTTGCTGAAAGTTAAGGGAAGCCACTCTTCCTATTTTGTTTGTGCATTTCCTTCTCAAATCAGATTACAGAATGGTATTTTGCATGTTGATTCTCACATTGGCTACTTCCAGACAGAGAGTGCTTTCAAATGTCAAGGCCGTGTTGATTCAGTATGCCTGTGAAGCATTGCGCCAGTCTCCATGCTACTGAGCCCAGTTAATCTGAGCTGGTAAATTAGCAGGAGTACTCTAGGTTTCCCTCCCTCAATAACATATTCCCCCCCCCCCACACACACACTTCTGGTTTAGTGTCTAACTATGCAAACATAGTGTAGAAATTTGTCATATAGTGGATGTAATCTAACCTTCTTAGGTGAGGTTATCAATGTTGATTAATCTCCATGTTAAGAGGCAATGTATTTCTGAATGCAAGATTCTGTGGACAAACAGCAACACAAAGCAGTTGTCTCCATGTGTCCTTGCCAGCTTTCTAGAAGCATCTTTCCAGACCTAATTATGCTGATGTAGCTAGATCCTTCTTATATTCTTAAGGCACCACATTTGCCCACTTTAATTGAATACTTTAGTTTTGGTCTGTTATTTTGTAGAAGTAACTGCTCAAATAAAAAGTGGCAAGCTATAATTTTTCAGCAAGCTTTAATAAGAATACTGCCATTATTCCTTCCATTGTGACAATTTCAAATTTACAATGCAATGCTAAATGCTTACCAGGCCAGCTTTTTTGGGGGGGGGTGGGGGTGGGGAATACTCTGTATGTATAGTTTGGAAACACATCCATCTTTTACTTTTGAGGGCAGTGGGGGGGAAATAATTTGAGTGTAAGGAATATATTTAAAGTGAACAGGTCTCTTCTCTGGTTTTAAAAAAATATCAGATATTACAACCTTAACTGTGTTATCGATGGGCTCTGAAGAGATGCAGATTGCACAAAGGAAAAGACAAAAGCAGATAATAGTGAACTGAAACATGACTGAACCCATTTGGATAGTCATGTAAGATAGCATATATCTTTATTTATATTTAAACATAGAATGTCTATTTTCTGCCATAAAAGGCACCAAAAGGAACGGAGCACAGATCCATAACAGCAATAAAATTGAACACTGTACAATCTGCCTCTAGAAAGAGGCATAGCTCACAGATCAAACAAAGATGAAAAAGTGCACTCCTGGCTTGGGTGCCTTAAAGCAACATCAGGAGTGCTATCAAATCTTCTGCTTATAAGGGACTGTGACCCACAACAAACACACAGCGCAGACCAGTGCCCCCTGCGCCAATGTGATATAGATTTAGTGCACCCTTCCATCTGAGGGTTGGACCTAGAGATGCACTAGCGAAAGATTTTCTGGCAGCGGCTCAGTTCCATGAATCATTGTGCAAGAACTAGTACAAGATGGGGTGCAGTCCCTTTTTCTAACATGCATTTTGAGAGGGGGAAGGCAGTGGGGATCTTAGCCTGGTGCTGCCTTCCCTCTTGGTAACTGGCAACGATGCAGTGCAGAGGGAAGCCAGGTGAGCAATGTCATGCTGCCTCACCAGCCACAACTGTATATGCCAGGGGTCAGCCAACTTTTTTTTTCAGGGGGCTGGTCCACTGTCCCTCAGACCTTGTGGGGGACCGGACTATATTTTGGAGGGGGGTAAAAAGAACAAATTCCTATGCCTCACAAATAACCCAGAGATGCATTTTAAATAAAAGGACACATTCCACTCATGTAAAAACACGCTGATTCCTGGACCGTCCGCGGGCTGGATTTAGAAGGTGATTAGGCCGGATCCGGACCCTGGGCCTTAGTTTGCCTACCCATGGTATATGCTCTTGATTGCTTTTATTAACATAATAATTAAATTCTGTCCTGGGGATTTGTTGGGGGGGGTATAAATCCCTAACAAATATTTAAGAATCTACACCATTTTTTATTTTATTGGGTTTTACAAACAAGAATAATGTTGTACAAATAAGTATACCAAGTTTTCTCATGTCATTTGTATATCACAAAAATAGCATAATAAATGTGGAAATATATCTACAACATATGTTTCTTTGTTAGTGGTCAATGTATAAGTTCTTGGTTCATGAATTGGTTTAAACAATTAGGAAGAAAAGAGGGGGAGGGAGGGGGGAATGGTGAGCGGAGTGGGGTCGGGTGATCTACACTGTTTTGAGGAAGAAAAGTGTATTATTATTTTTTGGAAGGGTAAAGAAAAATCACAACATGTTGCAAATTTACCGCACCAGGTTCACTTTATTGGTTACTCTTTTCATAGACCACTATAACTCGCATGGGACTCTGTCACTTAACAATGGCTGCTGTGTGTCGCTTTGGTCTTTATCAGTATCTGTGCTCGATACCTTCGATACCTTTATAGTTGGAAAATAGGAAGAAAGATGAATCATTTTGCTCTCCCCCCATTGCAGCTACTAAAATGGAAGCAAAACTGCAAATGGATACGCAATGGCAATATAAACAGCTTAAACAGCACAAGAGGTGGCTAGAACTTTCTGCAGGCTTTCTGTGTGTTGCTTTGCAGCATACTATTTTCCATTTGTCTGCCTCTTCTGTGGTGCTCAGAGTCTGGATTCCTGCTGTTGCCCAGGCTTCTACAGAACCTTTAATCTGCCTTTCACTGTTTAGACTGAAAAAGATGTCTCAAGTCCTGTTTAACACACATTTTGCTATGCTAAATTTGCTGTCTAAATTTAATTTTTCACGTTAATGATGGTGCAGACTTGAGAGTTCGAGTGTAAATTACTGTGTTAACTTTGATGTGTCATTGTTAAAGAACAGTATGCTTTGGGGGATTTTTAGTTTTGTTTTGTTAATACTCCCTCCCGTAAGAAACCAGGTATATATCTTCCTAAATGCATGAAAATAATTTGACTGGGTTCATTTTGTTAAACTACTGTCTGTGTCTCTAGCTGACCTTATGCATCCTGTGAAATGCAGACGGCATCATTAAAATTTTCAGCCTTGGATTTGATTAATGAAATTTTATGACTGTAAAATTGTCACCTAGATTTCTAAACGAAATGTTCTAATAAGGTAGACAGGTTTTTTTTGGGAAGCCTTTGTAGTTCTTCATCTCAGACTGTGCTTGAAGCTCTCCCCCCCTTCTTCCTTAGGCAAATCCCTCAGAAGCAGAATGTTTCAATTTTACACATTTTGTGTCAATTTTCCAGACAGAAAGTAGCCCCTAGACATTAGACATTTAGCTACGGAAAGGCGGTTTCCTTAGTTTTATTTGATTACTAGAAGTTAGATTCCTGCTGATAGTTCAGGACTGTTAGTGGTTACCTGACTGTTTGACAGAAAACATTTCCTTTCCTTTATTTAACCTTTGACTTGCGAATATAAAAGCTTTATCAGAACTGTAGTGGAAGCGCAAGCGAGGTGGAAGTCTACTTAGTGCAACAAAGCTGAAGAATGACTTTGAATGAAAGCTTGAGCGCCTGCCTTGTGGCTTCTTGGATTAAAAGAATATGCTAAGTACGTTTTTAATTAGCAATGAAATATATGCTGCCGTTGTTTATGTGACAGGTAAGGGCCACTCTTTAGGTCGGACTGAATGCATTTTAAAAGCATAACACTTCCACATCCGTGATTGATTCTGCAGATGTCATTTTAAAGATTTTGTGCTTTACATGGCAGGCAGGAAATTTGTTGAAGCACTCTCTGAATTATTGAAATTAGGAGATACTGATTAAGCCAGTTTTGTGATCCAGCTTTTTCGTGGTTTCTCTGTGTTATGCACTGGACAGGGGTGACCAAATCCTAATTGGCTTCCTCTCCTCAGCTGTATTATTGTGTAGCATAATCATTATTCCTGCCTTAACTGTGGCATATGCTGAAGTGAGTAAGAAAGTTCCTAAGTTTAGGTTCAGAGGATAAACATCACCCTCTTCCACAATAGTTGTTATGCTTAATTTAGGAAGAAGAAAAGGTTAAGGAGGATCTATGGGAGCTTCAGTAGGAAGGGGGAGACAGGAAAGTCCTCTTGCATGAACAGAATTTCATTCACAATAGTTTGTATTGAAGTCGATATGTATAGGGTAAGAAAGACAGAGCCGAGGTGTTCCTGGCTGGGCAGCATCATACTTATATGTGCATAAACACATTGCTTCTTGCATGTCTCCTTCTGGCAGCTCCTGCAGCCAAATGTATTGCTCTGCTTTCCATTGGACCACATCAGGGAAGCCAATGTTGTCATCTGGGCAGCCCAGGACCTCCGTACACACTGCCCAGGCTTGTGCCCCAGAGAGGTCACTTCAGTGTGGCTAAAGCAACAAAAACAATGTGGGAGGCAGCAGTAATGAGTTACTGGGTCTTGGCAGCCACAGCAGGCGCTGTGATTCTCCAGTGGTTTGACTTCAACCCCAGAGAAACACTCCATTGTTTCTCAAGATAGATGGATGCCAACCATATTATTTATACTGGTAGAATGTAATCTGGGCACAAGGAGAAGGGGATGACAGAGGACGAGATGGTTGGACAGTGTTCTCGAAGCTATGAACATGAGTTTGACCAAACTGTGGGAAGCAGTGGAAGACAAGAGTGCCTGGCGTGCTCTGGTCCATGGGGTCACGAAGAGTCGGACACGACTAAACGACTGAACAACAGCAGCAGCAGCAGCAGCAGCAACAACAACAGCAGCAACAAATCTGGAAGCAGGGCTGTACACTTGCCCCCCTGTAGTAGTGCTCCTTAATGAGAAATGAGGAATGGTTGTGTGTATCTGGGTACGCATAGCTATGACAGTACATTGTTATGATGACTATGCTCTTCTTCCACAGGCGGAGGTCGTAATGCAGGCATCCCCAAACTGTGGCCCTCCAGATGTTTTGGCCTACAACTCCCATGATTCCTAGCTAAGAGGACCAGTGGTCAGGAATGATGGGAATTGTAGTCCAAAACATCTGGAGGGCCGAAGTCTGGGGATGTATGTCGTAATGCTTCTGAATACCAGTTGTTGGAAACCAATTGGGAGGGGGAGTGCCCTTGTGCTTGGGCCCTGCTGTGGGTTTCCCACAGGCATCTGGTTGGCCACTGTGAGCGCAGGATGCTGGACTACATTGGCCTTTGGCCTGATCCAGCAGACCCTTCTTATGTTACAAAAGAGTGACATCATTCTGCACATGGTGGAGATGGTTATACCAGTCATATATATGGTTAAGCTGGTGAAAATGTCTAAAGTAGGTTGCCAGAGGCTCCGTTATAATTGTGATAGGTATATTCCTCTCTGAGTGCTAGTGTATGGTTCAATTTGATTTTTTGATTTTAAATAATGGATCTATATTATCTGCATCTAGCATTTTTGTCATTTTAACAGTTGTAGGTTCATGATAGCTGTTGTTTTGTTTTTTAAACATTATTTTTTCAGTTTCTGAAAATAGGGGTAGTTGTTGTTAGTCTTCCCAGATTTGAAAGGAAAATAATTCTAGTATCTAGTATTTCAATATGCAATTAGCTGGACTCTTTCATTCTTCATACTTTAGTGTGTATGTGTATAAAACATATTATCTCTGTGTGCTTGTTTTTCATAATGTATCAAGCTTGCCCCTTTGCATCCAAGCTTTGTGGACTTCCTGTGATATGTTTTTAATGAGTGGTAAGTATCAAATGCCCTCTTGAGGATTTAAGGAAAAGCTAAACAAACCAAGAATAGTTAAAAAACTAAAAAAACAACCCACAGCCATCACCGTGTACTGTCTATTAAGTATTTTCTTACAAATGAGAAAAAAGTTAGATACATTTTGTTTTGTTTTGCAGGATCAAGACAATATACTTTTTTCTTATGAACTACTTAGATCTAAAACATTATTGTTCAATCTTGCTTGAATGCTTTCAAAAAGTGCATCGCAATGAAATCATTTTCATATTGTGTTTGTCCCTTTTTTAATAAAAGCTTTTATGTCTCTCTTTTCAGCTACTTGCCATGGTTCGAGGTGTACTACAAACTTTTAAATACGCTGGCAGACTATTTGTCTAAAGGACAGGTAATTCTATGTTAGTTTTCTTTATTAATTAAATATATGCTTGTTAGAAGAAAAGTCGGAAGTCTTGTCGCCTATCTTCATAGCTGAGCTGCACGGCCTGTGCCTGGCCACAGCTCTGCTCCTAGGTCAAGCCTGACCCAGGGGGGGAAGTGGCAGGTGAGCTTGCACCCCACTCTGAGTGAGTGGCGACCATGGGATGCTACACCCATGCTTGCAACAAAATGTTATAGTATGTGTACTCAAGATGAAGATCATGCAGCCTATTTTTGCTATTTGTGCCTCCCCCCATTAGTTCCTTATGCGTTGTGGATTTCTTCTCCTATGATGTGTGAAGCTCTACTTGGGTGTGACTGCAAGCTTCATCCCTTTCTCTTGACACGACAACTGCTTTGAAGGGCTATGGGTTTTTTGTTTTTTTAACAATCAAGCGAGATATAAATTTTATTATAAATTTAATAATAATAATAATAATAATAATAATAATAATAATATCTGTACTCCATCTTTTGACTGGGTAGCATTTAAAAAAAGAAATAACGTACTTGTCAAAGTGGATGGAACTGGACCAAAATGATGGCTTTATCAGTCATCTAAGAAGCATGTTTGTGGAATGGAAAATGGGCCAACCCAGGCATCCCCAAACTTCGGCCCTCCAGATGTTTTGGATTACAATTCCCACCATCCCTGACCACTGGTCCTGTTAGCTAGGGATCATGGGAGTTGTAGGCCAAAACATCTGGAGGGTCACAGTTTGGGGATGCCTGGGCCAACCAGTTATAATGGTGATGTTTACTATTTTGTACAAGCAAATACTGGAGTGGGTTTACTGCTATGCTGAAAACGCACCAATGTGTTGACTGTTAGACACATGAACTCTTTTCACACATTCACCAAATGCAGCCTATGTACATACAAGCTATATCTGTGCAGCTTTCTCTCTGCACTAAAGCTCAGTTCATACCAATGGCTGGTCACTTGAAGGTCAGGAGGTTGGGGCATTGAGCATGATATCATTCTCTCTTCATGCACTCAGTTGTTAACACAAGAAGAGCCTGCTCAGGGCCGTCTCAAGCATGTCGGGCGCCCCCTGCCACCCAGCCTACCCCTAGAGCCGGCCCTGAGCCTGCTAGAACAGGCCAATGGCCCATCTAGTCCAGCATCCTGTTCTCACAGTGGCCGACCAGTTGCCTGTGGAAACCAGCAAGCCCATGAGCCCTCTTCCCTCCTGTGGTTTCTAGCAATTGGTATTCAGAAGCGCTGCTGGAAGCAGATCACAGCCATCATGGCTAGTAGCCATTGATAGCCTTCTCCTGCATGAGTTTGTCTAATCCTCTTTTAAAGCTATCCAAGTTGGAGAGATGATGGATTTCTGGCATGCGTTCACAGAATATAAATGCAAACATTCAAGATGCTAGCAAGCTTTGTTGTCCGAGTTCTAACTAGGACTCTGTCTCTTATAATATTGACATTGTAATTTGTTTGCTTATCTGTTTTTTACTGTTATATACCAATTTTCATTAGATTTTAGAATAAGTGTTTTATTGGAATGTTATAGAATAGATATTATAGAAAGAAATGATAGGACAACTGGGGTCATTTTAACCTGCTGCCCAGATAATGGGATAAAAGTAGAACAATATGTGATTTGTTTTATAGATACTTTCAATGTGATTCCTAGGAATAAGTGGGGCAGAAATAAAGGCCTGGGAAAGGAGGAGGTAGAAGAAGCATGGCCTTTGGAAAGCAGGACAAGAGAAGTAGGAAGGTTCAGGTGTGGGAGAAGAAATGATTCAGAAAATTGAGGGGGAGAGTAGACCAGAGGGGACAGAGTTAGAAAAGCAGTAAAACCAGAGAGTGAGCAGGGCGTCAATTAGGATTTGCAGAGGTGAGAAATCAGATATTGGTTTAAATTACTAGGGGTTTTAGAATTCATTTGTTACTGTGTACATATATGAAGTACTGGATTATGGTGACCATGGTTTATATAGCTACTGAATAAAGATTTTAAAATCTTATTTTTTATAGGAAGATGACTTGAATGACTTGTTAGAAACTTGGTATACTCATTCTGTGCCAAAGGCAAATACTCCAATCAGCTTAAATTTGGTAAGTATTGTCTTCATTACAGAGCCTCATACCAATTAATAATAATCAGCAACAAAAACGGCCCTTTTTATTTACTCTGTATAAATTGGGGAGCTTGATGCCATGATTAAGTATCCAAATTATATTCTCACATCTCTCAAAATGAGAGGCAGATCTCCCCAAGTAGGCACAGGAACTTACTGAGGGAATTGTTAAGGTGGCTTTTGACATCCCCCAAACTCAATAACTGGGCATGTTTTCCCCTTTCCCCCTTTCTTAATGCCACACATGAGCTAATATTGTACCCCATTTTTTGTGCCTACGTGCTTGGGGCTATTGTCACAACCTACCTGTGTTTGAGCCATGTGTGGATCCCCTGTCTAGACACTAGACTAATTGTCACAAGTTTCTTAGGTTCCATTTCGAATCTTTGACTTGGAGGTCCAGATGCAGGTAGCTACAAAAGGTTGTGCTATGGACATGGCTAGGAGAACAGCATTCTTCAGTTGTTGTACCACAGAAAGGAGCTCTGTTTTTCTAGGAGCTGTGGACAAACATACAGTCTTGCACAGTGGATACTTTATATGACTTAGGGCAGGCATCCCCAAACTGCGGCCCTCCAGATGTTTTGGCCTACAACTCCCATGATCCCTAGCTAACAGGTCCAGTGGTCAGCGATGATGGGAATTGTAGTCCAAAACATCTGGAGGGCCGAAGTTTGGGGATGCCTGACTTAGGGGTTGCACATGCTAACTGCTGGTAGTTGTTGTTCAAAACATCTGGAGGGCAGATTGGGGAAGGCATGAGTAATAGCCACAGCCTTCACTTGAAAACAACCTCCCAGAAGTCTAGTCCTTGTCACCAAGCTGGATAGATGACACAGATTCAGTATCTCTATGGTTCTTTGCCTGATTTTCCAGATTTTCTTGTTCCTATTTTAATTATTGTTTTTAATGTTTGTGTTTGTTCTTTATATGATATTTTATGAGAAGGCAATATATTAATCAAAAAGCCAGTGCCTGTTTGTTTGGGTTGTATTTTGACATCCACTGTGTGATGACAAGGGGCTAGCTAGACCTGTTTTAAAATACTTCTTGATGTTTTTTCACTGGCATATCTCCCTTAGAAACCTTAACAGACATACTTGTTATCGCACCCTGTATGTACAACTTCCTCCTGTTGGAGAAACTGTTGTCGCCCCCATTACTTGTTTTCAATATGTCACTCTTTCTTCAAGACTTATGGAGATGACTGGCTTAATTAATTTGCTTCTTCTGCTTGTGAACTGTTATGATGTTGGTTTCATGGTTGTTATGTGATGTTGCTGTGTTGCATTTTAATGAATTGTTTGTGGATCGCCCCAGGAGCCTTAAGGTTGAAGAGTGGGTTAGAAATAAGAAAGTTGTATCTAGACTTAACTCATGTGAATTAATAAACCCATGTGAGTAAGGTCTATTGACCTTAGTGGGCCTACTCTGAGTAGGACTAGCATTGGACACAATCCAGAATAAAAATAATATTAATATCAGTAGGCTTTTGTTCTACACACATAATCACATGGTGCACAATATTAGCAAGCACTATGTTGCAAGCCACCAATCTTTATTTTCCTCTGGGATGCAGGTAGGGCATGGAGACTAGCTTTGTTGATGCACAAACTCTTCAGACAAAAAAATATCATCTGCACAATTCTAATAGACGTTGCATAATTAGGTTTTGAAAAGTGCTTGAAAAGCTGGCAGTCTGGAATGCCATGTTTGACAGCACTCACTCAGTCCAATAAATTAGCTTGGTGCTGTAGTAAAAACATTTTCCCCTTCTAATTGTCTCTGCCATATACTCCTCTGGGGATCTGGATGCCAAGCTGTGTTCTCTGAGGCTCACACATCAACACCAGTTTTACATAAAATACTCTGAAAATGGAACCTTCTGTAACCAGCCTTTTGGCCGGATGAACTAGAACCAGCATGGAAGCAAAGTTGGATATTCATTAAGAAAATTTGCACCTATCAGGAACTGAGAAGCACAGAGCTCATGATGTGGAGTACAATTGTTTCGGAACAAACTCAAAACCCATGTTACACACAGCTAATAAGAGTATACATGCAAAGATATGGACATTTACGAACACAAAAGTTTAAACTTAACAGTGCAACCGGGTATCATACTTTGCTACCTATTAGTTGCTACCTACGGTATTAGTTGCTAATCACCTTTCTGTTCCTAGAATATCATCACTGGTTGTTTGAAAAAACAAAACTGATCCTGATTGCTAGGCACAGCTTTAATTTATATGTGCAGTTCTGCATGTAATGAAAGGATTTCAGATATTTGCCTGAATACATGCCCAATTACTTTAGTACATAGCTCAGTCCTTTGCCATTCCATCTGTTGCTGTGATAATTCCTCATTCATCTTTGGTATTCCCATTTCTGTTTCTTCTGCAAAGAAAAACAGCAAATGACCTCACACCTTACAAACCAAAAACCCTATATTGTAAAGTTTGAAAACAACAAGGTAGATTGATTGAGCTGTTTGTTTTTGCCTTTGAAACATTACATGATGTTAAAGAGAATGGAGTCAAGTTATTTCAGAAAAGTGCAGCCTTGCAAGTTAAACTCAGTTCTTTGGTTTCAAAACATGAATTTGTTCAATTTTCTCTCTCATATTGGAAAAAGAACAACGAGATCTTTTTTGCAAGTGAGCAAGTTTTGAAAAATCAACCATGTTTAATGGCGGTGAGTTTAAACTGCTCTGGCTACTCACAGCCCCTCTTGAAAGAAATAATTGCCTGCCAAATGATGTCTCTGTTGATTGCAAGTGATTCATAAATGTCCCCTGAGAAATTACTGTGTTGGGGCTCTGGTATAAAAGAAAAAAAATCTTGAATGTATTTTCTGTTTAGACTAAACCAGAATTGGAAGTATATGTGCAAATTGTATGCTAAATATCCTCTTTACATTTAATAGAGTGACAATAGTTTATTCTTACTGACTTTTTTGTTTTGTTTTTTAAATGTTTATGCCTTTCAACTGTTTACAAATTCTGAGAAGGCCTCTTTGTAGAACAGGAATAAAAAATGTATTATTTTCACTGAATATATTTACACTTGGCACTGTTGGCAGCATGTGAGCAATGCCTTAACATCATATCTCTACTGATATTTCAGTGGTACATGCCGTTTTTATCATAATTTCTTAGCAGAGGTTGAATATTTCATTTTTTTAATGACTGACTCTAGCTCCTTGGAAGAAATAAGTTGAATAATTAGCCATCAAAATGAAAAAGAAGGGCTGCACCCCACCAAAAAGTGAGAAAGGTGGTGGTGATAGGAAAGAATCCTATATTTCACCTCCCCCCACAAAAAACCCTAAAAGGGTTTAAGTTAACTAGTGAAAGATCATATAAAAGTATAATTATTTTTTGCTAGTGATGACTATCTGAAGATCATCTGACATTTTTTTTAATGTCCTGCTTTGTAAATATCCCTGAAGAAGAATTTCAGGTTGAAATTTAAATACATTTAAGGGTTTGGCACCCTTGGGATTCCCCCCTTCATCTTCAAATAAGCATTTTCAATCTAAAAATAGTATAAACAGAAAATATTTTTCAGGATTTGGGATGCTTTCTTGGTTTCATAATATCTGAATTTATCCTTTTTGTATGTTACATGAATTCTGTCATTCTGTACATGTACTGGATTAAAAAACACATTCCTAATGTAATTGGGTTTTTTGTGCTAATTCCTTCTTTTTCTACCATTGCTTGTGTTTTATTTAGCTATCAACTAATTCTGAATGTGAAAAACGTGTTGGTTGTCACATTTGCCCAATAAGGCTATAATTGGACAGGGATAATAAAGTCCTAGTGGCATAAACACCTTACTTTAACAAGTAGCTATAAATGAACTTACACAGGTCCTTTCCTTAGTACAAAATTCTAGATCCCATTAATACGGTCTTAGTCTAGTAACATTTTCCCCATTCACAATTATGAGGCTAGCTAAGAGCTTCTGTGATGCTCGGTCTCTCATAGATCCTAAGTTTAATTTGGAGACAGAGGCTGTAATCCTTTACCTACTCACCTGGGAGTAAGCCCCATTGATCTCAATGAGACTTCAGAGTAGATGTGTGGGATTGTGCTGAGGATGTACCTGCAGCAGTGCTACAATTAAAAATGCAACTTCCACATCCCCCATCATCAGAAGCAGAGCAGGCCAGCTGTTCACAATAATTGGCGGTTGTTGAATGAGAGTAGGGAAGAGGCAGACCTTATACACCTATGTTTCCTATGGTTTCCGGATCCTCAAATTGGACCAACCCTCACTTTAGTCAAACCTCTCCTGCTAATCTCTCCCATTGTCTTGATAAGAACAGACTAGCGGTGATTTCTGCCCATATTGGTAATCCCATAATGTTTTTCCTTAGAATAGGAATTGCTTTCCCAACATACAATGGTGGTTCACTTCTCCTTGACCTTCATGGTGATCGTGACTAGTTTCAGAAATAGAGATGATGTATTTCTGTAACCCAGGAAAACCTTTAATAAAAGACAATTTTTTTATTTAAAAAAAGCCAGTTAATCAGCTGGAGGCCTTATACCCTCATACACTGTGTTTATCGTCCATGCTTGTGGACTAGTGAAGCTTTTGACACCTCCTGTGGATCACATTAAAATATGCATGCAGAACCTTGTTAAGTTACATTTCTCATAAACTATTGGGGGGGGGACTTGGGTTGTTTTGCAACCTGCTTGTAAATATTTAACAGAATGAACCCAGTTCTGTAACAATCAGCAACTGGAAGCCCAGGGCTATATTCAACCTGGTGAGGAGTACAGGCTCCTCCCCCCCCCCGACCAGCTGCCAGTCTACGAACAAGGGAGATACAAGAAGAAAACCGTGGCTAGGAATGCAGGATTTGTTAGTCCACTTTATGAATATGAGGCCACACCCTTCCATCTCCTTATGATTGTTAAACTACTCTGGGAATTGTAGCTTTATGAGTAGAACAGGGGTCTCCTATCAATACTTGGCACCAGTAACAAACAACAACTCCCAGGGTTCTTTGGGGGAAAACATGTTTAAAGTGGTATTTAAACTGCTTTAAATGTATAGTGCAGGTGGGGACCTGGTGACTGCCATCTAGGGCAGTAGCAGCTACAGAAGCAACTGAATGTATAGAGTCCCTTTCTTCTATTTTTCTTCCTGTTCTCCTGATTTTTTTCCTCCTCCTTCAGCTCCAAGGTTTGAAAAGAGCCTTGTCACATACTCTTTAACACTGATGATGTTCTACATATAAGCTGTTGTGTTTTTTTTTAACTCCTGGAATTAGCAAAACTGTGATTTCAGTAGAAGACAAACACTTTTCTGAAAAGGGTTTTTCATGCCTGTGGTCTATTGAATCAAACTATCTGGTGCTCTTGATTACTTTACTAATCATGTCATTCTGCCACAAGAACAAAAGCTAACTAGCCTACATAAACATACTGCTATCTGTTTGAGGACCAATAACTCTGTGTTTTTTGTTTTGTTTTCCTTTCCTTTCCTTGAGCAGCAATCGTATTTCATTACTCCGGATCTAACTGGATTACCAACAGTACCTGAAAGTGTAAGTTTTGTAAGATTTATATGGGATATTTAGCACATATCCACTGAATTATAAGGCTGGATAGGACCTGGAAATAAACTGGTTCATCTCTCTCCTCAATGGCTTTATTTTCCTTTAATTCATTTACACATCCCAACACCCGCCACTCTCTCCCTTCACAGACTGTTTCAATTCCATAGTGCTGGGGATTTGCATACACTAGTGTATATGCATTTATGCAATTTAAAACAATCAATTGCCCATAGTGGATGCAAGGATCGCTCTCATTCTCTGTGTGTGTGTTTGCAAGCATGAATGTTTGAGAAGTTGTTATGCTTAATAAGCTAAACTAAAAAACTGGTGAGGGAGGACAACCTTGCTCAAAAAATAAAAACTGAATATTTTGAAGCACAGTTTTTAATATTGAAAATGATAACAAGGTGACAAATTTCAGTTAAAGATGCTTATTGTGCAGACATATTTCTTTAACGAGATAAAAAAAATCCCCCTTCAGCAGGGAAATTGGTAGTTATAAGTTTATGCTCCACTCAATTACCACTATTAATGTGTTAACAGTGCTTATTCTTTATTAAACAGAGAAATCTTACTGAATATTTTGTTGCTGTGGATGTGAACAACATGCTGCAACTTTATGCCAGCATGTTGCACGAGAGACGCATCATTATTACCTCCAGCAAACTAAGCACTGTAAGTACTTCACACATCTTTCGAGCAGAATACATTGAGCATCTCAAAAAGACTCATGCAGATTTAAATATGTTCGGTAGGTACTTATGAGACAATATCTACATACTTTTAAAAATATATGGTTTTAATCTGACTCTTGAAGCACAAAAGTCTGATTTATATAAAGCCTTCTCAGATACATTAAGTCAGGTTAATTATTTTTTGTTATCCAGAGATGAGAGTTCTCTAACTCGCTAGAGTTCATTTCTGTGCCTTCCACCCTATAAAGAATTCTTAAGGGCTATTATAAGATCTTTATTATTCACTTGTGGCTTATTCCATTGGAGCTACTTGAAAGAAATCAAGGGGGCATGATAATAGCTAGTACCCTAAACCTGGTAATAGGTAAATTCATCTTGGTTGCAGAGTAGTGTTTGGGGAGCATATACTGTAATAGCTCTGATTTTGGAGCAGCTCTTCAGGCTGATAATAACTTACTATTCCAAATAGCCTTTTTTATTACAGGTTTTATGCTTCTGCCTATGCTGAAATGGCTTTCTTATGTCATTGCAGATGTCACAGAGATAAAGAGAGCCATGTTTTAACTCTACAGCCATGCCTAAATTTTTTGATAGCCCATTTTTGTTCTATCCTTTCCCATGTGGTGTAATATTCAGGTCTACACCCATCTCAATTAAGTTGCAAGCAACATTGCTTTCAAGCCAATGGGCCTCATTGTGTATGCAGATTGTTGTCTGTTAAGTATAGAAATATATTACTTAGGATTCACTCAAATCTATTGCATGGCATACTTTCTAGTCTGGTAATAGGTGTGTTCAAATGATTCACTGAATGCAAAACCACTTACTGTACAGTATGTTCAGTATAATCAGAAATAGTACAACAAATAGTTTTGCACTGTTAGTTAATCTGGATGTATACTAGGTTTGCAAGCTAATTTTAATTTCCTTTAATTTAATGGAATTTATGAGGTAAAACTCACTTGAGCTGCTTAACTCTGCAGGATTACTATCTGAGTCTTTATAGATAGCAAGAGCAGGGCTTTAAAAGCATGAACAAATAAAATTTTGCATTGAGTGATCAAAATACAGTCAACAACTTTATCAGTGCTTAGCTCTCATTCAAATGTGCTGAAAGCTTTGAAATTTGAGATACTCTGAAGTTTTGTTATGCAGGTATGAGGGGGTGCTGAATAAATAGCATTCTTCGTTTCAAGAGATAAAAAGAAGTCCAACATCCATTTGTTGACTCTAGTTGTCATTCACTTGTTAAGCTTGTATGCCAGTTGTTAATCCATGGGCTTTCCATGGATTTGTGTTGGTTCTGATTCCACGGGAAAGAGTGTGTTTTCCAGCGGAAAGCGGTGAGTCAAACAAAAACAAAAAAACTGTTCGGAGCTGTGTCGAGGGACAACCAGAAGTGCCCCTCTTGAACTTGTAACTATGCTTTACATGGTGAAGGGTGCCTGTACCAGTCAGTCTTGCAGTTCAGATTTGGCTTAAGTTTTTTAAAGTGCAATTTGAGCAACAGCTCCTTTTTCAGCAGGAACAACTTAATGCAGGGCAACTGTCATGTAGACGCTGCCCACTGTACTGAAATGGATTGCATCAGTCGGCAGTGTGACCAGAGCAGAGTAAACGTAGAGTTGGTGCACATTATTATTATTATTATTATTATTATTATTATTATTATTATTATTACTACTAATTGAAGGTCTCGGGCGGTTCACAGAAAAGATCAACATAAAAACCACAATATACGGTATATAATCAAAATAAAAACAACAACCCAATAACCCCCCCCCCAAAAAAGAGAGAGCCACATTTTAAAAAGGTATAGGATGTCAATCATGGCAATCAGATTTCCATTAGAGTAGAACCACCCTCTCGGTGGTATCTGATGTTGTACAAGCACAGTTCTGGTTTTGCAATTGGACTTTTCCTCCCTCTGCTCTCCCTGCCTCTGCCCAATCTGCTTCCGAAGGCCTCCCAATCCCTGGGAGCAGATTTTGACAGTGCATGTGTGGGATGGCGGGGAGGGGGGGAGGAACTGCAGATGAGAGGAGGGGAGGTTTCATTGTGTGAGTGAAAATCTGCAGCTTGATTGGATGCAACCCTCTCAATATGCATCAAGTTGGGAATTTCCAAAGGTTCAAGGTTTGTTTTGTGGCTCCTTTCTTTAAGCCTGGTGGTGTCCTCCATATGCTGTTGCACTATAACTCCCATCCTCACTGAATATTGGCTGTGCTGACTGGAGCTAATGGGAAGTAAAGTCTGACAACAACTTTGTAGCTACATTTAAGGAATTTCAGGTAGTAGGGCTCTGTATTCAAATTGTACTTCTACTTGTGGTTGAAATTATTGACCATTGTAGAAATATTGTAGTGGCATTTTTTTGCAATGGAATTTTTTTAGCACCAGTCACTTAACCGTCCAGGAGTCCTTTACCTGTACAGTGGTACCTCTGGTTACAAACTTAATTCATTTCGGAGGTCTGTTCTTAACCTGAAACCGTTCTTAAGCTCAGGTACCACTTTAGCTAACGGGGCCTCCCGCTGCCGCTGCGTGATTTCTGTTCTCATCCTGAGGTAAAGTTCTTAACCCGGGGTACTATTTCCGGGTTAGCGGAGTCTGTAACCCGAAGTGTTTGTAACCCGAGGTCCTACTGTATCATAGTACATGGACTGCATGCATGACCTTCCAGGTTTATCTCCGCTTCAGAGGGAAAAAAAATATATATTAGTCCCCTGATATCTTGGAGATCCTTTCAGTAAGGGTAGGAAACACTGAGCTGGATGGAACTGTTGTCTGCATCAATGTAGGGTAATATCAAATGTTCATGTATCCCACCTAGGACCCATTAAGAGTTACCACTTAAAGTAGTAACTGGATTATATCCAATTTTGCACTCTTCTACACAGAAGACTGAAAGTGTGTGTAGCATGCCGATTATCTATTTTGCATTTCTGCACTTCCACCAGGTGTCTGTCAGAGAATTTACTAAACTAAGTTTAGAAACTCATGAGGAGTATCTTGGCTAAGTCTGGAGGAAGAAATATTGACTTATTGAGCTGGGATATTGTGAGGGACAGGGGATATCGCGAAGTCCCTCCCCTCCTGAGTTCAAGCCCGTCCCCGAGCAAAGGGGAAAGCAGGGAGAGTTCCGATTCCAGTGGGGAAGCAGGAAGTCGTGTCCGAGGCTCAGGCAAGGTAGAGGAGCCAGGGTCCCAGGTGGGACAGGAAGGGGCAAGTAAGGGGGGAAGACCCATCCCCCAACTCCAGAATTACGCAGGAAGAGGAGGGGCAAGAGGATGGGTCTGCCAAAGCTTTTGTGTTGGAGAAAGACGCGCCAAAAGCCATTAGGAGGTTCTGAAACCGACTGACAACATCACTCCGTGTAAATAGCAATGACTTGAGCACTGTAAATACGCAGCACCAATAAAAGAATAAAATGCAGAGCTGCGTAGCGTCGTTACTCTGAAGTAGTCCACTCCGGCCACTGTGACAGCAACCTCCTAAACATTTTTGGGCTACTTTGGAGTTGCCGGGATGAGCGTGTCAGAGGCGGAGAAGTGGCGGCAGATCGCTGAGCAAGCCCAGCTAGAACTGCAACAGCTGTCGCTGCAGGCGCAGGGAGAATTGAAGGCAGCTAAAGAGGAGACTAAGAAGGTCCAGGACGACCGGCTACAACTTGCGGAACAGGTGAGAGAGCTCCAGGAAAAAGAGCAGCATTTAAGGGCGGTGGCGGTAGACCTCCAAAACAAGCTGGATGCAGAGAAAAACAAGGCGGGAGGGGCACCCCAAGTCCAAGTGCTGCCAGGAAGGAGAGCCGGGACCCTAGTAAGCAAGTTCAATGGAGACCCGAAGGAGTTCCAGGGCTTTGAGACTGAGATTGTGTATGCTCTTGAGCTGCACCACGATGAGTTCCCTGATGATGAGCACAGAGTAGCGTTTATTGTGGAGCACCTTACAGGGGCGGCCAGGGAGTGGCTAAGACCGTTAATTGCAACAAGGAATCCTTGCATGAAGAATGTCAAACTATTTCTAGAAGGTTTGAAAACGATGTATTCGTCCGATAGTCATATGGACCAGACTAAGGAGGAACTTCATAATTTACGCCAAGGAAATATGACAGTTCGCGCGTATTGGGCGAAATTCACCATGCTGGTGCACAGATTGGGGTGGGATCTGCAGTCGGCCCCAATGCAAGCGGCGTTTTACTTGGGGTTGCATGAGGAGGTGAAGGATGAGCTCTCGAGAGGTCCAAAGCCCAGTAATATGGATCAACTGAGCAAAGCGGCTCTGGCGGTGGGGGTGAGGCAGGAATCCAGATGGAGCGACAAGCAAGCAACGCGCGCAAAGCGGGCTTGGTTCCCACGGTCGCAGGAGAAGCCACTCCCTCAACAACCCTTTCAAGCCACGCCTGGGGCCAGTCAGGACCAGGAACCCATGCAGATTGATAGAGCGCGCGCGCGGGCTTTTCAAACCCCAGCGGCGCCAAGACGCAAGGAGGGAAGGGGTGGGAATTGCTTTCTCTGCAACTCCCCCCAGCATCTCGTCAGAGACTGCCCACATCGCAGGGAGTGGCAAGGAAAGGCGGGAACGGTTGTGCCCTCCCCCACTGACGCAGCACCACAGCAGGGAAACGGGAAAGCCTGGCTGCAGGAGACAAGGGGCGGCAGCCAGGCACAGTCAGCAGACAACAGCCCCAGCCCACCCACCCGCACAGAGAGGAGCAGAGCCAGCCCACCCCTCCCAGAGCAGGAGTGGTTCTAGAAGTGACGCTCACGCTCCCTAATGGCTATCCCCTGACAGTCCTCGCCTTAATTGACAGTGGGGCGTCAGCGAACTTCTTCTCGAGGAACTTTGCAGAAGAGCACCAGATCCAGCTTCTGCAGCTGGATTTTCCTCTGCACGTGGCAACCATTGACGGCAGAGAGCTGCTGGGAGGGGCCATCACTCATCAAACCCCCCCCATGAGAATGACGGTTGGAAGGCACTCAGAGACACTGGCATTCAACGTCACCACCATCTCAGACCCCCCAATCGTTTTGGGCATGAGCTGGCTGGCGCGCCACGACCCCTCCATAAGTTGGCATCAGAGATGCATCACTTTTGGATCGGACTTTTGCCTGGAACATTGCATGCAGCACCAACCAGGGGAGGGGCCTCCGATAGCCACGGTGGCCACCATGCACGTCAAAGGGGGTGAGGCGATACCCAAACCATACTGGGACCTGCAGGAGGTCTTCAGTGAAGCGGAGTCCGACCACCTGCCCCCACACAGGCCTTTTGACTGCCAGATCAACCTGGTGCCTGGGGCAACTATACCCCCAGCCAAGCTGTACGCCATGTCAGACCAGGAACTGGAGGATCTGCGCGCTTTTATCGACAAGAACCTCAAGCGGGGGTTCATCAGAGAAAGCAAGGCAGCAGGGGGCAGCCCGGTCTTCTGGGTGGACAAGAAAGACACGCAACAGCGCCGTCTTGTGGTGGATTTTAGACGGCTGAATTCGGTGACAGAGCCAGTGGCTTTCCCCATGCCAAGAGTGGATGATCTCCTGACAGCGGCACGCAGGGGCAAGATTTTCACCAAGCTAGACCTGAGGGGGGCGTACAACTTGATCAGGATCCGGGAAGGCGATGAGTGGAAAACCACGATGTTCACGCCTCTGGGCTCTTTTGAATATCTGGTGATGCCCTTCGGGTTGCAAGGGGGCTCAGCATGCTTCCAGGCCTTCATGCACCACGTCCTGGGGTCCCTACTCTTCAGGAAATGCTTGGTCTTTCTGGATGACATCCTTATTTACTCCAACGACCCAGTGCAGCACGTGAAGGACGTCAGGGAGGTGTTACAGCGCCTGAAGGAGAACCACCTGTATGTGAAGCTGGAGAAGTGCAAGTTTCACACCAAGGAGGTGGACTTCCTGGGCTACAAGCTATCAGACAAGGGGCTAGCGATGGACAAGGACAAGGTGCAGACCATCCTGGACTGGCACAGCCCCAGGACGCGCAAAGATGCCCAACGCCTACTAGGCTTTGCCAACTTCTACAGGAAGTTCATCAAGAACTTCTCTCGAGTTACGGCTCCCATCACTGACTGCCTGAGAGGCAAGCAGAAGTTCAGGTGGACACCAGAGGCGCAAGCAGCGTTCGAAAGCCTCAAGAGGGTGTTCGCCTCAGACCAGAACCTGTTCCACGTGGTTCAGGACGCGCCCCTACGCATTGAAACAGATGCTTCTGATAAGGCTGTGGGCGCCATTTTGTTGCAACTGGACGCCAACAGAGAGTGGAGACCCTGTGCCTTCTTCTCCAGGAAGTTGACCCAGCCCGAGCGAAACTACACAGTTTTTGATCGGGAACTTCTTGCGATCCACGCGGCGTTCCAGCACTGGAGACACTTCCTGGTGGGCGCCAAGCACCCCATCCAGGTGTGCACAGACCACAAGAACCTGGAGTTCTGGAGAACTGCCAGGGTGCTCAACCAGCGGCAGATACGGTGGGCGGAGTTCTTCTCGAACTTCAACTTCTCCATACACTACATCCCAGGAGAGCAGAATGTCAGGGCGGATGCCCTCTCCCGCAAGCCAGAGTACATGGAGGAGGAGGCGCCACCAGCCCCAAGGCACATTTTCCCCCCGTCGGCATGGTCCTGCGGAGCAGCAGTGGTGAGCGAGGCAGAACTCACAGCACTGACGGCAGCGGATGAATTTGCCAACCGCATCTTCAGAGAACTGAGAGGGGGGAGGGAGCAGGCAAAAGACTTTGCAGAACGCAGAGGGCTGCTTTTCTACAAGGGTGCGCTGTACCTACCCACCACCCAGCTTCGACGTACGGTCCTCAAGCAGATGCACGACAACCCTACAGCGGGGCATTTTGGAAGGGACAAGACCACTCACCTAGTCATGAGACACTTCTGGTGGCCAGGGGTGAGGGAAGATGTTCGAGACTATGTAAGGGGCTGTACCACCTGCCAGCGGGCGAAGGTGGTCAGAGCAGCGCCACCAGGGTTGCTGGAGCCCTTAGCCACACCACACAGGCCGTGGGAAGTGGTGTCCATGGACTTCATCACAGATCTGCCTTCGTCCAGGGGTAAGACTGCAGTGTTGGTGGTGGTGGACCTCATGTCCAAAATGTGTCACTTTATACCGTGTGCCAGGGCAGTCTCGGCAGAAGAGACAGCCAAACTGTTTGTTGCTCACGTTTTCAGACTGCATGGATTACCTTTAAGGGTTATTTCGGATCGTGGCCGCCAATTTGTTTCCAGGTTCTGGCGGCGGCTCATGAACCTCCTGCAGGTGGAGGTCAGCTTGTCGACGGCTAGACACCCGCAGACCAACGGACAAGCGGAGAGGGTCAACGCCATTCTGCAGCAGTACCTGAGATGCTACGTCAGCCAGCGGCAAACGGACTGGGTGGATCGCTTGCCACTAGCAGAATTTGCCTACAACAATGCAGTGCACGTCTCCACAGGGGTGTCGCCCTTTAAGGCCAATTACGGGCGCGACCTCAGATCTTTCCCAGAGAGGGAGAGGGAGGAGGAGGAGGAGGGCCCACAGGCTGAGGATTGGGCAGAGGAACTGGAGACGGTGCACCAGCAGCTCAGAGAACACTTGGAGAGGGCCAAGGAAGCGTACAAAAAGGGGGCAGATCGCCACAGGCGACAAGGGGAGGTCATCAGGGTGGGGGACAAGGTGTGGTTGTCCTCGGAGGGCCTTCCCACCAGAGGGAGGTGCAAAAAGCTGGCACCCAAATGGCTGGGCCCCTTCACGGTCACGCAACAGGTCAACCCGGTGGCATACAGGCTGGCACTGCCAGAGGACATGAGGGTGCATCCAGTGTTTCATAGATCGCTGCTGTCGCCGTACAGGGAAAGCAGCAGGCTTCGAGACAGCGAACAAACCCCCGAGGGAGGGGGGGAGAGGGAAAGCAGGGAGCAACTCAATGAGGCCACAGCCATCCTGGATTCAAGGTGGGGGGTGGGGGGCCTGGAGTACCTCATGGCATGGGAGGATGCTCCACCGTCCCAGAATGAATGGGTTCCCGCCACTCAGATACAGGAGGAATTCTTGGTGGAAGAATTTCACGCCCTCTTTCCCCACAGACCCAAGCCCTGGCACATGGAAAGGGAGGGGGAGGAGGAGGAGGCACGGGAGAACAGCTCACCATGGCGCTGGGAAGCGGAGTTTGAGGAACCAGAGGATGAGGTATGGGTGTCGCCAAGATCCACCCAGTCAGAGGAAGGAGCAGATTGGCAAAACATTTTTACCCCCACCAGCTCTGACGCCACGGACTTTTTGGGATTCCCGTCCTCCCAGGCGGAAGGGGGGGGCTCGCAGGACTGGGGGGAGGTGTTCACACCAACGGGCTCGGAGAGCACCGAGTTTTTAGGCTTCCAGTCGTCACCGACACATGGGGGGGGCCTGGGGAGGGGTGAAGGAGAGCTTGGGAGGGGGGTGGATGTGAGGGACAGGGGATATCGCGAAGTCCCTCCCCTCCTGAGTTCAAGCCCGTCCCCGAGCAAAGGGGAAAGCAGGGAGAGTTCCGATTCCAGTGGGGAAGCAGGAAGTCGTGTCCGAGGCTCAGGCAAGGTAGAGGAGCCAGGGTCCCAGGTGGGACAGGAAGGGGCAAGTAAGGGGGGAAGACCCATCCCCCCAACTCCAGAATTACGCAGGAAGAGGAGGGGCAAGAGGATGGGTCTGCCAAAGCTTTTGTGTTGGAGAAAGACGCGCCAAAAGCCATTAGGAGGTTCTGAAACCGACTGACAACATCACTCCGTGTAAATAGCAATGACTTGAGCACTGTAAATACGCAGCACCAATAAAAGAATAAAATGCAGAGCTGCGTAGCGTCGTTACTCTGAAGTAGTCCACTCCGGCCACTGTGACAGATATGAATGAACCTTTTGCCCACACATAGCTTTTACCCTTTATGACATGAGGAATGAAACCAAGAAGTTTGTAATTAACTGTGCTTTAGTTTCTTTTGAAGGTGGTAATCATATTATCTTCTGATCCACTTTTTATATTTCTGTATTAAACATTATGTTTCATGTTTGCATTAACAGCTAAGCCACCTCAATTAGTATTTTGTATTGAATATTCTCTTATTCTAATGGGTTGTAGCCAACATGAGTCATACTTTGTGTAGATCCATGTAATGAATGGACATGACTAACTTAGATCCATTAATTTCAATGGCTCTATCTTGAGTAGACTTTAGTTGGATACCAACCTTTGTTTTTATGGTTACCACTTGCATAAAATAAAGCAAATTTTGACTATATATCCCCAGTGAAAATGTAACTCCTGCATTAGACTTTTGCTTTCTGAATAAACCCCTTTCCTTTGAAAATAGTGTTATCAAATCCATTCTATTGTTAGGGGAGTTGTCCTTTTATCTTTGAGGTTAACTTAATACCAAGTGTTTATGACAGTTCATGCAGACTGAGTTGTGATGTCACCTCCAAGTTATCAGCTCTGTTTCGGTTCACTATCTAAGGGCAGTTGCACCAATAACAAAAGACATAATTCAAGCTCTCTCTCAAGCCCCCCTTACTCTTGTTTTGTGGAGGATAGAAAATTCTCTGAATCTCTAAACCACTATTTTTTGAAAAAAGATTTAGCCCTTTGCCATTTCATTCTACCCTGTGGTTTTAAAGGACTAATCCTGATATGTATGGAAATGAAAAAGGGGGTTCAGTTTTTGGAATGTGCAGCATATAGTGATCAACATATTTTAATGGGGAAAGTGTAACAAAATAATGATCGGTTCTTTATTTACATATATGCATTTTTACATAAATACACGATTGCCTTTTGCATAGGTAAAACGTTTACTTTGTATCTATTTTTCTGACTTGCAATTCTCTTATTTCCATCTTCCTGTAAATGAACATATGCATACAAACGGGCATTCTGCATGCACTCAGTGCTTTAAAAAGGCATGAGAATATAACAGCTTGAATGCAGCTTTTTGTATTGCAGTTGCTATGTGAATTAAGCTAGCGTGGAAACCTTTTTCAGGAAGCCAGTGCTAGAACATTGATTTTATGCCTGCTGTAGGCAGGCAAGCCCTGGATGTTTGGGCCCCAAGTGAACCTGCAGTGGTAGTCTACCAGAACATTGTGCTGTAGTCTTGTGTATTCAAAGCAAAGGAATAAATCATGATTTTACAACGGTGCATCAGTTGACTTATTGCTGTTTTGTGACCGCTGGGTAGGAAGGATTGCTGTTTAATGCCATGTCATCGGTTCTCAAGTCAGTCAAGCATGAAGGCTTGTCATATGCCTCTATAATTGTACCTCTCCAGACTTTCTCTAACTAGTCAGCTGGGGCTGTGCATTTTGTCTCCAACACCCGGCTGGCCCGTGCCTGACAGGAGCTTTCTCATCATTCTGTCAGTAATATGTTAAGTAGTGTGTGCCTGTTTTGTGGCCTCTGCTATAGAAGCAGGTGGAAATACTTTAATGCAGATGTTGAAATGAGTGTCTCTCTTCCCTCCTTTTTTTAAATTAAAAAAAACCAATATATACAGTATATTTGTTTCAACTAATGCTGGACTGATAATTTTGTAAGAGCTGTACTTGCATTCTAGCTGCATAATCCAGGAGAGTTTTTCATTTCTGCAAAATAGGAATCTGGAGGTGAGCTAAAAACAATTTCAAAATTGTTTTGGAGGAACCCCAGTTATTGAAATGTTCTCTGTCTTTACCTTCCATGAAGAACAAACACCCCCTTATTCCCAGTGGATCTGTGATGATTGCACATTTGGTTAGGCTAAATCATGGTGCATCATAACTCTTAACTAGCCCATATGTGTAAATAATATATATTTCTTCCAATTCCCTTCCAAAACTTAGGGTTTTATTTATAGCTGCCAAGGGACTTTAAAACACTTGAAGGCAGCAGAACAACTGACCAGATGCTTGGGCACGCAAAGCGCTCTCGGTTTCCCTTAATTGCATTGTACTTCATCATGCTTGTCTTCCAGCTGATTCTAAGGATCCCCTAATGTCCTAGTGATTCATAGAGTATCCTCATGCTGATTATTACCACCCTTGTTTTGAATGATTCTTTGTGAGGAGTCATTGAAACTCACTTGCATCTGATTTTTTTCCAGCAAAATGCTGACTTTTCATGCTTTAAAAACTCAACTGAATGCTAAAAAACAAGGATAAGTGACTTTTGTTCCCCACAACTCCCAGTGCCCAACTACCAAATAGGTAGAGTAGGCATCAGCCTATGGGCCCCATGCTTTTCAGCGCCCCCGCTACAACGCATCAAAATACAATTTATTTGAACTTGAAGGGAAATTACAATCAAGCTTTTTTAGTTCAATGTGAGGGCGGCCCCCAAGATTTCGACTGCCGGGGGACCTCCACAGGGTTTAATCCAGCACTGCCAACTCTTAGGGGCTGCGGTCCCTTCACCCTCCCTAAAATATTTGAGGGGATTGACCCCCCCAGTTAATGGGCATTACCATTCAAATGGGCGTTACCATTCAAATGGCATATGTGTGCCAGATCTTGTAATCAATCGTGTGGGACAGGGCTTACCTGCTCCCCCCAATGTTTTATTCAAGTTGGCACCCCTGGTGAGCCATCTTTCCTTTCTAAACGCTAGATACCCCAGACTTTGTGCCCAGTCCAGTTTGTGTGATGCCAGTAGAGGAGAGGCCTGGGTAGAAGACTAAATGTAGGGGCAGTCAGTACATGGGAAGGGGCAGAATAGGATTGTGCCTGTCCGTTCCGTTCTGGCCACACATTGCTTGGCTCTTCTATGCAGGGTTGACTGATGTGTAGAGTTCGAGGGTGGGGCCATTGGGTATGTGAATGTGTCTCACACATTCATTGACCCCATATTTGTACATAGCTTCTTCATAGAGTGAAGATTTTTTTTTGCTAGTGTAGCCTGAGTTGTTAAAAATAAATACTACCAGGTCATGCGCAATAAAAATGGAATACATACTGAGATCAAAATATAAGGGCCCGCAGGCCGCATGCACTTCATCATCCACAAATTGCCCATTTCACTGATGGATAAAGGACCAGGGTTTGATTTACGCTTACTTCCTCAGTATAAACAATTCCTATTTTAACTGTAAACACATTTTAAATACCCCATGCTCAGTCACCAATACACTGCTATTGCCAAGATGATACAATGGATTTCTAAGGGACTGTGTACTGTGCATGAAATGTCTCTCGCCCTGCCAGGGACATGCGGCAGTGATGAATGGACATTCTACATGGGCAGGTTGCACATTATATAACAATAAAAATTGTAAAATAAAAAAACCCCACCGTACACAGAAAGGATTACAATATTTAGCATCATTGTTTTGAATCGTTTAGACTTCCTTTATATGTGCCTCAGTGTCATAGGATTGTGGTGTTCTGAATTTCATTGAGTGCTACCCAAGCGTTTGCTTGTGTCATTCAAAAGTAATTTCTGAAGATGGGGTCCTGCGAAAAGGTGCTTCCTGGTCCACAGCCCGGCTTAACTACGATTTCATCTTTTTCAAGGAAATCTGTTCTAAAGCCCCTAAAGTGTATTTTGAGTCTTACCTGCTGAGGTAATTTAAAATATTTATGCACTTATTCAAATATGTTGTTGTTTGCTTTATAGATGGTTGCCACCTTATTTTGCAGCATTTTTTGTTTTAAAAAAGTGAGCATAAATTAAATATTTAGGCTTTGAACAGATGGTTTGCTTCTGTTGCTTTCAAAAGGAACACTACCATTTTCTTTTAGAATGTGTTGCATTGTACTCTGCAGCAGTTTATGGTTTATAGTTGCCAAGGTGTTTATTTTCTTCACCTGAAAAGTAGCTGGAGTAGCTTGCTGATAACTAAGTAAAAGCAGATAAAAGGAACTCTTGGTTCTCATAATATATATTACTGGCCTATATACAGGACAAGGCTCATGTAGGCATTTTACTCTCAGGCCCGAAAAGGCTATGAGTAAAAGAACTCCTAGTCCTTTTTTTGGTTTAAAAAAAATGAAGTTCCAGTACTCATATCTTCATAAAAGTGCGGTGGGTAAAAAAAAAAGACTCCGTCAGTACTCCGTACCGGTGAATACAGTCACAAAAAAGGCCTAGTAAGCCCTATTTCATCTATCCCTGGAAATGCATCATTGGGGATAAGTTAACCTTTGACCCAGCTTGTTCACAATTACAGTGATCTTTCTATCAGCGTTCCTACGAATTGGATGGCTTGAAAAATTGCAAGAGCCATTGTAGGAATCCCTTCTAAGTCATCATAGAGCTAGATTGCACATTGCATCCTCATGTAAGAGCCAGGAAGTACACATCTCCACCATCCTTTCATTTGCATGCCACTTTTCGATAGCTAAAACCATGCTTTAGGCGGCTTACAACATGACAAGATCTACACAATTGCAAACGTAGCAAAAGTCATAAACAATAAATAACACATATCACAAAGTACCCAACCAAATGGAAGAATTGCTTTATAAATCAAGATATTAAAAATAAAGATACATAAAATTAACATCAGTAACAACACCTAAACAATACTACAACCCAAGAGCCAGCAGCTTTTGTAGTTGGAGTCTATCAGGGTGCTGCCCTCCCTGGCCAGGTGGGAAAAGGCCATCAAGGCAGGGAACAGGTCTTCTAGGACTCATAGCAAGCTGGATACACAGTTGAAGACGGTTTGGTGTAAGCATCATGAGTAAGAGATTACTGATGAGCAAACTAGTTTGTGCCATTTTGCATATTTCTGCACCAATATAAAGAAAACCCACTACTTTCCCTTTTTTGGTATTTTTAATAACTTGTTTCTTACATCAGTATTCTTTGTTAATGGGAATGGAAGCCTTAAAAAAAACTTCCAAGCTTGACTTATTGTCTGGCTGTGGACCAGGCTGCAAGGAGTATTATTGTTCATATTCCATTTCAAATCACAAATTCTTGGAAAAGTTCCTTGTACTTTAATGACTCTGCTGGATCACATCAGCTTTTGAACTGAACCTGCAATACAACGTTTTTGCAGTAAGTCAACCAGTCATTTAGCTGCATTGCATCATTTATTTATTTGATTTTTAATTTGATTTTATTTATTATGGTTTCTTCCTGCTGTGTATTTTCCCTTTCTTGAAATCTACTGTTTAATAAGATGAATTCCATCATAGTTACCCCTGTGTTCCAACTAATAAGAGGTGGGTGTGCCTTGCCAAGAGTTCATTCATCTTGAGTCTCAAAATCATTATGAGGTGCAGTCTTCAGAGGACTGCATATACGGTATTATGAAATATTTCAGATCTAGAACCTGCTGTTCTGACTGTTGGAGATCTAAAAATGTGTTTCAGATCCACCCTCCCACTTCAGAAGTAGTGTGTAACACACACAGAGAGAGACTTAAAAAGCATTCTGTGCAGAGGGTGTGGAAGAGAAATAATGGGGAGGAAGAGGGCAGGTTCTGAACTTTGCGTTATTGTACTCCTGTCTTAAGACAAGAATCCAATGCAAAAATCCAATACAAATCTGCAATTTATTAGAATTGTCTTCACATTATAAGGTCAGATGAGAGTATGATCTAAACAGCTTTACTGAATCACAAACTCCCCAGAGTACCGTAGTTCCACTCAGTTGTGTGTGGGATATGCATCTTACTTTTCCAACACAGCAGAATTCAAATTTTGCTCGTGGTTCCATAAGTTATTCACAGCACACTTGTCATTTATTTTTCCACTATAGTACAGAAGCTAGAAATGTTATGTGTGCAAATTTTAACTGTCCTCTTTCTCCTCATCCCATTGAATTGTTCATTCCATTTGTTTCAATTTGTCATGAATCTTTGATCAGAAATTCTGTATGTAAGAGTTTAAGATTTAGTGTCAGAGACACAAGAAAGCCACAGCACTGGAAGATCTGGACAGATGTCCAACTTATTCCCTCAGTAAAAGATCAGAAAAGATAATTCTTCTTCTTTGGCAATTATTCATAGGCAAGTAAGATTGTCTTCCATGAAACGGTCTCAACAGTGAGTCCATAAGTGACTTGGAGGTCAATTCTGGATCCACACGTCCTTCCACAGTGGGGACATAGGTTTCTGGGCAGGAGTTGATCATGGTGAGGGTTTCCCAAATGTGCCTTCCTCTTAGCACATTTCTCCCTTTTATCCTGAGTTTGAGCATCTTCAAAGTCCATGACCCCTTTGGTAAAGGCTGTTCTCCAATTGGAGCGCTCGCAGGCCAGTGTTTCCCAGTTGTTGGTGTTTATACTACTTTTTAAAAAAATTTTGCCTTGAGAAAGTCTTTAAATCTATTTTGTTGACCACCAGCATTACGCTTTCCATTTTTAAGTCGGGAATAGAGTACACTGGTGCCTCGCTAGATGAAATTAATTCGTTCCACGGGTCTTTTCTTATAGCGAAAAATTCGTCTAGCGAATCCCATAGGAATGCATTGAATTTTTTTTATTTTCTTTTGCCCATAGGAACGCATTAATTGAATTTCAATGCATTCCTATGGGAAACCGCGATTCGCTAGACGAATTTTTCGTAAAACGCATTCGTCTAGCAAGGTAACCTCCGCTCGAAAAATCCTTTCGTTAAGCAGAAATTTCGTTAAGCAGGGCATTCGTTAAGCGAGGCACCACTGTAGTTGGTTTGGAAGATGGTAATCGAGCTTCTGCACAACATGACCAGTCCAAAGAAGCTGATGTTGAAGAATCTGCCTAGCCACACCGGCCACTACGGTTACTAACTGAACTATAAGCAAATAAGTTCATGTCTTCAGTTTGCTTCTAACTGAGATGCTTCTTCCTAGGGTCCCGGGAGCAATTTTTTAAAGTGTTCCTCTCTCCTGCAAAAGAGTTTAAATGATGTCATTGCCGCAACCCCTCAGATATGTAAATATTCAGTGTTGTTAAAGAAGTGGGAGAAGAATAACATATCAATTAAGGGGAGGATATAGTTGGAGAACAGATAGCTTAAGCAAGAAACAATGATTTTTATATTAAATTTGCTTTTATTTATATTCTAGAACTATTTATGTTCATATATCTATGCAAGGAATACATTTTTGGACACTACTATAAAAATACAGGATGGGCGTATAGACACCACCTTATACCGTAAACCAACTGACTGACAAACATATAGTTACATGCTTCTAGCTACCATCCCAAACATACCAAACAATCCATTGTATATACCGTGTTTCCCCTATTTTAAGACGTAGTCATTATATAAGCCATAGCAGGATTTTAAGCGTTCAGGAAATACAAGCCATACCCCGAAAATAAGCCATACCTCCGAGGAGCGAGACCGCTGAGGGAAGAGGAGGCGAAGGAGGCGCGCTCAGTGCTGTGGGGGCTGAGGCATGGTGCAGTGCCCCGAGCCTCTGGGAGCCGGCAAGAGCAGGAGGCGGCTTGCCAGGTCGGCATCCAGCAGTGTGCGCGGAGCACCCCGAGCCTCTGAGAGCCAGCAGAACGAGGAGGAGGCTTGCCGGGTCGTCGCCCAGCAGCGCGCGCGGAGCGCCCCGAGCCTCTGGGATTGTTGTTGCTGCTGCTGGCTGCCGGAGGCTCGGGGCGCTCCGCGCGCGCTGCTGGGCGACGACCCGGCAAGCCTCCTCCTCGTCCTGCTGGCTCTCAGAGGCTCGGGGTGCTCCGCGCGCCCGAGCCAGCAGCCTAGCTTCTCTTTTTTTCCCTGCCCGAGGCAGCCTGCCGCCCCGCTACCGGAACTGGCGGCTGCAGAGCGGAGCGCTCCGCAGCGCCAGGCGGAGCGCAGCGGCCTGGCCTCTTTTTTTTCTTTTTTGCCTGCCGCCCCGCCACCGGAACCGGCAGCTGCAAAGAGGAGCGCTCCGCAGCGCCAAGCGCTCGGAGCGCCCTGCAGCGCTGGGCGGAGCGCAGCAGCCTGGCCTCTTTTTTTTTTTTGGTCTGCCGCCCGCCACCGCAACCGGCAGCTGCAAAGAGGAGCGCTCCGCAGCGCCAAGCGCTCGGAGCGCCCTGCAGCGCTGGGCGGAGCGCAGCAGCCTGGCCTCTTTTTTTTTTGTCTGCCGCCCGCCACCGCAACCGGCAGCTGCAGAGAGGAGCGCTCCGCGATCGCTCCTCTAGACCACCTTGCCGAGAGCCTCCAGCCTTTCAAGCGGCAATGCTCAGGCGCCCGAATGGGAAGAGAGACCCCCCCTTGCCAGATTCTGAGCGCTCCCTGCTCCCCGATGGATTGGGCAAAATCCGGCGCGCAGCGCAGGCGCGGGATGAAAGGCACAATCCAGCCTCGGCAGCCCTAGCGACGGCGAGGGGGGCGTTGCGAGCCATTTAAAGCTGTGGCCGTTGCTTCACTGCTTTTTAGCCCCCTGTCCGGCAGCTTTCTGTGTCCTTTTTGTGGTGCGTGAGGAGCGCTGCTATCGGGCTGCGCTCCGGCTGCCTTTCTACCCCCCCCCAGTTGTTTAGTGGCTTTTGCGGCACATGAGGAGCACTGCCATTAGGTGAGGAGGAGCACTGCCATTGGGACGCGCTCCGGACGTTTTTTCTAAACCCCCCAGCGGTCTGGCTGGCTTCTCCTGACTTCGCAGGGTGCTGCCAGCCCAGCAGCAGCAACGCCGGCCGCGGCAGGAGGAGGCAGGAACCACTAAGACACCCCCCGAAAATAAGCCATAGGCTTATTTTCTTGAGTAAAATCATTATAAGACGGTGTCTTAAAATGTGGGAAACACGGTAGGCAGGCCCTATGTTACAGCTGCAGCTGTTCCAACTCTACAGACAGAGACTCTCACCTAATAGATCTACAGCAAACCTTTTTAGAACTAAAATATCCGCCTGATGAAGTTAAACAACAGATCAACAGAGCCAGACTGATACCCAGTGAGAACTTGCTGCAAGACACACCCCAAAAAAGAGAATAACAGAACACCACTAGTAATCACATACAGCTCCCAAGTTAAAACAGTACAGCGCATCATCAGAGACCTACAACCTCTCCTAGACAATGACAGTTCTCTGTCTCAAGCTCTGGGAGGAAAAACTTTCATTGCCTACAGACAGCCACCCAATTTTAAACAACTCCTCACCCACAATAATGCAACTACCAGACTTAGCATTGGTACCAGAGCCTGCAGTAAACCCAGATGCCAACTTTGCTGCCGCATACACCCAGACAACACCATTACTGGCCCCAACAACATCAAACATACCATCTCAGGACTATTTAATTACTCATCTTCTAACATTATGCATGCCATCAAATGCCAGCAGTGCCCATCAGCTCTCTATATAGGACAAACAGGCCAAAACCTACGCCAAGTGATAAATGGACATAAATCTGACATCAGGAATCACAAGACAGAGAAACCAGTAGGAGAACACTTCAATCTCCCTGGACATTCTATACACGATCTCAAAGTAGCTGTCTTCTTACAAAAGAATTTCAGAAATAGACTGGAAAGAGAAGTTGCTGAATTGCAACTTATTACCAAACTTATTGGTGCTACATATTGGTGCTACACCCAATATGCCAGCAAGTTTGGAAAACTCAGCAATGGCCAGAGGATTGGAGAAGATCAGTCTACATCCCAATTCCAAAGAAGGGCAGTGCCAAAGAATGCTCCAACTACCGCACAATTGCGCTCATTTCACACGCTAGCAAGGTTATGCTTAAAATTCTACAAGGCAGGCTTAGGCAGTATGTGGACCGAGAACTCCCAGAAGTGCAAGCTGGATTTCGAAAGGGCAGAGGAACCAGAGACCAAATAGCAAACATGCGCTGGATTATGGAGAAAGCTAGAGAGTTCCAGAAAAACGTCTACTTCTGCTTCATTGACTATGCAAAAGCCTTTGACTGTGTCGACCACAGCAAACTTTGGCAAGTTCTTAAAGAAATGGGAGTGCCTGATCACCTCATCTGTCTCCTGAGAAATCTCTATGTGGGACAAGAAGCTACAGTTAGAACTGGATATGGAACAACTGATTGGTTCAAAATTGGGAAAGGAGTACGACAAGGCTGTATATTGTCTTCCTGCTTATTTAACTTATATGCAGAATTCATCATGCGAAAGGCTGGACTAGATGAATCCCAAGCCGGAATTAAGATTGCCGGAAGAAATATCAACAACCTCAGATATGCAGATGACACAACCTTGATGGCAGAAAGCGAGGAGGAATTAAAGAACCTTTTAATGAGGGTGAAAGAGGAGAGCGCAAAATATGGTCTGAAGCTCAACATCAAAAAAACCAAGATCATGGCCACTGGTCCCATCACCTCCTGGCAAATAGAAGGGGAAGAAATGGAGGCAGTGAGAGATTTTACTTTCTTGGGCTCCTTGATCACTGCAGATGGTGACAGCAGTCACGAAATTAAAAGACGCCTGCTTCTTGGGAGAAAAGCAATGACAAACCTAGACAGCATCTTAAAAAGCAGAGACATCACCTTGCCGACAAAGGTCCATATAGTTAAAGCTATGGTTTTCCCAGTAGTGATGTATGGAAGTGAGAGCTGGACCATAAAGAAGGCTGATTGCCGAAGAATTGATGCTTTTGAATTATGGTGCTGGAGGAGACTCTTGAGAGACCCATGGACTGCAAGAAGATCAAACCTATCCATTCTTAAGGAAATCAGCCCTGAGTGCTCCCTGGAAGGACAGATCGTGAAGCTGAGGCTCCAATACTTTGGCCACCTCATGAGAAGAGAAGAATCCTTGGAAAAGACCCTGATTTTGGGAAAGATTGAGGGCACTAGGAGAAGGGGACGACAGAGGACAAGATGGTTGGACAGTGTTCTCGAAGCTACGAACATGAGTTTGACCAAACTGCGGGAGGCAGTGCAAGACAGGAGTGCCTGGCGTGCTATGGTCCATGGGGTCACGAAGAGTCGGACACGACTAAACGACTAAACAACAACAACAACCAAACTTAAAACCATGGAGAGACCTGGTCTGAATAGAGACATTGGATTCTTATCTCATTATACATGATAAAGCTATTTTTAGCCATCTCACCCCTTGCTTTTTCCTGTAAGACCAATTGCAGTCATTAACAGTTGTCAACAGGTTTACCACAGCTATCAGCCAATCACCCATTCCCACCACCCTTCTGAGTAATACCCCTCCCCACCCTCCCACTATATATAAGGGTCTGGTGACTTCTGTTTCAGTGTATCTGAAGAAGTATGCATGCACACGAAAGCTCATACCAATGACAAACTTAGTTGGTCTCTAAGGTGCTACTGGAAGGATTTTTTTTTAAAAAAAAAAATCATGTTCACTTTACAATGAACAGGTATGCCATTCCCCAATTCAAGGGACATGCAATCTAATATATACATCAGGGATAGTCAGCTCAAGAAAGACAAATCGTAGTGAAGAACATAATATGAACAAAATGGTTAGGGTGGGAATATAAAGTGATAAAATTGTTCAGGCATCTGTGAGCAAAATGAGGTAGTGAGAATGTCACAGTAGCAATTATTTCAGAAATCAGATACTAAAAGTCACCAAAACAGTAGGCCATATCCAACTCTACAATTTTGCTTGCACAATGGATTTCAGTGCTCACAGCAGAATTTCGTTTCCCATCCCTTCTAGCACCCTGCACACCCTCAAAATGGGTTTACCCCTGGAAGTGATTTTCAGCACACATTGGGGTGGGATGGGGGGTGGGGGTGAGGAAGGGAAACCCTGATGTGCCAATACAACCCCCGCAAAACAAAGTTAAGAAAGTCAATAAAGAGTATTTGGAGACTGTGTGGTGTATTAGTAGTTCAGTCAAATACAAATGTTACATTATAAATGTCACACATTTTTGAAATTGTTAAATATATTCAGGAAGGATAACCTTGTCTAGTCATGATATTAGCATGGAACCTATTTACTAGCTAAGGAATTAAGCCATTCCTCTGGTCACTTCATTAATTAGAAAGAGTTATTTTTGAGCATTCTCATAAGCTTCATAATCCAGCCGGCGGTGTTTTGACAGTTTCCAGAATTAGGCAGAGACAATTACTTTGCTTTAAAAGCAACTTTGTCAAAGTTTCCTGAATTAAGCAAAGGTGTGAACATTTTGTTTTAGGTAGAATAATTGGTGTTTTGCAAATCAAGTAGATGGATTTGCATGAATAAGGAAGCGGTACAGTTGATTTTGAGCAATACAGTAAGTAGTCTGTCAAATACAAGAAATATATTTAAGTGCTTGCAGATTACTTTATCATCAGGATATTTCTCTAAGGGCATGTGGATATCACACAAAACTATGGTAAAGCACAACCCCCGTTCCAAGGCATCATTCTCCCTCCTACCCCCACAGGGTGACAGGAACAGGCCTGTCCTAGCCATAGAGGCTAGTGGTGCGGAGAACCACGGCGCCAGGTGCTGGAGGGCGCTGGAAGGGCGCCAAGTGAGCGCAGGGTTCCGGCGATCTGGCCAGGAGGACTGTGCTCCACGGGCTGAGAGGCTGCGCTGCGTCTCTCTCCTTCTCCGAGGACTCCGCGCTGCGCCTCCTTCTCGTTTCCCCAGCGCTGGGTTCTGCTCAGTCAAGCTTCACCACCAGCGCGCGCACAGCGCCCAAGCAGCTCCTGCTGGTCCCGCGGTGCGCGCGCTGTTGGCGAAGCTTGACTGAGCGGAACCCAGCGCTAGGGAAACGAGAAGGAGGCGCAGCGCGGAGTCCTCAGAGGTGGCCTCCCACTGCTGCCGCGGTCCGCTTGGCACTCAGGGGTCCTTGGAGAGGCTCTGGAGGGGGGCGCTGGAGGGACCTTAGCACCAGGGCGCTGGATGGGCTTAAGACGGCCCTGGACAGGAATTTGGAAGCTTCTGCTTTTAGTGAAAATTTGTTATATTGTCTGGACTAACTAACAGTCGTTAACATGACAAAGTTTCTGCTTGTAGCTTGCATGGCTTGCCATGTCACCTGAACTGTGATCTGTGATTATTGCTAGATTAAACTAAACCAATGTCAAACTGTGGTTTCTGAAGCCAACCTGCTTAAAATATGAATAGTTAATGTTAACCACAGTTCGCAGTTCAGATGACATGTGAAACTTGAGAAATCCTCTTAATGACACAGTAGGAAAAGGAGGGAGCAGGACAGACAAGCCTGGGAGGAGCTTAGGCCTTTTCACATCTAGCAAAATTATAGTTTATCATTTCTGGACATGATCTCAGAGTTGCTTAGATGTCAGGTGATTTTCTTGAATTTAGTTTTTGAAATCCTGGACTTCATGTATCGACATGATAAATCTTCCCCATATTCTGTATTGGGGTGGGAAACCTTTTCTAGCTTGTGGGCTGAACCCTTCTCTCCTCACCCCTAGAGAGCTTGCCCACCTTTCAATATCCTAGCGACATCAACTGTGCTTTAAAATTCCCACTGGAGGCACTTCAAAGTGCAGTGCGAAGTTGTTCGAAAGCCCTTATGCAAACTGTTATGCATTGCTGTTTGAATCTCCAGTTTTCAGAGGTTTGAAGATCAGTACTCAGCTGCTTGCAAAAGTGCTTTCAAATAGCCTTGTGCTTTTCTGTGGACCTCTGGCTAATGAGTGTGGTTAAATCATGCTCAGTTTGACTGCATGCGCCAGTTCCCAGCAGAATCAACCCCCACCCATCAGGTGGCATCACCTCCATCAGAGTGACATCAGTTGATTGGCAGGTGGGCGTGGTTTTAAAAAATGGCCTCAGGGGCCAAATTTGAGCCCTCTGGCAGACTAAGACTGGGCAAGGGAGTCCCCACACCTGTTCTATATGATTGTACAAAATTGCTGAGAGTACTTGAGCATAATAATTTATATTGTTTGGAACTGCTGAGGACTATAGAGAGATATTCTTGAATGATACACTGTTTTAAGATTGCTCACTTGGATTGTATGAATTTGAAGACTAAGTAGTCTTGGATGAAACCCAAATAGCAATGTGATTTGCAATAGCTTCTTTCACTTGAACAAACACAATAGCAGTATCAGCATTGAAGCTGGAAGCAATAGTACTGGAGGCAATAGTGTTTGGTAGTCACATTAAGAATTAAAACTTTAGGCTACCTTTTTAATCCATGAATTTGCTAGCGCTGTCTAGATAAATGCTAGGTGATTGTACAACTAATGAGTATGTAAACATGTTGCAGTAAATGTTAACTGGTATTAGAATCGGTATTTCTTAAGTATTTTGAAATCAGGACCATTTCCCCTAAACATTTTTGTACGTACCCCCAACCTAAAGTATTGTTATATTACTTGGATCTCAAATCGGCGTTTCTCAAACTTTGTGAAATTCTATTCCTTCTCATCTGCACCTCCAAACTAAAATCTCTTGGGAAGATCAGGTATCTGCACCGGTCCCACATTCACCAACCCATCACGTTGGCTCCCTACACATCATCTTTCTATGCACTGCTTCATCTCTGCCAGAAATGAGAATTCTCTTCCTCCTCAGGTTTCCCTTTAGGGTTGCAGCTCGGTGAAACTGCTTTGGTGGTAACCCACTGTGAGTGCAACATCAAACCACACATATCTCTAGCATTAGACTGCAGTATAATGTCTTGTCAGGTAACGGTGGAATCAGACGAAAACATTCCCAGTCAAAACCTGACAGCGTTGCAGAATGCACTGAACAATGACATCAAATGCTTTAGACAACTATAATAATATCAGCAGCGGCAGCCCTTGTGCTTTGCGATAAGATTGGTTCCCAAAGGTCTGTTTTTCTCAGTAACATCCCCCCCCCCGCCCCATTTGATATCTAGCAGGCAGTCATTTCCAGGCATGCTTGTTCTTAGGGTGCCCCCCCAACATTGTAGATCTCAACTCAGTTCCAGAAAGTTTCAAAACAATTGCTTTTGCCAAGGAAATGGTCCATTTTCAACTCTGTTAAACTCATTCAGTGTGTGTGTTCCTGGTTCTTTAAAGAGAATAAGGTGGTTGTTGCTTTTTGTCCACACACATAAACTTAAATATTTTATATTAGGAATGAAGATGATGCGCAGGATGTATTACACTGAGCACTGAAATCTTTTCAGAAATATGATGATACCTTTGAGAGTGTATTTGTTTTGCAGGATGGATCTCAAAATCTCACGTGTCTAAAGCAGCTGTAGAAATATAAAAAAAATAATTTGGAGCAATGTGAAGTTTTTTATTCAGTGCTTGAATCTTGAACATTAATCTTTCTTTAAGCAAAAGTAGTAACTGGAATCAGATTTCTAAAAACATGCATCTGACTCAGTAGGTTCTTGTGATAGGTCACAATAGTCACAAAAAATAGTTAGCCTTTAGGGTGACTCTTAAGTCATGTACACACCATACATTTAAACCACATTGCTTCTGCCCTAGTTCTTCTAGGAACTATACATTTATATTTTGCATACGTCAGAGTATGTGCATATATATTGTATTATATGTAGCATAGCACAAATCACTTATTTTTGCCACCAATACAGAGAACCTAATAAATAATAATAATAATAATAATTTATTTATTTATTTATTTATTTATTTATTTATTTATTTATTTATACCCCGCCCAGCCACTCTGGGTGGCTTCCAACAAAATATTAAAATACACTAATCCATCAAACATTAAAAGCTTCCCTAAACAGGGCTGCCTTCAGATGTCTTCTAAAAGTCTGGTAGTAGTTGTTCTCTGGTGGGAGGGCGTTCCACAGGGCGGGTGCCACTACTGAGAAGGCCCTCTGCCTGGTTCCCTGTAACTTGGCTTATCGCAGCGAGGGAACCGCCAGAAGGCCCTCGGTGCTGGATCTCAGTGTCTGGGTAGAATGATGGGGGTGGAGATACTTCTTCAGATATACTGGACCGAGGCTGTTTAGGGCTTTAAAGGTCAGCACCAACCCTTTGAATTATGCTCCAAAACGTACTGGGAGCCAATGTAGGTCTTTCAAGACTGGTGTTATGTGGTCTTGGCGGCCGCTCCCAGTCACCAGTATGTATGGACCAGGGAGCTGAACATGGATGCTTGGATAGTCTCAACATTATGAGTTTCGTGTCACAAAAAGATGTAGCATCATGTTGTTGTTGTTGTTTAGTCGTTTAGTACACCCTGCTAAAGCCTTGAAGAAACTTCAGAATAATCTCTTGAAGGGTATTCTTTATGTACGCCTGTAAGCCACTACAGCCATACCTGCCAAGTTCCTTCTTGAAAAATAAGGGATCGGGCCGGAAGTAGTAGACCGGAAGTAGCGCTGCCGCCATTTTGGAACTGGGCGGAGCATGCTCAGAAGTGACTTTTGGTGCTGCTTTGCCCAGTTCCAAAATGGCCGCCGCACCAGAAGTCGCGCTGCAGCCATTGTGGAACTGGGCAGAGCAGCATCAAAAGTCGCTTCTGATCATGCTCCGCCCAGTTTCAAAATGGCCGCTGCGCCAGAATAAACCGGGCAAAAACAAAAAAATCAGTTTTTTCGGCTGGGAACAGCTGGAAAAACGGGGGTTTCCCGGGGAATACGGGAGACTTGGCAGCTATGCACTACAGTGTACAGCCTGGCTTCATGATTCTCCTGATGGCTCTGTTCTGCTCTTTGCCATGTTGCAGCAAATCCACAGCTTTGGTATAGTTGAGTTTTACCATCTCTCCTGCTAAATGCACACTGACCTTTGGGAATCTGGACTCTCTCCAATGCTGCCAACCTCCTACACAATGGAGTGTGTTTCCAGCTCTTACGGCGGATACCAAAGATCAAAAAATTGGTTAATTCTCTGTGACTAGGCAATTTTGACAATATTTGTCAGTAGTATTGGCTCCCAGTCTGTTTCTGGGCCCAATTCAAAGTGCTGACTACCCAAACTTAAGATCTTCTTTAAGAGGCCGTGCTCCAAGTACCCCTGGAGAAATAAAGTGAGAAAGAAGGCCTTTTCAGTAGATCCTTAGCCATCTTATGTAACCGAATTCCCAGGGTGGCTTGCCTGACACCATCTTTGTTTCCTCCACTCTACCCAGTGGCAGCTGAACACCTTCCTATTAAATAACTAAAATAACCTAGGCTTCTGTTTTTAATTTGGGAGCAGCAGCAAATTGTATTTTTGTTCATGTGGGTTTCTTCTTCTTCTTATTGAATTTATATACCGCGCTATAACCGGGGGTCTCAGGGCGGTTCACAGAATAAAATCAAGATATAAAACCACAAAATACATAATAAAAATAAAAAGAACAACCCTATAGCCCCCACCATACAAAAAAGCACATTTTAAAAGAGCATAGGATGTCCCCCTTTCTTCCCCCTTAAGTGTTTTTATGTTTTACTTTGTCTTTCACTTCTTTTTTATTTAATTTATTTTAGTGCATCAAAAGAACTTTCGGGTGGCATAAAAATGTCTTAAATAAATGTCATAAAAAAGCCAACCTCCTAGTGGTGCAGCAATAAAACTGCTAGGACATTTGCAAAGCTAAACAGGGTGTGATATGGTTTTAAATTGGATGGGGGATGGCGTGTTGAGATTCCTGCATTGTAGGTGGTTGGACTAGATGACCCTCAGGGTCCCCTCCAACTCTACAATTCTAGGATTCTATGAAAATGTTTAGTTGTTAGTTGTTTTTCCTATAACAGACTAACAGACTAACAGAGCTAATCCTCTGGAAAATGAAAGATGAAAAAAATTAATAAAGATAATGTTTTCAGAAAATTAGGTCAGCATGACTCCTTTTAAATATAATCTAGCAATAAACAATCCACCTAATGGATAATGTTTCAAACAGTGCATTCCATAAATTGATAAATAATTGCAGTTTTCATAGTAAGTTTTAATATTACTTATCTGTTCTTTTTCGATATCTTATTAACTGTGTAACCTTTATCCATAAACAAAACACCTCAAATAATAATAGGTAAAGGTAAAGGGACCCCTGACCATTAGGTCCAGTCGCGGACGACTCTGGGGTTGCGGCGCTCATCTCTATGGGCCAAGGGAGCCTGTGTACAGCTTCCAGGTCATGTGGCCAGCATGACTAAGCTGCTTCTGGCGAACCAGAGCAGTGCGTGGAAATGCCATTTATCTTCCCGCCGGAGTGGTACCTATTTATCTACTTGCACTTTGACGTGTTTTTGAACTGCTAGGTTGGCAGGAGCTGGGACCGAGCAACGGGAGCTCACCCCGCCGCAGGGAATCGAACCGCCAACCTTCTGATCGGCAAGCCCTAGGCTCTGTGGTTTAACCCACAGCGACACCCGCATCCGCCAAATAATAATAAGAAATATTATCATTATTTCAAATAATAATAAGAAATAATAAAAACATTCCAACTAGTCGACTATGCTTGGTTTTGCAGCATTTCCCCACCAACTGGTCACGTCAGGTCTTGCAGCTGCTGCTAGATTAACCATTGTTATTTGAGCTACATGGTCTATGGCAGTGTTTCCCAACCTTGTGCCTCCAGCTGTTTTCGGACTACAATTCCCATCATTCCTGACCACTGGTCTTGCTAGCTAGGGATGATGGGAGTTGTAGTCCCAAAACATCTGGAGGCACAAGGTTGGGAAACACTGGTCTATGGAGTTAAGAGAAACTTAAGTAGTTTTAGTGTTGTTCTGAATGATAATTTGCTTCTAATAATAGCAAGAACATCATTCCAATAATCCTTAATGCTATCACAATTCCATCATATATTATTATCATTTGCATTTGGTGCAGAACCCCATCAACATTTCCTGAAATGTTTTTATTACATTGGCTTAGTCATATTCACCCCATCCCCATGTCTTCTACTACCTCCTTTTGGCATCCACTCCTTTGGACTCCTCCATTTTCACATTAACCCTCTCTTTTTTTGCTCCTTTTCTCAACTACCACTTGCACACAGTCCACCCCGTTTCCATGCCTCCTCCTCTCTTCTATTCTGCAGCCCTCCTCTTCAAAGGATCTGTTAACTAGATATTTAAGATGAATCAAATCTTAAGAGCAAACCTGACACCTTGGTCAATTATAGAGGCTTAAGTGATGGATGTTGTACATACATAGGTGTTTGCTTGTTAATAAAACACCTGCTTTAATTTACTATATAGAATCTGAAACTTCATGTAGAAGACAGCACACGATACCAAGAGTGAAATACAGTAATATTTGGGGACATATTTATTTCTCACACATGATGTAGCTGAGGAATGGGAGAGATTTGAATAAAGGAGGTATGGAATAACACTGAGAGGAAAAAAGTGGCAGTGTTAAACAACAGCAGAGGTTTGAGTAGAGTGGGCGGGGAAAACATTGAGAATGAAAAAGTGGTGGTTTAAAATAAGGTTTGAGTACAGCGTTAAGGGAATTGAGAAAGGCTTGGTTGTGTTAGCCTTTTGTTTTAGCTTCTCTGTTGTACACTTCTCCACTATTTCTACTTTTAAAAAAACTTTTTTTAAGACAACAACCCTTTAGTCTTCTTCTCCTCCCAGTCTATTCTGTCCTTTTCTCTTTCTCTTTTTTGTTTTTATTTAGATTAGTTTCTTTTATTTATTGTATTATGAAAAAGCTGTAAAAAAATCTTCCAGTAAAAAACCCCTCTCCCATTGTTTTTAAACACCAAATTTTCCTATCTCAGCGTCCTTCCCTTTCTGCTCCCATGTTACTTGCTGTTCTGCAACCTGTCTTCTCTTAGGCTCCTCTACCCCACCCGACATCCATGCAAATCCAGGCTCACGATGCAGTGCTACAAATTCTTCAGTGGGAGCTGCATGGTGATGGACTGGTGCAAATATAGTATTGAGAGATAAATTGAGTTGGAGAATGTTGTTTGTTGAAGAAAAGAAAAGTTGTGAAGTTACCCAGTTGAGAAGTTGAGGAGCTGGAGTTGAACAGCTGCAAGAAAGAAAGAAAAGGCTGAAACACTTTTAAGCAAGCTGGAACACTGAAAAGAGAGAGTAGTTGAGTACTGAAGCAGAAAATGGCCAGGAGAAGGCCAGGAAGGGAAACAGAAGCTGAACTCAGAGATACATATTGATAAGTATTGGCTTCCTTATGGAAACAGTCCAGAAATATTGAGTGTGAAGACTTATGCCACATGCTTGGTTCTTTGGATTATAGTTAGTGAAAGTTTTAATATTTAAATTCCCAATTTGTTTCTTTTAAAGATTATCTGAAAAAAGCATGTCTTAATGATGATAGAGCATCATGAGGATTACAGAAATTATTTAGGAAGGTAATTGGAAATGCAGCCAGCGGAATAAACATTAAGGAGGAAGGCAAGCTATTCATTTGCTGAAACATTAAATTATCTCTAGCAAGAAAACAGTAATTAAAATGGCACTTATCTTAAGTAACAAAGGGGGAAGAAACACAACTGTAAAATTGCAGCTGTTTGGCTTAGAAGTAGGAAGCAAAATTTAATCAGAAATGGGCAGCTTAACAGTGGAATTATGACATCTTTGGCTGCCTGTAGTATAGCTGTCAAGCTTGGGCAGTTCGGTGGTCAATAGTGACATTCTATGTGTCAGTGAACAGAGTCTGTAACCCGCAGTTCACACATTACTGAAGCTCCAACTGTCGAACATTCAAGTCCCTTGGTATTACTGCATCTTCCAGCCTCCCCTGGCTGGCTCATGTTTCATTCTTTGGCAATTTGCCCTAATGATATCCCTCAGGAGCTTTCAGGCCCCTCTTCTTTTCCATATTTAATCCTGTTAGATTAATCTGAGCGAAGAGCAAACAGGGCTGCACAAAACAGTTGTCTCGTGGTTTTTTGTGTGGCTTTTTTTTTAATAAAAAAAGCTGGTATCTCCCCCCCTTTTTAAATTTATAACTCAGATGGTAGAATGATTCTGAAATGCAAGCATCCTTCTCTGAAATACACTAGGTTTGCTCAGTCTGTTCATAGAGGATCTCTGTGCAAAAGCCCCGTAGAGCATGAGGTATGAACAGCTGTCAGAAGCATTTGAGCTCCCCTGACCACTCCTAGGCAGTGCAGTCCAGGTGGCTGGTGCCCCACCCCTTTTCCAGGACCCATAGGAGAGCCGAGCCTAGATTTCCACCAGCCATTTTCCTTTGTGGGCATAGATGGCTCTGTTTCTTTTCCTTTTACAGTGGTACCTCGCAAGACAAATTTAATTCGTTCCGCGAGTCAATTCGTTTTGCGAAAAATTCATCTTGCGAATCGCGATTTCCCATAGGAATGCATTGAAATTTCTTTTTTGCCCATAGGAACGCATTAATTAAATTTCAATGCATTCCTATGGGAAACCGCGATTTGCAAGACGAATTTTCCCCCCAAACAAATTTGTCTTGCGAGTCACCATCAGATCACAAGACGCATTCGTCTTGTGAAAAATTCGTCTTGCAGGGCATTCGTCTTGCGAGGTACCGTACCACTGTATTTAACTGGATGGCTGTGTCCCAATCATCTCCCTCAACAACCCTTCAATATTCTATTCTTTACTTTGGGGGAGCCTAATTTAAGCCCTATTCTCAAGTTAGCAATGTAGGAGACGCCAAAGCATGGCTCTTCCTTGCTGTCTTTACTTTGCAAGATTTGGTGTGGCAAAATTGGAAAAAGTGCTTTCCAATTAAAACGAGCACACACTAATGTCCAGAGCTGCATATGGTGGCCTCCCCAGTTTGGCATGTAGTGTTTAGTAAGCAAAGGGACAGGCATTTCCCTTAACACATCACCTTTCTATGTGTTCCATAGTCCATGTTGGAAAAGCATACATGCAAACAAATACTAAATAAAATCATGGAATAAGAGCTTCCACATTGGTGTCAAGACGAAATTCCTCCCTTTCCAGTGAAAATATGGCTCAGGCGCCAGTTTTGGACAAGGTGTCTAGTAGATTGGCAGAGTCTAAAAATAACGGAGCAATGCAATGGGTTATATTCAGCTTGCTGTATCTGCCCTTGCCGTATCTGCTGGAAAGGAATATCTCATTCATATGAAATCGCTCTAGCTCTCTTTAACAATGGAAAGGGCTTGTCCAAAGAAGCATATTCGTGTTAATCCCTCTCGTATTTCAAATGGTGCTAACAATATGAGAAGGCCCCAAACTCGATACTATGCAGAAGAAGGATTGTTTGTACCCTTTGTGAATTGTACAGCAGACTGGGCTCTTGAGACAATTGTTAGCAGAGATTAACACCTCATTACAGAGAAGCATGATCCCGGCTTTCATCAAACAAGATGCTGTTTGGGCGTTTATTCAGAAAGTTGTTCCGTAAATGGTGCCAGCTTTGTTCTGTCTTCTTGCCATTTTAGTGCCGCCACCCCCCACCCCCACCCCGTCTCATGTTGCTGTAGCGAAGCATATTAGGATTGCCTCACCCTTGGCACACCAAGCTTTTATTCAGGTCTCCTGCGCTGCTCTTCCATTTTCCATTATATTGAGTCAGACCACTGATCCATCTAGTCTGGCATTTTCAACACTGGCAGCTGCTCTCCAGGGTTTCAGAGGGAGGTCTTCTTTCCCAGCCCTACCCAGAAATGCCAAGGATTGAACAATGGGGCTTTTGCATGAAGAACATGCTTCCTTTTCTCTTGGTTTGAGCCACCTCAATGTCACTTGTTGTCTTTACTTTGCAAGATTTGGTGTGGCAAAATTGGAAAAAGTGCTTTCCAATTAAAACGAGCACACACTAATGTCCAGAGCTGCATATGGTGGCCTCCCCAGTTTGGCATGTAGTGTTTAGTAAGCAAAGGGACAGGCATTTCCCTTAACACATCACCTTTCTATGTGTTCCATAGTCCATGTTGGAAAAGCATACATGCAAACAAATACTAAATAAAATCATGGAATAAGAGCTTCCACATTGGTGTCAAGACGAAATTCCTCCCTTTCCAGTGAAAATATGGCTCAGGCGCCAGTTTTGGACAAGGTGTCATCTGGGGAGGGGAGGGTGAATTCTTCCTCTCTGTGCAATAAGTTCCCTCCACCCCCCCTTCCCCCTGCATCACAGTTAGACTCTCACTCTAACCTCTGTCACCCCCCAGAACTGGACTCAGGAAAAACTTAGACTTGGCTTCCATAGGAGACTTTACTAAAGCCAAATTAGAGCCCAGGGAGGGCTTGAGTTAGAGTGAAAGCCAGATGTGTGTGTATGTGAAAGAGAACAAATGTACGTGGCATGAAAGACTGTCGGATGGCCCACCCACTTTCAACTTATCCATGCCCACTTTCAGTTTGGCCACACCCACTATGGTGGCATGTGGCTCCTGGAAAGTTAGCCACAAGGGAATGCTGCAAAAGTTCCCTAAATAGATTTAGACTGTCATCCTATGCACAGCTGCCTGAGAGTAACCCCCGGAATAAACTGCTCTCTAAACAGTTGTTTTCAGCTCACTGCAATACAGTGGTACCTTGGTTCTCAAATGCCTTGGTACTCAAACAACTTGGAACCCAAACACCACAAATCCAGTACAGTGGTGCCTCGATTTACGAATTTAATCCATTCTGAAGGCACCTTCGTAAGTCGAAAAATTCGTAAGTCGAAAAACGCCATTGGAAACGCGATTTCCCATAGGAATGCATTGGAAAGGGAAAAATGCGTAAGTCAAAGCAACCCTATCTAAAACGTAAGTCGAAAAATCCCTATCTAAAACCGCCGCAGTTTCCCCCCGGATGTCGAGACATTACCCCCATTCGTAAGTCGAAACATTTGGTTGTCGAGTCGTTCGTAAGTGGAGGTACCACTGTAAGTGTTTCAGTTTGTGAACTTTTTTCGGAAGCTGAATGTGCTCTGTTTTGAGTGTTACACTTCCATTTTGAGTGCCACACTTCGGTTTTGAGTGTTACGCAGAGGTCTGTCTGTTTTTGCTATTTATTTCGAGTTTTTGTTTTTGTGGCTTTTTGTTTTTGTGACTGTGTGGAATGCAGTTCAGCACTGATTGATTGATTGTGTAACTGCAGTACATTGTTTATTACTTTCATTTTATGGATCAATGGTTTTGTTAGACAGTAAAATTCATATTAAATCGCTGTTTTAGGGGTTGTTTCTAAAAGTTTGGAATGGATTATCCATTTTGCATTACTTTCTATGGGAAAGCGCGTCTTGGTTTTGGAATGCTTTGGTTTTGGAACGGACTTCCAGAACGGATTAAGTTTGAAAACCAAGGTACCACTGTATGAAGTAGGGAAAACAAAACATTAGTCTCTCTCTCTCTCTCTCTCTCTCTCTCTCTCTCTCTCTCTCTCTCTCTCTCTAATACTTTCTATTACCAGTATATTTGCCCGTAGCAGTTGAGTTTTTCAGGGGCCTTTTTCTGTTTAGTCCAATTACAGGTGTCACCTTTAATTTTCATGGGGGTGGGGTGGGGTGGGGAGGGAGTTTATTCCGTTATGTGTTCCTGAAAGAGTCAGTCTTCTACTTTTGTGCACATCAGAGTTTTTGGAAATAATAATAATAATAATAATAATAATAATAATAATAATAATAATTTATTATTTATACCCCACCCATCTGACTCGGTTTCCCCAGCCACTCTGGGCAGCTTCCAACAGAAGAATAAAATAATCGATTAAAGATTAAAAGCCTCCCTAAACAGGGCTGCCTTCAGATGTCTCCTAAAAGTCTGGTAGTTGTTTTCCTTTTTGACATCTGTTGGGAGGGCGTTCCACAGGGCGGGCACCACTACCAAGAAGGCCCTCTGCCTGGTTCCCTGCAACTTGGCCTCTCGCAACGAGGGAACTGCCAGAAGGCCCTCGGCACTGGACCTCAGTGTCTGGGCAGAATGATGGGGGTGGAGATGCTCCTTTAGGTATACAGGACCGAGGCCGTTTAGGGCTTTGAAGGTCAGCACCAACACTTTGAATTGTGCTCGGAAACATACTGGGAGCCAATGTAGATCTTTCAAGACCGGTGTTATGTGGTCTCGGTGGCCGCTCCCAGTCACCAGTCTAGCTGCCGCATTCTGGATTAGTTGTAGTTTCCAGGTCACCTTCAAAGGTAGCCCCACATAGAGCACATTGCAGTAGTCCAAGCGAGAGATAACTAGAGCATGCACCACTCTGGCGAGACAGTCCACAGGCAGGTAGGGTCTCAGCCTGCGTACCAGATGGAGCTGAGAGACAGCTGCCCTGGGCACAGAATTGACCTGCGCCTCCATGGACAGCTGTGAGTCCAAAATGACTCCCAGGCTACGCACCTGGTCCTTCGGTGGCACAGTTACCCCATTCAGGACCAGGGAGTCCTCCATACCTGCCCACCTCCTGTCTCCCATAAACAGTACTTCTGTCTTGTCAGGATTCAACCTCAATCTGTTAGCTGCCATCCAACCTCCAACCGCCTCCAGACACTCACACAGGACTTTCACTGCTTTCACTGGTTCTGATTTAAAAGAGAGGTAGAGCTGGGTATCATCTGCATACTGATGAACACCCAACCCAAACCCCCTGATGATCTCTCCCAGCGGCTGCATGTAGATGTTAAAAAGCATGGGGGAGAGTACAGAACCCTGAGGCACCCCACAAGTGAGAGCCCAGGGGTCTGAACACTCACCCCCCACCACCACTTTCTGAACACGACCCAGGAGGAAGGAGCGGAACCACTGTATGACAGTGCCCCCAGCTCCCAACTTCTCTAGACGGTCCAGAAGGATGTTATGGTCGATGGTGTCAAAAGCCGCTGAGAGATCCAGCAGAACTAGGAAACAGCTCTCACCTTTGTCCCTAGCCCCCCGGAGATCATCAACCAGTGCAACCAAGGCAGTTTCAGTCCCATGATGAGGCCTGAATCCCGATTGGAAGGGATCCAAATGGTCCGCATCCTCCAGGCGTGCTTGGAGTTGTCTAATAATCCTGGGCAATGATAGCAGCCCAAGGAGGAAATTACATCCTCTGCTGTGATCATAGTCTGAATAGTACCTGAGTATGGGAGGGCGACAGAACTAGTTGCCTTTGTCACTTTCTGTGGCAGTATTGTTCCTGTAGATTCATGTCTGAAGAAAAATAATTGTTTGAGAAAGGCTTGCAAATCTGAATCTGCTCATTTTGAAATGAGAACACAACTGTTTCTCTATGCCTTTCTATATGAGAATGTGATTAATTGTGGTGTTGCCTTTATATTGTTTATATTCATATGACATTCATTCAGATGTTTTAGATACATCTCAGTTCTTGGTAAAATGTATTCGGTGTTGTAAACTTCTTTTCTTGGTGTTAAAATCAGGAATTTGTTACTTTGTTTTCAGCTCTGTGTTTTGTTTTTACTTGTAGTTAACTGCTTGCATTCATGGGTCATCTGCATTGCTATATCCAATGTACTGGCAACACATATACATCCCAGTGCTCCCTCCACACCTGCTGGACTACTGCTGGTAAGATAGAAAAAATATATTATTTCCCACTATGGTGACAATCCTTTGCATGCTTTACTAGAAGGCAGCCCCACTGAACACAGTGGGACTTCCTTCTGATTAAACATGCATCAAATTGCATTGTGTGATAATTATAAAGCATTATAAAATGCACTCCTATAGATTGCTTGTTATTATTTCCAACTTATAGATCGGAACCGACTTGCCTAATGCTGCCCAGTTACAAAGCAGCAGGACTTGGATTCAAACCCAGATTTAAATTCAACATTGATCATTGGTTCGCTGACTAAAACGTGACCACATTCAACAATGAATTCTCTTTTAAGCCAGCAAAACTGAATGTCATATGCAGCAGTTTCTGCATATACAAAGTGGCATTCCGCCAGCCCAAGTAATCTATTCACATTCGCAAGGTGTGCCATTACAAAGATATCCTTGACATTTCTGATGTTTGTGAGCAGTATGGAAGTCATAAGTGACTTTTTCAGCCACTGTTTCTTTCTGTCATATTTACCCAAGAAGGAGCGAGTACTAAGGTGGTTTGTAGGTAGTTTGCTGCCAGAATTATCTACATTCTGGGAAAATATTGTTGCAGTTCAGCTCATTCTAGCTTCCCCTGCTTTATCCAACACCCCCTACTGGTTCGTGATACAGTATCATTGTGTCTCAGGTGAACCTGGTGTTAGGTCATCTGTGCCTACGATGCATGTCATGAATGAGGGACATAAATTGGTCCCAGCACACATTCCCTATGTTGCAAGTCATTCCCCTGCTGAATCCCTTCTGTGACCCTTGTATTTTGCTGGCCACGTGCATCTGAGCACAAAAGACTATGCTATGACAGATAATCAATACCATCAAAATGGGCACCTGTTTGGGAAAATGCAGGGCAAGCTGCATGCAATATGAACTTATATATAAGTATGTAAAAACAATATTGGGGGAGCTCCCGACTTCGGTTTCAGATCACTTTGATTGTTCTATTTATGTGCAGTGGCTGTTGAAAATCCATAAATGCAGAAAGGAGTGGGTTGTGTTCTCTCATAAGGGAGAAAGCCTATCAAGGGATGCTGAAGGACTTGTGTTAGATAACCAATAGAGCAATGCAACTATTGTGGATATTCTGCAAATAATGGCTACCCAAAAATTATTTGCAGAATATGCACAATAGTTGCATATATTAGGATTATCAGATCCTTGAGCTTCCAAGTGGTGAATGGGCTTTTGTCATTTGATTAAGAGAGTTTTGCTCGGAGACCACTTGTGACAACTTTGCGAGGCACTTCAGGGACAAAATCTCTTGGATTTGGACAGAGTTGGATGCCACGGTTAGATCAAGTCTAATGGAGGCATCCAGAGTGGTGCCGAGTTCCTTTAAAGAAGTACAGCCTCAGGCATGCTTGGGAGACAGTGATTACTTGTATCCAGTATAGTCCGTCTTCAGGTCTAGCCATGGTACTGAAGTTGCCCTGGTTGCTTTCCCTGATTGATTACATTTGTCAGAAAAGGGGGGAGGAGTGTGACTCTGCTTTTTCTCCTTGATCTCTTGGTGGTTTTTGATACTGCTGGGTGTCTCAGAGAACTGGGGGCTTGGCAGCATTGTACTTTGGTGGTACCTCCTGGGTCATGTCCAGAAAGTAGTTATGGGAGGCTATTGTTCAGCACCATGGGAGTGGTCCTGTTGTTTCCTGCAGGGTTCCATCTTGTTTCCCATGCTATTTAATATAAATATATGTATATGAAGCTGGTAGCTGTCACCAGGAGATTTGGAGTATAATGTCATCCATATGTGGGTGAAACCCATCTCTATTTCCCTGCTCCATCTGAATCAAGAGAGGCAGCTGATATGTTAGACCAGTGTCTGGAGATGGCGATGAACTAGATGTGAGCCAGTAAATTGAAGCTGAATCCTGAAAAGACAGAGGTGTTAGGTGTCACGAGTTCTCAAGTCCAGGAGGTGGGGAGATAGCCTGTCCTAGATGGGGTTGCACATCCCTGGAAGGATCAGGCCCATAACTTGGGTGTGATTCTTGATTCAGCCTTGTAACCTGAGGCTCAGGTGGCCTTGGAATGCTCCCCCCCCCAAGCTCCTGCTGGTTCACCAGTTCTGACCCCTTTTGAACAGATATGACTTGGCCCAGGGTACTCCATGCCTTGGTAACTTCCAGATGGGATTATTGCAATGCACCCGATGTGGAGCTGGCCCATGCTCATCCCTGATGCAGTGACCAGATTACTGGCTGGGTTTCCTTTAAAACTCACATAATCCCTGTTTTAAAACAGCTGTTCTGGCTGCCAGTTTGATTCTGGGCCCAATTCAAGGTGCTAACTCTAGTGTTTAAAGTCCTAAATCAGGGGTAGGCAACCTAAGGCCCGTGGGCCGGATGCGGCCCAATTGCCTTCTCAATCCGGCCCGCAGATGGTCCAGGAATCAGTGTGCTTTTACATGAGTAGAATGTGTCCTTTTATTTAAAATGCATCTCTGGGTTATATGTGGGGCATAGGAATTCATTCATTATTTCCCCCCCAAAATATAGTCCGGCCCACCAAATGGTCTGAGGAACGGTAGACCGGACCATGGCTGAAAAAGGTTGCTGACCCATGCCCTAAATGATTTAGGCCTCAAGTGTCTGAAAGACTGCCTCCTTCCCTACATACTCTTTTGGGTGTTAAGATTAGCATAAGTGGCCTTCTTGGTAGTTCCTCTACCCTCAGCTGTTTTGAAGGGATGGATGATAAATATTTTTTATTTATTTATGCCCTGCCCATCCGGCTGGGTTTCCCCAAACACTCTGGGCGGCTTACAGAAGTAGGCTCTGCCTGCAAAAGTGTGTCTGGATCCTTCATTGTACAGCTACCATCATATGCCAAAGATGTACCTTTTTACCCTGGCCTTTGACATTTAAGGTATATATTTTTAGGACCCACTCTGGTTATGATTCCAAGTTGTTTTAAACTGCTTTTAATACTGTGTATACTGTTATTTTATACTGTATTTAATACTGTTATTGCTGTCACCTCCCATGGATGGTTAATAAAGCTAATCATAATAATTACTTTGGAGGTGGCCAAGAGGAGGGAGGAGCTCAAATAATTGATGTAGTAGAGCACTTCTGGAAACAATAAGAGCTACCAGCATTTTGAGACTTCAGATACAGTATGTGAAATTAGACTTCCAGTACTGAAGAAAAGAAACAATGTATAACCAAAACTCTTCGTAGCAGTTCAGCAGGGCATAACATTGTCGTGGAGATTTGATCTATTTTAAAGTGCAATAATTTCAAATACACACTGTGACACAAGTGAAAGAGAATTTTCCTGCATATATTCAATATCATTTCTATTAATTTCCTGTAGTTTTATCATATAGGTTGTAATAACTGATCGTGAAAAGGGACGCGGGTGGTGCTGTGGTCTAAACCACAGAGCCTAGGGCTTGCCAATCAGAAGGTCAGTGGTTCAAATCCCCGCGACGGGGTGAGCTCCCATTGTTTGGTCCCAGCTCCTGCCAACCTAGCAGTTTGAAAGCATGTCAAAGTGCAAATAGATGAATAGGTACCACTCCAGCGAGAAGGTAAACGGTGTTTCTGTGTGCTGCTCTGGTTTGCCAGAAGCGGCTTAGTCATGCTGGCCACATGACCCGGAAGCTGTATACGGACAAACGCTGGCTCCCCCGGCCTATAGAGCGAAATGAGTGCCGCAACCCCAGAGTCATCCGCGACTGGACCTAATGGTCAGGGGTCCCTTTATCTTTACTAACTGATAGTGAAGTGACAAGATTACTCATAACAACAGTTACATATATCTAATCACCAAAGAGAATGATTGTGTCATCATATGTCACATTATGTCATTTTCTTTGGGCACAGTCCCGCCTTCCCCATGGGGAGTTTTTCAGTGAAATTTTCAGTTGGATGTTAGATGCCATGACTTTCTGATCAATTAGCAAGGAGCAAAGGAGAATGAGTCAGACTAGACCCCAGGTTTAGCCACTCCATACATGGATTGTCTTGGTTAATTCCCTCGATTCCTCACCATGAAGCACTCAGTGTGAGTGGGTAATGTGTGGAGTCTTTGGATAGCCTAGTGCAGCTTTCCTCTAACCTTGTGTGCTCCAGGTCTTTTGAAATAGAAAACCCATCAGCTCTAGTCAATGTGACCCAAAGCTGATGGAAAATGTATTCCAAAATATCAGAAGAGCACCAGATTGGGGGAGACTAGTCTGGTGGTATGAATGGAGGTTTGCTATGTCATCACACTCTGCCCCTGCACACAGAGGGCAGGATTACTCCATACTATAGTGACACTTCACATGGCAAGCTTAACCTAAGAAAATATCCTTCTGTAATAGCTGAACTCTGATTTTAAATTTTTTACTGTATGGTTTTATTATTGTAAGCTGCTCTGATTCTTTAAAAAACAAATAGTCCTTCCTATATAAATACTTTTTATAACAGGTAGGTAGCCGTGTTGGTCTGAGTCGAAGCAAAATAAAAAAACTCCTTCAGTAGCACCTTAAAGATCAACTAAGTTTATATTTTGGTATGAGCTTTCGTGTGCATGCACACGAAAGCTCATACCAAAATATAAACTTAGTTGGTCTTTAAGGTGCTACTGAAGGAGTTTTTTTATTTTACTTTTTATAAATTGTGTTGAAATGAATAATTAGGAAATCAACTTGAATATGCTGGGCTGAAACTGGGAGGGGGGAAAGTGCTATAATAAATGAAAGCTTGTGTATACCGGAGTATCCTCTGGACCAGATATCTCCAGCCTTTTGAGACCCGAGACCCACTTTTAAACCAAACATGCATTTAGGGACCCATTTCTTAATTTCTACCATATATTTTCATGGTGGCAATTCTCCTGTTGTGACTCACCTTGGATCACGGCACAACCCACTTGTGGATCCTGACCTGCAATTGAAGATGAGATCTCTAGACCAATTGCCATTCTTAAATATTCACTGGCACACTACCATTGACAGTTGCAAACTACCATCTTACAGTAGCTTTGCAGGCAAATACGGCAAAGTGATTAGAGATGCTAGTATTTTAGGTTTTCTAACTGTAGTTCACTTTGTTTCATTTTCTTTTAATTTCAGTGCACCCATGCCATACCTGATTGGAGTTCACTTCAGTTTAATGGAGGTGAGTCAGGCTGCCTTTTCATTTCTCTATGCATTTGGCGCATGAGCATATATATGAGGTTTGTTCTCCTACAACTTCCTCCTTTGTCCTGAAAAGTATTCAGAGTGAAAAAAAGTGAAGCTGTCTTCAGCAGAAATTTGAAAAGTAACCCTGGCATTATTGCAGGAGATGAACTGGAAACGACTGTACGGAAAGTGGGTCCCTTCAGCCACATGTCTTTTATTTGGTATCCTGTGTTGCTGGAAAATGGAATTAGATGGGGGGGATTCACATTTTCAGTAGCTGCAGTGTACGAGTACATTTCTTCGGGTGAACCACTGAACCTATCCTGAATATTCCTCAGCCTGTTTTTGTCCTTCATTTGTGGTCCTCTTCAGCATGGGCTTTTGCTAGCACTGCAACAGTCACTTTGTGCTCCGCTCTTTTAGCAGCATCTAGGCCTCTAATGGGACGCGGGTGGCGCTGTGGGTTAAACCACAGAGCCTAGGGCTTGCCGATCAGAAGGTCGGCGGTTCGAATCACCGCAACGGGGTGAGATCCCGTTGCTCGGTCCCTGCTTCTGCCAACCTAGCAGTTTGAAAGCATATCAGAATGCAAGTAGATAAATAGGTACCGCTCCGGCGGGAAGGTAAAGAGTATTTCCGTGCGCTGCTCTGGTTCGCCAGAAGCGGCTTAGTCATGGTGGCCACATGACCCGGAAGCTGTATACCGGCTCCCTTGGCCAGTAAAGCGAGATGAGCGCCGCAACCCCAGAGTCGTCCGCGACTGGACCTAATGGTTAGGGGTCCCTTTACCTAGGCCTCTAATATGGAAGGAGGGGGTAACTGGAAAGGAAAGAGAACCAGCTCCTTGTGATATGCTAGTGTTATTATTTATTATATATTGCTTCTTAAAATATGTAGCTCGTGAGTGAATACTGATTTTTTTAAGCTAGCTAGTGTTTGTGTGTGTACAACTGGTTGCTTGGTAACAAGTAAGTTACATGTGTGATTTTTTTTCTGATATTTCTTATTCAGATATTATATAGCATGTTGTCAAGTAGAGAAGTATATATATATATATATTTTAGGAAGTAATCTATGTCTTGGCAAGTTTGAAGAATTACACCTATCATACAGCTGCCTTGGAAGGACTGGTGCTTATTTTGTTGTTTTAGCTGGAATATGATAGAACTTTTTCCTAAGGAATTTGAAAGCATCAGTCAGTTGCATGAACTTGAGTGAGATTCATCACAGGTGATTCATAACTGCAGATTTATTTGGCTCTCTTAATTTAATTTATGGTACCTACTTTTGATAGCCCCCCTCTTACCCCAATTTGTCAGAAGGCAAAGAAAGTGCTCCAAGATGGCACCATGGAAACTTCTTTGCTTGTAGTTCAGTTAGTAACTGTAGTGGCCTGTGGGCCTGAGCAGATTCTTCAACCTCAACTTCTTTGGACTGGTCATGTTGTGCAGATGCCTGATTATCGTCTCCCAAAGCAACTACTCTATTCCAAACTTAAAAATGGAAAGCGTAATGCTGGTAGTCAACCAAAGAGGTTTAAAGACTCTCTCAAGGCAAATCTAAAAAAATGTAGTATAAACACAGACAGCTGGGAAACACTGGCCTGCGAGCGCTCCAATTGCAGAACAGCCTTTACCAAAGTTATCATGGACTTTGAAGACGCTTGAACTCAGGAAGAAAGGGAGAAATGTGCTAAGAGGACGGCATGCTTGGCAAACCCTCACTGTGATCGACTCCCGCCCGGAAACCTATGTCCTCACTGTGGTAAGGAGGTGTGGATCCAGAATTGGCCTCCACAGTCACTTACGGACTTACTATTAAAACCCTGTTCTGGAAGACAATCTTACTCAGCTACGAGTGATCGCCAAAGCAGAAAGAAGAAGAATTCAGTGGCATACTGTATCTGATCCTAGAGAACTATACAACCCCCATGATAGTGGGATTTGTTTAATCCCACTTAAAGCCATGTAAGATAGCAGACATTGCCATATCTTCTAGTGATTAATTCCATAAATTAATTTTGTGTTGTGTAAAGATTCTCTGCTGGCCCTTAGTACAAGAAAAAGCAGGCTAGGAAAATATTGCCATATTTCTTTATGTTCCTACTTTGCTGAATCCCCAGTTACCAGAAGCATTTTACCTTATTAAAATAAGCAAATGATGCATTAAGATGCTTGTAACCCATTTTGTTTCCTTGTACAGAGAGTGAAAAGTAAATCACTGGAGGATGTGGTGATGCTAAACGTTGACACAAACACTTTGGAAACTCCTTTTAATGACCTGAGCAACCTACCAAGTGAAGTGGTAAGCCTGAGAGGTTTCATTCGTTGGTTTTATCCTCTTAGCTGCTTGAATCGCTGTCGTTTTTGCCTGCTTTTACTAGCTGAAATGAAAAGAATGCCCCTTCCCCCACAAAAATAACATTATGCCACCAGCTGTATATTTCCTATTTAAGAGTGTTTGGTGTTTTTTTTTTTACCTGTTTTTGACAGTTGAGGACACGTTGAGTGGAGCATCATGCTTCGTATTGTAAAAAAAGAAAGAGAAAAAAAGATAATTATAAAGCTAGCTGCATTCATTAGGCATAGCTGCTTTAAACGCAAGAGTCTCTTCATCTCATTTTAATCATTATATTACAAAGTAGGCATTTCTGTCTGCCTAGTGGCATATCTTGCAAAAGAAGAAGAAGAAGAAGAAGAGTTTTTGAAGGCAAAAAGAAGAAGGGGGCCAATTATCGGCTTCTGGTTCCCTGCCACCTGCCAGCACATCTCCTTTTAATTAATGATCTGATGACACTGGTCAATATAATAAGAAATGCTTGTACAGTTGGGGTCAGAAAATGCACACTTTGATCTCATTCAACTTTCTGAAACATTTATTTGTTTTCTCTAAATTATTTCAGTTTTATTTTAATCTCTTCTATCCTGCTGAGGGCTGCATGAACTGAAAATCCCACTCTGTTTGTCATTTGCTTTGGCAGAGCAAAGACTGCTTACTTATAATTCTATTTGTAAATTAAACTGCAAACCCAGTTTGTCATAAAAGACATTGGATCCTTTTGAAAATGACGAAAACTGTCTTTTGTCTGTAAAGGAAGATAAATTAAATGCCAGTTCCTCCTGGACTTTGATCTTATAGAGATTTTCCCCTCCTGCTGCTTATAATGGAACATATTCTACATTTCATGTTAAATAAGATCTCTCCCCCCAAAATAGCATTTTACTTTCCCTTGCTATCCTGCATCATGGTTTTGAAAAAAAAAATGCTCAACTTATCATATTGTGTGCATTTTTGAGGCAGAATTTAGTAAAAGCTGTTGTTACATATCTAGATGTTGGTAAATGTTCCATAATGAGAATGAAATAATAATCTATTATTCATAAAATGAGTGTTAGGTTTTATGTGCTTTTTAAGAAATATACCACAGTTCAAGGCAATAGGACACTGAAGGCATTTTAATGTTTTTTATTTTCATTGTAAATTAATTTGAGACCACAAGATATTTAGTTCCTGTATTAAATTATCATATACTTTTTGGAGTAATTAATCTTGACCAGAAGCAGATTAAATATTCAGCTGAATACATTTGTTCTTTGCTGTTGGGTGGGAGTGGGGGCAGAGAAAAGAAACAAAAATGGGTGTTTTCTCGACTGATTGTGGCGCTCAAATTATTTTTAGATGTATAACCCACCTTATCCACAAGTCTACTTATTCTCATAAATTTGAATCTATTTTATTGTGCCAAAACAAGCCATTCATTCCTTAAATATAATACATATATGTTGATCTTGCCGTCTGAATCACCAAAATGAAATTAGCTTATTAGACCCTGAAGCTAGAGTAGTTTCAAAGCGCATGCAGAGTTCTGAACACACAGGGGACTCTCAGTTCTCTTTTGTGAACAGCAGAATGCACTTTGCACCCAGTGGGGATTTCCCATTACATAGGGTTTTTTTTTTGTGTGTGTGTCTATAGGCTACAACCCAGCTTTCCTTATGCTCACTAGTCAAAACTGGCTAGAAGGATTGTGTAAACTTATGCAAAATGATGGGCGAGTCACAACTTCATCATGCGAATTTTATAGTTTCCTTAATGACAATATCTTGGCTTGGAAAATGTTGCCCAGCACTTTTCCATGGGAGGAAACAACATTTCTTCGGCCCATTTTACACACACCATAGTTAACAACTAACATAGTACTAATAGCAACTAAGTACAATTTCTGCATCCCTGTATGCCTTTTTTTCCTAACTGAAAAAATATATACACAGAGATTTCCTAAAACAAGTACATCCAGTGGGGAGATGTCTGAGGCTTTTGAATAATCTCACCAAGATACCCTGGATTAAATATGGTACCTTAAGGCCCTAGGTACTTCAAATGCCATATTTACTCAAGTTGAATGAAACATCAAATCGAATGCGCACCTCAATTCCCAGAACCTTGAAACCCCAATTTTTTTTTTTTGCTGGCAAATGTAAATGTGCCGTCTGATCTAATGCACACCTTAATTTTCACAATGCAATTTGGACAAAAAAGTGAGTGTTATATTCAAGTAAATACGGGAACTCACCAAGCTCTTACATGAGCAGACTAACTTTTTCACACGGTATGTGGATTGGATTCTTGTACTTCTCTGAATGGGGACAAATAGTAAGTGAAAACACTTCAACCTTTTTGGATCAGTGTCTGCAACTACATGCAAGCCTACAAGCTACTAATATTAATTAGGTTTTCTTGTATTCACTCAGTAAACAACAGGCATTTTACAAAGGTGCATCATTGTATAAAATATATAGCAAAATAAGGAAATACCTTATGTATATTCCATAATTCAATCCGCCCCCCTCTGCTAAAACAAGGTTTGTTTTGTTATTTGATATTTTTACTGTCCTGATCCCTTTCATTCCAACTCTACCATAAAAACCTTCCTCATGCTAATTTGTTAATTAAAAACACATACAGGCGTAGGCTATGTGCACTGTGCAGCTATGCAGCCTCTACAGACTTTTTACTTGATAAAGGGCAACACTGTATTATTCAACAGTAAGAGTAAGTATTCATATGCCTGTATCAGTGTTGACAGTAAATTGCAACAATATTGTTGACATTCTATTGAGTAACCAAAAAAATTGATGCCAAATTTTATAAGTATTTACACAATTATTTAACATACGTAGATGTAAATATATACCTGCATATATGACATAAGGCTCATAATTTTATATCTTTAATCTCTCATTGCCGACCTTTATATTCAAAAAGATAAAAAAGAGTAGCAGTGAAGGCAACTGAAAAATGAAGGATACACCTATGAAGTTTAACTGCCATCGTCTAAAGACTAATTTAATTTTCTTTTTTTAAAAAAGGTTTCCTTAAACAGTAATGATCTCAAATTAGAATGGCTTTTTAATCTTTTCAGTGACTTCTGATTCCCCCCCCCCCCGCCCCGCATGAAGGCTAAAGCTTATATCATTATATAAAGTTTATATCTACTGTTCAGCCTACAGTAGTTTTAACAGCATATGTTCTCAGTGCTGTTTAATATGGAAATGTCTCACTTATTGTGGACGGTTTTTCATTCTAAAGAAAAAGTTATCAGTTGAAATCTGAAAAACATTACTGTTCGGCATTGTGCCTAATCAACTCTTTAATAAATTACCTGAGACTTAACGGGCCTTTTTAAATCATTCGCCAAAGCATCTAAATTATACTTACAGGCTAGATGACTTTCTATGCATGTGAACTCTATTAGTTTGTCAGATTGACCAGTGGTCTCGACTGTTCAGAGGTCAGCGGTCACAGTTGTCCTGAATTACCCGTCCTTTTTTTCATGTGGACCCTCTGCTGTGTTGTGTGCTGTAATCTTCTTAATGGCTTCATTCCAATATTCACACATAATATTTTAGATTTATTGACTGTTAGTAATACTACCATGCCAGTAGCAGTTCCGCTACTCCTAAGGTATTCAAAATTGGAAAAATAAATCAAAGTAAGGCTTTTCGGGAATCCTTTGTTTCTCTTTCAGGAGGAAAAAGCCCTATTCCTGTCTTCTGCCAAACATACTTGGCTTTTGCAATACATCATTTCACTGTGCATTTGTCTCACACTTGAGAGATATAGCCTCCTCCCCTAAATGAATAGTGGCTTCATTAAGAACAGAAGTTTACTTTTGATACAGTAGTTTAATAATTCTCATTAGTTTTTCTTGTATGCCAGTTAGATTGGAGTGTGGTGGAAATCAGTAGGGATGAGAATCAAGCAACCTGATTCATGATTCTAAGGTTTTTATGTCAACAGAGTGTAGTAAATGTGTGAGAGTGAATCTATGTGTATGTCTTTGTAGTGTGTGTGTGTATGTTTAATCTGAAGTACCAACATAGTGTTCATCTCTTAATACGTAGTGTTGAATTCATTTTATTTCTTTATTTAAAGTATTTGTATACTGTGTTTGGAGGCAAAGTCCTCCTGAAGTGGCTTACAAATGATTAAAATCCGAACTGCACAGGTAAAACAATAGCAAGTGAAAGCCATGTTTGTAACATACATAACAGATGCAAATGGAAACAGTTCATTTATTGGACCATATTGTATCTGTTTTGCAGAGATATAATAATAATAATAATAATAATAATAATAATAATAATAATAATAATAATAATAAACACCCTGCCCATCTCGCTGGGTTTTCCCAGCCACTCTGGGCAGCTTCCAACAGAAAAATAAAATAAATAATCTACAGTATTAAACATTAAAAGCATCCCTAAACAGGGCTGCCTTCAGATGTCTTCTGAAAATCTGGTAACTGTTTTTCTCTTTGACATCTGCTGGGAGGGCGTTCCACAGGGCGGGCGCCACTACCGAGAAGGCCCTCTGCCCGGTTCCCTGCAACTTAGCTTCTCGCAATGAGGGAACCCCCCGAAGGCCCTCAGTACAGGATCTCAGTGTCCCGGCAGAATGATGGGGGTGGAGACGCTCCTTCAGGTATATTGGACCGAGACCATTTAGGGCTTTAAAGGTCAGCACCAACACTTTGAATTGTGCTCGGAAACGTACTGGGAGCCAATGTAGATCTTTCAAGACCGGTGTTATGTGGTCTCGGCGGCCGCTCCCAGTCACCAGTCTAGCTGCTGCATTCTGGATTAGTTGTAGTTTCCGAGTCACCTTCAAAGGTAGCCCCACGTAGAGTGCATTGCAGTAGTCCAAGCGGGAGATAACTAGAGCATGCACCACTCTGGAGAGACAGTCTGTGGGCAGGTAGGGTCTCAGCCTGCGTACCAGATGGAGCTGAGAGACAGCTGCCCTGGACACAGAACTGACCTGCGCCTCCATGGACAGCTGTGAGTCCAAAATGACTCCCAGGCTGCTCACCTGGTCCTTCAGTGGCACAGTTACCCCATTCAGGACCAGGGAGTCCTCCACACCTGCCCGCCTCCTGTCCCCCACAAACAGTCTTGTCAGGATTCAACCTCAGTCTGTTAGCTGCCATCCATCTCCCAACCGCCTCCAGACACTCACACAGGACCTTCACCGCCTTCACTGGTTCTGATTTGAAAGAGAGGTAGAGCTGGGTATCATCTGCATACTGATGAACACCCAGCCCAAACCCCCTGATGATCTCTCCCAGCGGCTGCATGTAGATGTTAAAAAGCATGGGGGAGAGGACAGAACCCTGAGGCACCCCACAAGTGAGAGCCCACAAGTGAGAGACATTTTCAAAGGTGAAGCACTAGCACCAAAAAGGCTAACTCGAGTGACTGCTAATCTGATGGAACTCGGCCCATGAACTTAAGGTGTAGACAGGTTCATAGGAGATACTTTAAATAACATGATACCAAGCTATTTAGGACTTTAAAGGTTATCAGCAGCACTTTGAAGTGAACCTAGGAAGCCAATGCAACCGGTACAACATTGTTGTTCTATGCTTTGAATGCCTGGCCTCCACAAATGTCCTAGCAGCTGCACTCTGTCACAGTTCTTTACGTCAAAGAGGGAAAGCTAGGATATTCTCAGGAACGTCTTTTAATATAACACCTTATCACATGTTTATTCTACGTAGCAGCTGAAATTTGCTCCTCAATCTGCTTATCATTTAAGCCCCTTAATAAATAGCTATTAGAATATAATTACAACAAATTCTTTACACTAAAGAGCGTCCCACAGCAGGAGGACAGCAGCCACTAGTAAATTCAAGTCGATCATTCGTAGTGGGACCACTCAGCTTTTCTGAAAATGCATATCTTGTCATCTTTCTCTAAAAACTTGACATGAACTAACCTGACACAAGATTCCCTCCAGAACAAGTTCCACAGGGAGGAAAGTGCTTCAAATAGGTGGCCTTAAACCTGGTAACCACTTGCCAAGTTTCAGATGGACTTGTAACCTACAACAGGGTCTTTCTGGCTGACCTTGATGCTCACACAGAGGTTTTTTTTGGGGGGGGGGAGACACCTGTACCATAGCTGCCAACCCTCGGATTTGAAGAAAAGGAATCCTATGGGGCTTTCAACTCCCGGATATGAAAGTAAGGGAGCTGAATAAGGGAATTTCCCACAAAAAAGGGAAAGTTGACAGCACTGACCTGTACAAAGAGATGCATCTTCAGGTAACCACAGGCCAAAACCATTCAGGACTTTATAAATCAAAACCAGCACACAGAATTCAACTTGCAAGTTAATTGGTAGCTAGTGCAATTCCTTTTGGATTACGGTCAGACTGTATGGTTCCGCAGGTTATATTACCTCTTAACATGGCACTTGCATTCTGTAGCATTTTTTTGAACATACTGAAAATGTCCAATTAAAGGGGGAAAAACATTTTTGGCCATACTTCAAAGCCAGTCCCACACTGCAGTGATTGAGAAATTTACACCATATTGAGATCCTTGGAAGATAAAAAGTGGTATATAAATGTATAAATAAATAAATATAACTGCAGTTGTTATTGCACCTTGTCTTTTCAAAGGTTATATATGACATATGTATACTTTAATTTAAAAAAAAACAGCTCAGTGTAATAGTAAACTAACTATTGCATAAATTTATTTTGCAACCTTGAACTCTGTAACTTTAAAAATTGTAGATTGTAATTTTTTGTAGTTTTAAAAGACGTTTTAGTGAACATTGGTGTAGGCTCTCCATGGACTAAATGAATCAGACTCTAAACTTTTATCTGGATCTATGGAGTTTGGATATAAATTGAAAAGATCACAGCTATAGGGAAAAGACCTATACTGTAAAGGCCTTTCTGCATAGATTATGAACATCATAACTCAATATTTTCCCCCACAAAACTATAGTTATAATTGGACCCAATGGGGGTCTGTTTCTTTGATCAGATCACAGTAACCATGACTTTACACTGGAAAATGTCACTACTGTGAAGGTTTATCACCTGTAGAGCTGGTCTTTTCTCTGATGCCGTGTTCAGCTCTCATTAGCATTATTCAGAGTTTAGTTGTTAATTAGATTGATGCTTCAATTACAATCATCACTGACAAGAATAGCCGTGACTGCTTGCATGAAGAAGAAACAAAAGGATATTCATTTGTGCAGGCGTTTTTCCCCTTCAAAGTATGACATCTGCATTGCCATCTTCATATATGCATAAAGGCAGTGGCTGTAATCTCAAAATTTTGCATATGCTGCACACCGAGGCCTGATTTGCCCATCACATTAAACCACAGTTAAATGTTTAATTGTGAGTTACTGCGAACACGTTTGTCCCTCCCTGGCTTCTGCAGTCGCCTTGTGATGCAACAATTTTTTAAAAAAGCTATAGTTATCAGGGCCTGTTCAGTATCACAGTGAGACTTTTGTGAGGTCTGTTCTTGTGCGCTTGTGAGTTGGTCTCCAATAGCCATCAGTAAGAGTCCTGGGACTATATAGGGCTGCCCTGGGACTACGTAGGGCTGCCCTAAGTGACAAGCTGAGCTTCAACTGAGCCTCCCAGAAAAAAACCTTTGTAACAAAGACAAATGAAAGAAACCCGGTCGGTGCCGCCTTAGACATGTAGGCACGTGTTATGATGGAGGCAAGAAATCTGCAGTAGGAGAGGCTCACAAGCCATTTACTGTAAAATAATTAAAGCTTATTTATGTCAAGAGGCCTTGGAGAAAAAAAGAGAGCATAAACCAATTTGCATTAGCCGTTTACTATCCCCCCCTGCTTTCATTTCAATTAACAGACCAGCAGGTGTTCTTTGCAGTTAAAAAGATAAGCTATCAAGGAAGAGGATGACTTTTTGGCTGACCTGCAGACACCATGGTTTGCCTGCTGATTGGGTTCGTGTCTCTCTGTACCAATTTCTGAGGTGTTAATTTAACTGCTCCTCTCTGTCACGCAGGTCTCGGCCTTGAAAAATAAACTGAAGAAGCAGTCCACAGCTACCGGTGATGGAGTAGCCAGGGCCTTCCTGAGGGCACAAGCAGCGTTATTTGGATCCTACAGAGATGCTCTAAGATACAAACCAGTAAGCGATGCAGTTCAAGTATCCCTTTCCCATTGACTCTTAAGATTGCAAATGTTCTTAACGTCTGTGAGGAGGAATGCTAAACATCTCACCAGAGTTAGAAAAACAACAACCCTCCAGGTAAACAAGTCCGAAGGTTGGTTGTGGAAAGGCAAAGTGCAGTGAACACAAACCACAGCAGCTGTTGGTAAAAGCCTTTGTGAGCTCATGGGCCAAAACACCCAACAAATACCCCAGCATTTATGTGTCACTTTAGAGACCCAGTGTGGTTGGTATATGGAAAATGTCTGGGTGCGAGTGGCAGTTGTTTTCGGCTGTGGGCTCCCAGTTTGCAAATTAAGTTTTGATTTGCAAGCAGCCAGAACTAGCCCAGGTTCAGTTTTCCCCAACTTGCTGAATGCCAGGGGTGCCAACTTAAATAAAATATTGGGGGTTGGGGCCAGGTAAGCCCCGTCTGACACAATCAATCACATGACACAGTTCATGCTCGCCATTGGAATAGCAGTTCCCATCAACTTGGGGGAGGAGCTAGCCCCCTCAACTATTTAATCGGGGAACCAAAGACCCTAGGAGTTGGCTCCTATGCTGAATGCTGTGGCATCGATTGCTGTGAATCAACTCCTTTGCATCCTAGTATTTTGCTTAAAAGCTGGTACATTTGTAGGTTAGGTTAATATCTGTTCCTCTAGAGCAGGTGGCCAACTGTGGCCCTCCAGATGTGGTCGGACTGCAGCTTCCATCAGCCCCAGCCAGCATGACCAAAAGTTGGGGTTAGTGGGAACATCTGGCCAGCCATTGGTTAGCCACCTCTGTTCTAAAGCTAATATTTTTATAGCCCTGAAGTTCTTTACTTGGAATGTTGCGTTCCAGCCAACAGCTTGTCCATTTTTTAAAAAACCTAATGCTTTGTAACTATTTAATAATTTTAAATATTCTTTCTAGCATCACATCACTGGTGAGATAGGCCAGAAGCACTGCTTTTGTTTTTGCACGGGGGCAACTGATGCACAGATAAAATAAGTTACTATAGTTCTAAAATTGGTAATTGTGAAGCATGTGGGGTAAAAAATAGTACTAACCCAGTACTATCATACTCAAACTTACTGTGATTTTCCAAGGCTCCAAGCAAAGGTCTTTCCCAGCCTTGCTATCCGAGTTTCTCTGAACTGAAGATTAAACTTGGCACCTGAAGTATCCAAAACATTAGCTCTGCTCTTCTCCCTAACCTTGTTAGGAGGAGTAGATTTAGAAGGGTCCAGCTAAATGATATCTAGTTCAGCTATATTTAGACAAAAATAGGATAAATGTCCAAAACTATGAAAGTAGTTCAAGGGACATAATCATCTTTGCACCAAGATCAATAGTGGTTGTGCAGTAAAATGTGGCATTAACAGAACAATTGAAAAAAGATTTTTGTTCTCAAATATTTTTTCCAGTAGTAAATAGTAATTCCGATATCTTGAAAGCTTTGGATTTTGTTCTTTACCAGTACTGCAGAACTCGTCGTGATTTTGAAGTGAAAGTATAAATTCATTTTCTATGTATAAATATTTCAGCACTTTACTGAACATCCCATTTCCATTTTCTAGTGTATGCCAACATTTTGGTTCATGAAGTACTCTTGAAGTTTTTTCTCCCCCTCCTCACTATAGACCTGGTTGAGTTTTACAGTACGTTAATTGTGTGTATAAAAAAATTCTAACTAAAATCGCAGCAGACTGCTGTATAGTCTGTCCACACCCAGTAATTTTGTTCCTCTAGTTTGAAACTAAAGGCTTCTAAGACCTGCTTAGGGCAAATCTCAGTACTGCAATCCCAAATATTTAATTTGCCTCTTCTTGCACTGTTCTCTGCTTGCATTTATCAACATGAGAGGATGCTGCAGGATGTTTAATAGTTAAGAGTAAGAGACAAACAGACCTTAAGCCTTTCTCTAATTTTTCAAATCAGTAAGCCTTAGTGTTTAAACAAAGTTATGGGGGTAAATTTCTGTTTAAAATGTTAACATATGCCCCCCCCCTCTCTCTGTGTGGTTGCCTTTATTCTTGCAGAGGTACCACTATCTTTTTTCACAGCGTTATCTTTTTCTTAGCTAGCTTTCTGAAACAATGCCAGCTTTTTAAAAGTGCAATATAAATCAGGTTAGCTGTTTATGTTCCTTATAATCTTTTAAAGATGCATGTTTTTAAGAGTGGTGATTTCTTTCAGGTATTTTTCCCCTTCATGCTTTATCATGAAGACGTACACATTTATCATGCATAATGTTCCCTCCCGCTCTCCCGAGCCGTTTCACAAATTATCAAGTAGTTTTTCTGTTCTCTTTTTCTTAATAAGCTTTGTTCATAATAAATGTGGTCAAACTTCTGCCGTGGTCTCTTGTCCACTTCTTTTGACCTAGACAGCAAGATTTTCATTGACTTAATCGTTTTTGGCATAGCCTGCTACAACAGAGAAACAAAGAAAAGAAAATTAAGAATGGGAAGGATGACATACTCTCCTATTCTTATCTTTTACATAGAGTTCAGAAAAGAGCTCTGATTCTAAAATCCTCCTCCCCTATCCCACAGGACTCTACCCTCAGCTTCCCCTACTCCCCAATCTAACTTTTCCTTCTCCCTTCAGAGTAGGAGTGAAAGAAAAAGCAGAAAATTAGTTTGTGACCTACTAGTGGAAGAAGCACAATGGACAGCTTTCCCATCACACGGGTCACAACTTCACTCTGTTTTTCTTTGCCTCTAGATCAGCCTAAGAAGCACTGCTGCAGGAAAGCAGTAGCAACAGCTCTTTCCAGGGGGGTGCAGTTTAAAATAATTTGACTCCCGGTGCCTCTCTGCTTATATCCAAAATGGTTTTGAAATGAGCCTGGCTATTAAAAGAAAAAGAAAAAAAATCAGGAAATAACTTGACACATTTTTAACCTAGTCCAAGTCCTGACACTGACCCCTTCCCCCTCTGCTCCCTAGTCTCAGTCCCCCAGCTAGGAATTTCCCAGGAATTTTGGGGAGTGTGCCTTCCTTGTTTGCTGTCTCCTCTGATAGAGTCTAATTTATTTTTTATTTGTTTGTTAAATTTCTAGACTGCTTTATCTGAGGATCACAGGGCAGTTTACAATATAAACCCCCCCACAAAAATGCAAAACATAGTAACAAACAAAAACAATACCTGCTCCCTCACAGTTTAAAAGGCCACAATTCACTGAAGGTCTGAGAGAAGAAGAATGTTTTTGCATATAGGGCAACCAAAGCAGTTTCTGTGGCAAAGCCAAGCCTAAACCCCGATTGAAGTGGATCTAGAAAAAGTGAGGAGAAATTAAATAACCTTTTAATGAAAGTGAAAGAGGAAAGCGCAAAATATGGTCTGAAGCTCAACATCAAAAAAACCAAGATCATGAACCCCGTCACCTCCTGGCAAATAGAAGGGGAAGAAATGGAGGCAGTGAGAGATTTTACTTTCTTGGGCTCCTTGATCACTGCAGATGGTGACAGCAGTCACAAAATTAAAAGACACCTGCTTCTTGGGAGAAAAGCAATGACAAACCTAGACATCATCTTAAAAAGCAGAGACATCACCTTGCTGACAAAGGTCCGTATAGTTAAAGCTATGGTTTTCCCAGTAGTGATGTATGGAAGTGAGAGCTGGACCATAAAGAAGGCTGATCACCGAAGAATCGATGCTTTTGAATTATGGTGCTGGAGGAGACTCTTGAGAGTCCCATGGACTGCAAGAAGATCAAACCTATCCATTCTGAAGGAAATCAGCCCTGAGTGCTCACTGGAAGGACAGATCGTGAAGCTGAGGCTCCAATACTTTGGCCACCTCATGAGAAGAGAAGACTCCCTGGAAAAGACCCTGATGTTGGGAAAGATGGAGGGCACAAGGAGAACGGGACCACAGAGGATGAGATGGTTGGACAGTGTTCTCGAAGCTACCAACATGAGTTTGACCAAACTGTGGGAGGCAGTGGAAGACAGGAATGCCTGGCGTATATGGTCCTTGGGGTCACGAAGAGTTGGACACGACTAAACGACTAAACAACAACAGAAAATATCTATTCAAGAACCTTAGTCAGAGGTCTTTCCCAGCGATGGAACCTGGAAATGCTGCTTATTGGACCCGGTCTTTTCTCTGCACAAAGCATTGTCTCTACCCCTGTGCTTTTACATAGCTACCACATTACTGCTAGGTTTCTAAATCCATCCTGTGTGGTAAAAGGTAAAGGGACCCCTAACCGTTAAGTCCAGTCACAGACAACTCTGGGGTTGCAGCGCTCATCTTGCTTTACTGGCCAAGGGAGCCAGCGTTTGTCCGCAGACAGCTTCTAGGTCATGTGGCCAGCATGACTAAACTTCTTCTGGCGAACCAGAGCAGCGCACGGAAACACAGTTTTCCTTCCCGCCAGAGCAGCACCTATTTATCTACTTGCACTTTGACGTGCTTTTGAACTGCTAGGTTGGCAGGGGCAGGGACCAAACAACGAGAGCTCACCCCGTCACGGGGATTTGAACCGCTGACCTTCTGTTCGGCAAGCCCTAGGCCAGGCACCCCCAAACTGCGGCCCTCCAGATGTTTAGGCCTACAACTTCCATGATCCCTAGCTAACAGGACCAGTGGTCAGGGATGATGGGAATTGTAGTCCAAAACATCTGGAGGGCCGAAGTTTGGGGATGCCTGCCCTAGGCTGTGTGGTTTCTAAATCCGTCCTGTGTGAACCATGGTTAAAGAGTGACAAATAAGCGACCCTATTAGTTAAACAACAGAAACACCCAAATTGGTTTACAGAATCTCAGGCAAAAAACCAGCAATAAATGTATTACAAACTGAGCAAGTGCCTTGTTTTGCATGGAAAGAATTCTGGTTCATATTGCTTATCATATTTAGAAGCAAGAATATCTCCTCTGCTAGGCCAGATTTCCCTTTCCTTCTAATAAAATTGGATAGGTTAAGCTTTGTGCTCAAGATGATTATTCTATTTAAGTCAATGCATCAGAGTTATTTACAATGATATTAAGGCACTTACTTAAAATGTGAATGCAGCTTAAATGGAATCAGTCCTGCTGTGCCCAGCAGTCCATGAAGATGAGTTGGGGAGGGATGGAATTCTACAACAAGTGTTGTTAAAGAGGACAGATATCTTGTTTGGCGTAGATTTTTCTGGGTCCAAGTATTAGCAGTCTACTCTTCTGTATACAATCCCTACTAGGCTTTGATCGAACAACTTTGAAAGTATGTTGTAAATCAATACTAAAAGGACCATTAGAGCATGCGTCCGCTAAGTATCAGCACAGCATTCCTCCAAAGGCTACGTTCTAGACTGAAACATCACAAGGAACAAACAAGTCAATGGCAGAAATTTATTGCATTAGAAAAACTCTAGGGAATTGCATTAGCAATAGTTGCTAATTTTTGTTTCTGAAGCCTCTTCCACAAAATCTCAGGAAGAGATCTGAATCAATGGCAAACGGACAAAAAAGAAGGTGGCTACAATCTGAAGAGTTCAGTGCACAAAACACTTCCATGTGCATGTGGAATTGTAGACTGCTGACTGCTGGGTCGCATAAGCACTTAGTGGCTCATGACAAACCTCTTTTGAGACTCCCACAACTCTCACAGAATCTTTTCAGGAAGATCCAAGTGTAAGCATGGTCCCATTGATTTCAGAGGGAAATGTAAATCTCTGATTTAAGTCAACGGGGCTAAAACACACACAATTTGGACTGGATTGTGCAGCAAGAATTCAATGCAATATTGTTCATGTAAATATCTCGGAGCCTATTCGGATCTTTGGATAAACAGACTCGGATAAATGCAGGTGCACCCAGTAGAGAACTAAGCAGCCCCTGGAACCTTGTGGGAAATCCACAATGAATCTGCAGGACTGAAGGATTTGAATAATTCAGATTTGGATGATTGGGGGAATAGAGCTCACTGTAGTTCATTATAGAATTGCAGGAAAGTAAAGGTTTCAAAGTCACCCCACGGGTCATACTTGGCAAATCTTATAACCATCGAGGTCTCGTTCATTCTGCTCTTATATATCTCTTTACCACATTTCAAGGTGGTAAAGAGGCCAACAAAATACATAGATATTGCTTTTAACAAACTGCTTGCCTTTCAGAAGAGAGGGGTTAAAAAAAAAGTTGCATGGGGACTTGTGGTGGGGGGAAATAAATATAGTTTCAGTTGTGTGGTAAAGGGGGCATAAAATTATTAGATTTTTTTTTTACTGTTACATGCATAATAAGATTATGATAAGAATAGCAGTGGCTTAGCGGCCATGCCAAGATCCCTTTGGAAGTTTCAGTTTTTCATGAAGTTAAAACTTTGCAGTCTTGCATAGGTAAGAATGGTCTCGAATCTTGTTCTCTGTGTAAAACGTAAATTAATATTTGTTACATGTGAACTTCAGGTTTTTGTTACTTCTGTCTCCTGCATTTGTTTGGGAGTCAGCAAATGCCCACATGCTTGAAGGATATGCAATTCTTCAGTGCTGAAAATTAGTGAGTGATATATTTTTTTTAATAGCACTGCACTGACTGTTCCCCAATAACTATCTTGCTAATTTCCTTTCTTGTAATTTAGGGCGAGCCTGTCAGTTTCTGTGAAGAAAGTTTTGTGAAGCACCGTTCCAGCACTTTTAAGCAGTTTTTGGAAACTGCAGTGAACCTTCAACTTTTTAAACAGGTACAGAGTGAGTAGATTCTCAGTTTGGTTCTCTTCTATTGTACATGTACGAAAACTGAAGAATAGATGCAATCTGTGCAATATTTTCCCCACATTTAATACCTATTGACCATTTCTATCAGCAACTCCAGAGATTATGCAAGGAAAATTCAAGAGGTCTAACTAATCAATCTACTACAGTTCCGAAACTATTCTTTGTTCAAACAAGCCAGGATCAAACTGTAGCTTCTGTTTGCAAATTGTGTTTTAAACTAATCAGAGTTTCCTGCGTTCTGACATAATAAGGAACTCTGGTTAGGTTATAAGTAGATGCTTCTGATCTATTCTTCACAGCTACAACAGATTCAGTTGTTCCCCACTGAATCCTAAATTATAGGTTTGAAGCTAGATGTTCAGAAGTGGGGGCTTAATAGAAGCAGTCTAGAAGTACTCTTAACTTGCTGGACTTAGGGAGATGCTTCAATTCTGCCCTGGACATATCCTTGCCAGTGCTGGCTGCTATTTTCTATCCATTTCTTTTGAGCCTGTAAACGTCTAATTAAATATTAAGAAAGGTGTCATAAGACTTGTTCCTCCCTTGTTGGAAGAAAATGATCCTTAAATGGCTGCCATGAAGATGTCCACTGCTTGGATGGGGAGAGGAAAATAGAATATAAATATGGCCAAGGGGTCAGTCCAAAAAGGTTATTTTTATAGTGCTGGATACACTGTGGCACAAGCTACAGGTCAAAGCAGAAAACGTCATCTCTGATTAAAACATCAGGAATCTTAGGTGGGGAGGCCGTGTTTAACTAATCTGCTAGCTCTCTTTGAAGATATACTACCATGATAGATAAGTGAAATTCAGAGGGTGGTAGCCAACTTTCATTATAAAAAAATGGTAAGTTTGTGTCTGAGATTCAATGGCTGAGGTAGAGATTTACGACTATATAAGTGAAATATGTGCAGCTTTTAATTGGCTAGAACAGAAATAATATTATCTTCCAAGAGGCAAAGGAAGATGTTATAAAACTATTTCATTTTTATAGCCAATGTATTGCCTCTTCTTCAGTTTATTTTGGATATCATCCCTCCTCCTTATCCTTCATCCAGCTGCCTCTTATCCAAGAGTTCTTGTTTGTAATTGGGTCTCTTTCAAGGTTATTTGAGTTATAAGAAGGCTCAATTTAAAACTTTGCTCTATCCAATGCAAAGCATTCTTCCTTTGCAACAGGAAATAAATCTTTTAAACAGTCCGAAGGCCTATAGTGGAATAATATGTAGATAGGAGAAAGCAGTTTTATTACAGTAGTTTTGGGAGACACATCCATGTGTTAACTCTGGCTCTTTGGGGAAAGTTGAATCATAATATATTTATAGGCTAGATTATAAGGGCTGTGAACACACAGTGTTATATAGCACCGATAAAACGAATAGGTCATAGAAGACTTTGGACTAGATTGGTGGCTCTGCAAAGGGGCAACTACTGGTATGCCTCCCCTTCACTGCCTTCTAATCCTCTTCAAAACCCACCTACTTAGAAATGGAAATCAACAGGGAAGATAGGCAATTGGGAGAGAACGAAAAGGGTATCTTATGTGGCTACAGAGCAAAGCTATGTTATAACAACGATGGTATATTACTGCTAATGCTCTATAGCTCCACATACACAATACTAAGCAACATTTGTGATGCTTATTGCACCAATATTATTTGGTTGTGCAAATAAGAGGCCACAGATGGGATTATTTCAATCTGATGATGATTGGTATGGGACTGCTGGAATCAGCACACTTGAACGAATGAACCCACAATTGCTCCACCCTTGACTATATCTCATATTTGGTGTTAACTCCTGCACTGTTGCTTACAGCTGCTTTGGAAAGCCGTGGCTGCTACAGCTGATGGCAGCTAGCTGTACGAAGGGAATCATGAGTAAGAATCAAAGGCCAAGAAGGAAAGATCAAAGCGTGTCTTCATAATGTTAAATCTTAGCACAAAAAAGGTCCCTTAGGGGGAGAAAAAGGACAGCATCTTGATGTAATTTGGAATCGGGAAGTCAGGCTTGCATGTAATTTGGCAAATAAATAACTGGGAGGTCTCTTTCCATGATGGTAAATACTGTAAGAAACAGAACATTATTTTTTGCATTTCTTTGTGTGTACTTACTGCAGCATTCAGAAGTGCATTCAGCATTTCTAGCCCTTCTGAAATTTTTGTACAAATGTGCTCTTGGTTCAACAACTACTTATTTAATCTTAGAGGCCACTACGTTCTTCAGGGCCAGAGGTGGTCAGCTCCATAGTAAAGTTGATACCTACTGGTACCTAGCAGAAAAATGTCATGGCTAATGGAGCATAGTTCCCTGTTGCACCAATCTTTAGGATTTTGTGCGTGCAGCGTTAAATCATGACAGTGTGAGACTTTCGTTCCTAAACCAGGGCTGTTGTTGTTTAGTTGTTTAGTCGCGTCTGACTCTTTGTGACCCCATGGACCAGAGCATGCCAGGCTCTCCTGTCTTCCACTGCATACCGCAGTTTTGTCAAACTCATGTTGGTAGCTTCGAGAACACTGTCCAACCATCTCGTCCTCTGCAGTAACCAGGGCTACTAGGGGCTAAATGAAGGGTGAGATCCAGTGCTAGTCATACTCAAAGCAACCCATTGAAATAAATGGACAGAGTATGACTAACATTGGGTATCACCCAAAATTTCTTTGGGAGCCACATCCAGCCCAATCACTAGTTGTCCATCACTGTTTTATGGTATACTGTTAATTTCGTAGGTGAAATAAAATCCAGTCCACCTAACACTGCTCTGTGGAACCACTGTTCATTTCAGTGCAATTCCCATTTGTATTAAAATGGTCTCCTATGCAAGGTTTCAGCTCCCCACTGCCCCCCCCATCCTAAAGCTTAGCAGCTCAGTTTGTGTCTGTGTAACTTTACCTAATGATTAGACTATCCATAAATCATGTGTTGGTTTTATAGCGAGGGATGAATTCTTAGCTTTTCCCTGAATAGATAATGTCTTGTGTTTCAAAGGATGTTTTCTGCACGCTGGTAGCTAAAGGTGCTTTATCTCATTCTTGCTGTGAAACAATCCAGCGATCCCATACTGTGGTCTGACCATGAACCAAACCCATTTGGGAAAAAGCCAGCTTAAGTGGGGTGGGTGAAAAAAGTTCGCTGAGGAGAAGAGGAAATAATCACCAGTGATAGTGTGTACTTTGCTACTGCTGTGTCTGCGGTTATCTTCTTCTCTTTTTTAAAGTACTTGTGGAACAGTTTGTTTCATGTCATCAGTCTATCCATTGACAAGCATCAGATTGTCACTGACGGGTCTGTTTGGATAATCTGTGATAGTGTATGACAGTCAGCCAAATAATTAATTTCTATTGGCTCCTGTGTACTGTTTCGGTTAACAGCAATTCGGTAGTAATTCATGTTGAAAAATGCGCAATCAGTCAAATGCTTTCTCCGTTTATCTCATACTTGGGCTACCACCTAACCCTGACCAAAATAGATTACTGCTTGAAAGCATTCTAAAAATGTCAGTGCTTTTGAAGAGTGGGGGAAGACACTGTGTTTTTATTAATCCTTTAAGGCAAATTAAAGCTTTTTAACAAAACATTGTAGTTTCTTTGGGGAGTTTTATTAAGTTGTTTACCATTGTGAACAATTCTTGATTTTGTGTTCTTAATCTGGTTTTACTTCACACCATGCATCTGTGTGTAGGCAGACTCTAAATTTCTCTATGGCTCAGATTAGCATTTTCCATGGCTTGGTGAATTACGGGCATGTCTTAGTCTCACATGCTGATTTCTTATTCTGTTTCCTAGTTTGTTCTAATCCGATAGAGCTTTGAGGTCCAAATGGGATTAAAGGGCAACTGTCTCCAAAGCGTGATTTGAAAACAAGTGGGTTAGCATGGTTAGCATTAACCATAGTTTATCTGATTTTAACATTGGGAAAAATATAGTTAGGCAAACCAGGAAAGAGAAGGGAGAATACATGTGAAGGAAAGGACGGTATAAACCTCTGGCATGTTCCCAGTCCTTCAAACTATGGTGTAAAATGAGCCAATGTATGTACCTAAATAATAAACTTTACAAAGGTAAGTCACAAAGTCTTTGTGGCTATAATTAAATTTGGACCATGTGTGGGTATATATACAACTGAATATGAAGAAATTAATAAAGAGAAAGTGCTATGGAAGGTTCAGCTCTTTGGCCCTGTTCTATAATAATACAAAGGAAATGAATAGACTCTTCCTTGAGTTATCGTGTAAAACTGACTGGAGCATAGTTCTATTCTTCAGTTGAGTAAATCATGAACTTTGCTTCATGAAACAATATGAAATATAAATGCTCAGGTACAATACGGTACAGTACAATTCATAGCATTATTTAATGACTATGGAGGGTACCCTGGGAAAGAATCAA